>NC_066314.1:66068390-66371420 GCF_022539315.1 Serinus canaria | reverse complement strand
AAAAAATGTTTTATTGGTTTCTACAAGCAGAATAACTTAAAAAATATAAATATATATAAATATAAATATAAATATATATATACACAAAATAATGGTATTGTTATTTGTAAAGGAGACTCTCCTAACTTTAATCTTGCAAGGAAAATAAATGTGTCTCTCCTGCTTCTGCAGAAGCAGCTTTACAGAAGGCTTCAAAGCAGGCTGTGCATAATGAATGCCCTGGACCACAGCTGCTTAACAAATCCACCACAAGGGAGCAGCTGGATGGAAGATTTCTGCACATCTTGTCTGGCAGATTGGTTCATATCATAGGGTTCCAATGAGATCTTAATGCACACTGAAGTTAATATATGACTTTTTAGCCATCTCAGTAGCAGTGGAAGAATCAAAAGTGCTTTTATTTGTTGGCATTTTCCTCTTTGTCCCCTTTGGCTTCTGTCCTTTTGTATTTAGGATTGTAATTTTCCACTTACACTGAAAATATAAAGAATAAGGAAAAAGAAGACTAACTTGGAAAAAAATTGTCCTTGCAACCTTCATAATGAAAAAATTAGTCACTGGAGTTTAACAAATGAATCTGACTTATTCCTTGATTCCTGCTTTCTAGGACCACATCCCCAGAGATTGTTGTATGAAAACCATTTCTGACAGTCTCAAAACTGCCACTTTCAATGAGAGTGTTCAAGCAGAGATGCAAAGCTTTGTATCAGACTAGTGCAGGACATGTGGCACCAGTGCCCTGGTGAAGAGCAAGGCTGGTGCTCAGCCACCAGCACAGGCAGCAGGAGCTGTGAGGCTTTGCAAGCAGAGCTTTCTGCTGATGGTTACATTGCAAGATGGATTCACAGGGCAAGTAATTGCTGTTTTCTAAAGAAACAAAAGGAGAGATCTATATTTTAAAAATAGGAGTTGCTTAACATGTTTTCTTATTTTCAGAATCTTTTAGGAACACTGATAACATCTCCCAGAAATACTTTATGGTTATAACAAACATAAATGAAGCCTCATCAAAAAGATGAAGGTTACAAAAAGTTGTACAAGGAATAGTAACCATTTCAGATATAGGAAATATTTATTTGCCTATCTGCATTACAGAGTAATTATGAACTTTACTCCCTGATATATCATTCATGGGCAGCCAGGTGAATGTGTAGTTTTCTGTGTCAACAGAAGTTGGAATTGTACATTTGAACAGCAGCATTTGAAATGTAAACTCCTTTAAAATAAGAATGCAGAATAAAACATTCTAACACACAGGTATATCCACTCTTCATTCCAGGCAAACATTTCAGAGGTGAATTCAACACTGTATTAAACATGACACTATGTAGGGCTCTGTTCAGACAGGTAAATGCTTGAGGGAGAGGAGGAAGAACAACTGGATTCATCATTTTTTGGTGATACCAAAAATACAATGCCACATTACCTGCATTTGAAAAATCTATATTCATATATAATTATTTTCCTGAAATAACACAAACTTTTACATATGTGATAGAGGGCTACAAGTTAAAAATCCAGGCTTTGAATGAATTGCCTAGAAATGGTGAAGTTTAACATGAATAACCCACCAAGTAAGAAAAGCCTTAATATAAGTTTTTCCTTTCTGTCTCAGTCAAACCATTTAAAAGATGTGCAATTTTCCTCTTCTAATGGTGTCATGCTGTGTGTAACCACCTGACAAAACCACACAAATGACTGGCAAGAGAAGCAGGTTAGTCAGGTAGCACATCCACTAGTGCAGCATAGTCTCAAAACACTCTTAAAGAATGATTTTGTTTCTAGCTCATTGATTTGTGACTGATTTGAATGACTTTTGAATGACTTTTAAAGAAAAAATATAAGCTGCTGTCTTGTATTAGTAGATAAAATTGAAGTGAACCTTTTGACACACCAGCATGTTCTTCCAACTGTTTGGCTCCGAACTCTAAAACATGACAGGCTCATGCTGACCTGTGCTGCTGCTGCTGCTTTCCTCCCTTTAATTACATGAAGTATTCTACCTTTGTTGTGATAAGATTTTAACTCTGGAAACAAATCTTCTATCATTTTTAACTACAGTTATAACATGTTTCCTACAGTGACTGTTCCTCTGAAGCAATCCTACCTTAGAGCATCACACCAGTGGCAAATCTTCCTGTATTTTGATAAAACACCAGAATGATAAACAGTGACAGCCTCTTTTCAGGAATCTTCTACAGATGACCAGTCAGAAAGAAAAAAATTACTTACCTGTGCAGTACGTGCATTCTTCAAGGTGTATTACCTACCCAAACCTCTCCTTCCCTTACCCTCCTGCATCCCATGTGCAGGGATTGCACAGCAGAGTTGGGATCTAACTGGGATACAGCAGACAGCTCTGCCTTTATGCTCACTGGTGGCAGCACACAGAAAATGAAAAACCCATTTGACACTGTGGGAGTGCCAAGAGTTCAGGCCCAATAAAAATTTTTGCTACCTATGCTGTGATCCAGTTGCTGATTCACATGCAAAACTAATTCCATCCATGGCTGTCTGAAAGCCTGAAAGGAAAAGGTGGTGTGACTGATGCACATTTCTGGGATTCTCCTTTCACTTCAGGAAGGAAGTGGTGGGATGGCCAAGTGATGCATGTTAAAATGATGTATCAATTTAATCTATCCTGCATTCATGTGATGTGTAATCTGCCATCAAGCTTTAAGCAAGTGCATGAAATAGGATACATGCTTTCACCAAGGCATTTAGGTTCAATTAAACCTGAGGTATCCTGGCAAACTTCGTAACTGTGTCTTGAACTCCACTCACAAAGATCTTTATGGCCTAATTTCACTCTTGGAATTAAGGTGGATTTCTCTAGTAAGCTCTTGGGAAAGATTAGTTAACAGTTTGAGAAAGCAATGAAATTATTCTTTTAAGTGCTGAAAGTATTTCCAGGAGTAGATAATCACCTAGGTAGGGAAAGAATTTTATCACAGAACCCTGTAAATAATGCAAGAGCACATTTTACCTGTGCACTTTTATAGACCCGATGGGAAGAACACAATACTGGAAGTGTGTTGCACAAGGAATCAATTACTTTTCAAACAGTGTCTCATTCCATCATTACAAGCCCTTACTCCTGTGAACTACTGCTTTTGCTTATCATGTATTTCCTCGAGAAGCCATGCCCCAGATAAAGAACTCAATGACCTCAGTCCATTCTAGATGGAATAAAACTCTCCCTAGAAAGAAAAGCCCTCCTTGTGAACTGACCTTCCACTGGGAATGTGGGAACTCAGGACTGTCAGCTGCCTCAAATACTACTTAAAGCTTCCTCATGGATACAAGCATTTAGATCTTGAGACAGCAAATTCTTCAACAACATTCGGAGACAGTCTACCCACAAATGTTGAGATTTTTTTCCTAGTTAAAAATATGAGGGCCTGATTAACTGTAACTCTAAAGTGCATGCTGATTAATTAATTAATATGAAAAACTGAATGCTTCTTCAAAGACTTCTCAAAATCTTCCAAAAAGTTCCCTTGCTTCTTCTTTTTGGCCATCACCAGAACCAAATATGAAGAAGAAAAACTGGTTCTACTTATAGTCAGCCAATTACTGAGGACTTCTGGATTGCAGTCTCAGGAATCTACCAAAAGATGCCTAAAGATTCACAAAATTATTGAAGGTGGGTTTCTGCAGTGTTGGTTGAACTACTGAACCCAGAAGGAAAGATGCTCTGCCAAATACCTACTCTTCACAAGAGGACAACTGGTGAAAATAAATCAGTTCAAAAATGTTTTCTTTCCTCTGAAAAAGATCTGTAAAATCCTGCATGTTTTCCTGAGAAGGTCCTAAGGGAAGATGCAATGTGGTGCTACCAAAAGGAGGTATTACAGTTTCATTTGATTTCAGGAGCAAACAACCACAGGGCCTTGGGTGAGCATGGTGGATCTCCCTCATTCAGTTCCATGTGCTGATCAACTACTTCAAGTCTCTGAATAAGAAAAGCACACAAAAGTGTCACTCATAAATGGGAAAATACCTCTAACACTGATGAGACATTGGGGTTTTCAAGACTATACACGAGGTAAATGCTGAAGGCCAGAACCCCATGGCAGAAAACACAAATGGTAGTTATGACAGAATCTAGCTCAAAAGGAGTGTTTGGGGTCCTTCTGCAACTCATCCAAAGAAACAGATGTCCACAAAAAATCATTTAATTCATTACCATTTCCTGAAGAAAGTGGCAATATAAAAAAACCCCAAACCTCTACAAACATATTTGCTTGAAAAGTGGAATGAAAGAAGAGTTTATAAACTCCTGAAGAAGGAAATACCTTTAGGGTAGAGTACAGCTTGGTACTAAGATGCAGCATAAACCCCAAATAAACACTAATCCAACACTAAAAACTCTGAAAATAAAGTAACAGGGAGACAAACTACCATGTAAAGCTGCTAGAAGATATATTGCTGGGCACAAGGAGCAGTGGAGTTACAATAACCATGGATGCTAATGCTGTCTTGGTGCTCTCAATTGGTAAAATTAAAGACCTGCAGGTTATCTGTGATAGGGAAATCTCAGGCTCTTAGCAGAAGCTGAGCATATCCAAGTATTAGGTTTATATGAAATCCCTGTTTCTCACAGAGCAAGATGAAGAGGGTTTTTTGTAAGCACAGCAACAGCAGATGTAATTATCAGGAGTTGCTGAATGAAAGGAGCAGGCTGAGAGCTGCAAGGCATAAACTGCCAAGCAGGAGCTCCTTGATCAACATTTCCTCATCTTTGGAGATCAGACCTGAGATACAGGACGATTATGTCATTAGAACAACACATGTCAGCATCTGGAAGGCTGTATCTGCCAAATGAGACACATGGGTTGGAATTCAAGCCTGACAAGTTACATAAATACAGAAAAATAACTACAAGAGACAAAAGGAGAAGGGCTGCAGTAGAAGAATTTAATTCCAGTAGGAGTTGAGAGGGAAGTGCAACCAAAGCTGGCCACAGCACTGCATATGCTGTACTGAAAAGATGAGGAATGGCAGAAGGTTATGAGTACATTTTTCTGAGAACATCACAGTGGAAAAAGAGGATATGTGTACATCCAGAGTCTTTGTGCACTTGTGGATCACCAGTTGCAGGAAGAACAAAAATATATTTACAGTGAAAAGAAAAAATGGATAAATATTATTTCTAGACATGACAGATTTAATATAACCATCCCATTAAAGTTAGCATGGTGAAAAAAACTGTATGGAAGGCAACACTTTATGAGAAATGGCCAGAGAAATTGTCTTTTTAAATAGAAAGCTAGAAAACACAGAGATGGTTTGACTACACTGTCCCTTGAAAATACTCAAGAGTGATGCAAGACTATGAATGACGCTGCCAACAAAAATATAGGATGGACACAAAAATATATTTACATGGGAAAAAACCCCACCCAAACCCATGAAAGTTGGAAAAGAAATGTATCATCTCTAGTGGTAGAGTGCAATAGAAAATAACCAGATAGATACAAATTACTACAAACTGATCTAATTTAAATTAAAGGGAAGTGAAATGGGAGGGGGGGAAAAACCCTTATGAAAACTAATGAAAGCAAAGGCTTAATCTTTCACATTGTCTTTTTCTTAGATACATATGAAAGCCTTAATAAAAGTCATGTATATTATTATTATTATTATTAGTGCATGAAAATTGCTACTTTGTATACAAAAATGTGTGAATAACTCCAGCCATTCACACTTTTTCCTTCTAAGATACCACATCTTACCACCCAGGTGTGCTACTTTCAAAAAGCATTTCCAGAACAGGCAGCTCAGATTTTGCTCAGCATCAGGAGCAAAGTGAAATACAGAGCCTGTGATAATGGTAAGAAAGGATCCTAATCAATACTAGTTGAAGGAGGACAGAAAGCAGGAGAAGAAAAAGGACAGTTCTAGACAAAGGACAGTTCTAGACACTATTACAGGCCCAGAAAGGGAGGGCAGCAGTGGTTATTCCTGTGGGAAACAGGCAATGTCCTTTCCTGACAGTTGCCATCTCTTTGACACTTCTTTCCTGTTGCTGTTAGCTTGGTGCTCCCAGCACAGCAACCAGTTATAAATCTGGGGCTTGTACAGACACTTTTCATTAGCAACAGCCCAGACAGACTCAAGCACCTTGCCAACACTAACAACCAGGTTTACCATTTAGCAGCTGCACGGGGTGCCAGCAGTTTTAACATTTTGCTCTGGCTGTTGCAAATTACCACATTTGTAGTTTTTAAAACCTAGAGGGACAAGGTTTCTATCAAACCACAGCAGGTCACTGCATGGACTATTGAAATGGGACCCAAAGCTGACAATACAGCTGAGAAAATGATCTGAAGTGAGCAAAAGCAATAGATAGCTCTAATTGTTATGGGGCTTTGTGGTTTTTTTGTTTATTTGGTTTGTCTTTCTTGTTTTGGGGATGTGTTGTGTTTTTTGGAGTGGCTAATTGGAGCAATGCTACTGTAACAAGATTTGTTCTTCTCTCATCTATCAATACAATGAGTCAAGGCTCCTAAACTGATATGGGATTAGAGAAAAAGCCAGCAGCAGTTCCAACTAACTGCACCATTAACACGAAGCTCAAACCCATGTTATTCCCTTGACACAGCCTTATTTGCCTGAGCTCTCTGTAAATGTCAGTCCTGTCATCATCATTGCACTAATACATCACAAGCCACAAGACCTACCTGTCTTTGCTCATTTTTCATCCTTCAGCAGACAAAACCATCAGAGCACCAAGCATGGACAGCCATCAAAGAACACTTCTCTTGTTTTCCCTCTTTTTCACAGATGAATATAGGGCAAAAATTGCTACTGTTAAAAACACAGCTGAGGAAATGACTACTGAGCAGTTATCATACTGAATCTCATCCACTCCCTCAATTTTAAGGGGAATTCCTGCAATCATCCCTGGTTTTTCATTTTAGCCTTTGATGACTCTTCCTTGATGTGCATCATAGCAGGGCAGCTTTTGAATTTGTGCTATGAAATTGGATGGATGCTTCCTTTAAAGCATCCATCTATCAAAACCCTACTCCTAACCACAAAACATTTTAAGCTAAAAAACAAAAATCCCTTTCACTCCATGAAGATATTCCCCTTTCTCCCCATCTCCAAACTTGAGATCAGTAAAACCATTTCCCATGAGAAATAAATCATCACTGTTTTTTCATGCCATCCAGGAACACCCCAATGCACCCACAATCCCCCTGACAGTCAGATGCACCAAATGAAGGTCATTTCAAGGAGAACTGCCTTGGTACAACATGGATTCAGCTAGGAACTAGAAACACACATATTAATTTAGGGAAATGCTTGGCTTAAAATATTAAAAGCTGTTCTCAATATCTTTACTAATAAATGCCCATTCTGCTGTTCCACTGTATCCAGAGAATAAGGATACATTTGAAGATGATGAGAACTGAATATAGTGCAGAAAATGTAAAAATTTGACAATTAAATAGTAATATAATCAGAAAACAGTGAGCTTAAAAATATTGAAATAAGTTCTTTGAAGATGAATGCTTCTCATTTGTGTATTTGCAATGTTACACTGACAGTAGCTTTAGACAGGCAACTTAGTATATAACATTCATAAAAATCACCATTAAAATTAACTGGCTTAAAACCCAAAAGAATGAGAAGATGGAAACATTTCACATTCTGAGAGATTCCCACTTCTTTGTATGAAAATTCCAATTGTTTCTATAGAAGCCTGAACTAGTTCAAAGGAATGGGAAAAACAGCTTTTGTTTCCCTTTAGCCCCAAATATTCCAAAATGATCCTCTGTTATTCTCAGTCTGCACAGTGGGAAGAAGTACTTCCTGGCTCTTGTCTTCACTCATTCTTTTCCATGTTCAAGAATTTAATTTTATTTAATTTCTGTTTGAACAGAAGCCTGTCCTTATGTTTACTATTTCCATCCTTGCCTTTACCTCTCCTGTGTTTGCCACATCCTTTTTTGGGGTGGATGGCTGGCATCACTGCACATTATTCAGAGGGGAATGCACTGCTCATGCACAGAGTGGCACAGCAGCATTCTCTGGTTTGCTCTTTGATACTTCTCAAATGGCTTTTTAATAGTCCTCCTAACCAATAACATTTTCATAAAACTACTTATTCTAATTCTGAGATTGCTCTCCTATGGTAAGAGAGCTAATCAGAACCCATCATTGTGCACATATATTTAAGATTGCTTCTCCTGACATATATAAGTAAATATATATTTATGCTGAATTTCACCTGCTCTTTTGTGCATGGGTTCTACTGATGAGGTACTTGTGGAGCTATGTAAGTTATCTTTCATTCAAATATCCTGAATAAATCAGTAAATATCATTTGGAATTGCCCAAAAATTTAGTCTCATTTACAGAAAATATTACATCTGCCAATTTTTAGCTGTGCTCTAGAAGGACATGGATACCTGTTGTTGGGACACCATGTTCCTTCAGCTTTTATTTCCTTGTTATTCATGCCCTGCTTTGGAAAATCACCTGACCCCAAAATTACCAAACTTCAGGAGGAATTCAAACACAAGCAAGGAAAGCAACATAATGTTCTAAGTGAATTTGCTGAAGAATTGTAACTGACTACAGACATCTTCTAGAATGCTAATATCATCCTCCTTCAGTCTCAGACTAAGGGATACCAATATAGCTAAGTTTGTCCCATGCCTGCACTGAGATCTGGGTGCAACCAAACCAAACCAAGGAGATGGAAGGACTGGTGCTGACTTTTAGTGTGTTACAACCTTCTGTCAGTCCTGAACAGAATTTGCAGCCTAAGTCTCAATTCCAGTTAATATTTGCACATCACAGTAAGAGCAGTTGCTCTGATACCTCCTAAGAAAGTGTAAATTTTAGACAAAGAGAAAAATTTAAGACAGAATACATTGATTTCTATATAGAAAAAAAGGAGTTTAAGGGTGACACCAATTTAGGCAGTTTAGTAAACAAGACTTAATACTGATTTAGATTGAAATTAATTAGGTTTAGTACTATTTGAAATGAATCAGAGGAAATATTTTTAAGGAAATGCTTGAGTATTTGTTCCCACAATATAGAATTAAAAAAAATCCACATGTATTATTTTTAAAAAAATAAGTTCTGAATTCTTTCTGAGGTCCCCATCATCGCCCCATCTCCCTTTCTATTTCTATTGTGCAAAAGAAGAATAAAACAGAATAGCACTTTTATTAAACAATGAGACTATGAAATGAGCCATGGCAATTGGGCGTTTTTATTCTTGGGGAGAGATGAGTTAGAAACCACTTTCAACACAGCAAGTAAAAAAAACAAAAACCTTATGAGAGAGACAGAAAAAAAATCAAGAAGAAGGGAAAAAATGCAAATTTATTACCATTTCTCAGGCTCATGAAATAAGACACCAAAATGAAAAGAGAGCTGTTCTTCCCCTCCAATGTGCTCCTATTGTTTTGCTTAAATCTGGCCCTCAATGTTTCCTACTCTCAGGAGAGACCTCCTCACAGGAACCACACCATGTTGTCAACAGATACATTAATCTCTCTGACAGCTTTTAGGAAAGCAGTCTGAACTCAGATACTGATCTTGGGGAAAAAAGCCTGTGCAAAAAACATCCAGTGGTTGAGGCTGCTGGCCCACATTCAGCTGTGCAGCCCTCACTGCACTCAGCTTCTGGCTTATCATGAAGGGTACCCAGCCTTCCCTTGGCCAAACAGGAAAGAGCACAAATAGCAGGTTTCATCTTCCACTGACACATCATGTTTCCACAGAAAAGACTGGGTGAAAGTGTGTCTGGGGAATAATATTCCTGATGGATCACCAAAAAAATCTTAGGATGCAGGGAGTCTTCTTTCCTCTGTTAAAAACTCTCAGGCCATATAATGGATTTCTCTCACTACAAATCTCAATTTGCAGTTAAGGGAAATACTGGGATAACTGGGAGACTGCCTAATGCTAGCTGTAAATAGTGACTTCCACAAAATTTTTCCAGCTGTCTGTTCAAAACTGTAGAGCTGTCCAATTTTTACTTTACATTAGGAGACAAAGTCAAATGGTTCATCTTTTTTTAAAGATGTGAAAGCAATGAATTCATCTAACCTGACCATAATAAATGTATGGTAAACCAAACCAAACCATCAAGTGAAAACTGATAGAGCAGATGGCTAAATGTCTATCCAGGGAAATGCTTCTCCATCACAATTGCCAGGACCTTTCAAACTTCCTTTCTGTAAATGTTATGGTAATAAGAATTCTGAATGAAACACTCTCTCCTGGTCAGATACAAGAGAAGGTAATTCCTTAACAACAGATTTAATGTCATAAACATCAATTATGCAGAATGACAGACTCTGTCTCTGTAAGAACTGCCATATCAAATTAAGAACAAGGTCATGTATTTATTCTGATACTCTATTTTAGACAGAGAAAAAAACTGCACTTTCTTTCTACAATTCATTTTTGAGACAAAATTATTTTCCATGTTCAAAAGTGTATATTTTTCATTGGTCCTTCAGCATGCAATATTTCACACACAAGCAAAAATCAAGGTCTTGCAAATCATCATCAGAAAAATGGCTTCAATAAAACTGGAGACACAACTGTCCCCACAGTCTGCTTGTGGATCATAGCTCACATTTTAAGAATGTTAATGCACCAAAACTTAAGAAATCCAAGAAAACTAGGATATGAGAGAGATAAATATAAACTTTTTTAGTAGTCACCCCTACTACCATACACTTTCTATGCAATTGTTTGGAGAAATAGGTACCAGATTTCTATAAGAAGCTGGAAATTGGTACTAGAAACAGACTGAGGTAAATATTCCTAAGTTTTAATGTGCATGAAAGCTTGTCTTGATGAGCTTCCTCTAGATAAAAGGAGAGTTACTGTCTTGCAGAGTCCACCAGGCACACTTTTTATGTGAAAGCAAGAGAGATTAAAAAGGACTGATCTCTCCAGGAACAGGACCTCATCTGAGCAGGTGCTGTGGGGCTTCTTGTTTGTCAAGACACTTTTCTTACCTTGTTGAGCTTATTTTCTGGCAATCTTTCAGTAAATCTCCATGCCCTTCTTTGAAACCCACATTGTACTTTATCATTTCAATACAGAAAAGAGGAGAAACCTTTTTTGTAAGACTGAAGCTCATTTTTATGTGCTCTACTGTCTTGCTGGGATGGAAACCCAACAGTGCAACTTTTACAGGATAATATAATGTCACAATAGTGCTATTTCATATTATGCACTGATTTCTAGCACTGTGCAGTATTCTCCACTGACCAATGAACTTTTCAGTCCTGTTTCTGTGTTGCTGAATGATAAAAATGATTAAGGCACTAACCCTGTGAAATATCTAAGCCTTTCTTCAGCTGAAGAGCATTACAAATGAAGGATAACTGAGTCTTCTCTACAATTACTGCATTATTTCACACATATCTAATGAACTGAGGCTGTCTATTTTTCATTCATGCATTATCTATGCTGTAAAAGTAGATGTATCCAGAAGGGCTTAATTATGATTTTTAATTCCCAGAAAAGGGCTACAATTGAAATCAATTCTTCCTCACCTCCCCTCAAGCAATCTCCCCTCACTCTAGTGATGAAATGTGTAGCTAAAAGGTCAACATTTTTGGAACTTCTCCCAGACATCCAGGAAAGATAAGAAAAAGCTCTCTTGACAGAGGGCTATGACAGGATCAGAACAAGAGCTAGCTTTTCTCAAAGCATCTGCCAGGGTTAAATAAGTGCCTGTTTCTACACTAACTGCAACACACTGTGCTGAAAATCACAACCCTCCAAACACACAGAGAATGAAAAGTTTGTGAACACTGTATTCTCTGTAATGTATTGTAAAAGCTGATGGAAATGAAAATTCCTACTGGAATATTACATCACTAATGACTCATGATGAACACACTGATGTCTCTACTGCACATGTCTATCCTGGTTTGTAATGAAAAGCCAGCTGTCACAGAATCCCTGAGAGAAAGAGCTGGAGGGTAAGTTGATCCCAAAACTACCTATTGGCCACCACTGCCCAAATGAAATAGGAGGAAAAATTTGCATACAATAATTTCAGTTACATTTTTATGAGGTATAATGGATCTTTAGAGCCTGTATTTGTTAATATTTGCTGCATTTTCACTAACTAAAGTCCCACATAACACTGACAGGCAGAACAGTAAAACACTGATTCACATTACCTCAGAACCACATTTAGCTAAATTACTGACAAGATGTAACAACATTAACTTTCATCCTATTTAGTAACTGACCAGAAAAACTCATCCTTTCAAAAAAATACTAAAAAATTTCTTTAAAAAATGAATTGCAAAGTGAATTGGTATCCTTTCAGCATTTGATGCCATGAGCTCTGTCCTGGAGGACAGGATGAGGATGACCTAGACCTGAATGGAGCCTGAAGTGAAATTACACCACTTGCCCAAGTGCTGATGGCACTCAGTCAGGCCCAAGGAACACTGACAGCCCAAGGCTGGGCAGCACAGGGAATTACCCAGGGACAGGGAGGCCAAAACCTCTCCATGATGTAATAGTGTCTAAAAAGCACTGGGAGAGGAAGTGAGAGGAAAAGAACATTTAGATCTGAGCAATTCCCAAAGGTGCATCTGAGCTCAGTGAGCAGATCCATGTTTGATATGTCAGACTCTGGAACAAACCCTGCAGATGCAAGATGGCTTTAAAGAACAGATTTCTGCCAGGCTGAAAAGGAGCAGCTGACTGTTCTCTGGGCTGTAACATGTTGAGCTGTACTCATCTGGCAGGCAAGGCTGGAATCTGATATAGCAGTGGTTTACATGGAAGAGAAATTAGCCAGGAACTCCACACTTGAAAGTCACTTATCCCAGGAAAACACCTAACATATTTAACTAGCATAACCAATTTGCTTCAAATTTGATGCAAGTTTTCAAGGAGATCTTGAACTTTAAGCTTGGAAAGGTTTACTTTCACCATTTATTCAGAAATTTTGTGCTCACTGTCCAAAAGCAAGTTCAGAGATTAATTAGGAAAGCACAATCTTGCTTTACTAACAGCCAAAAGAGAACACAACATAATTTCCATTATGGCATAGTATTACTATCAAGAGATGAGATGAAAAAACTTCATCCACCCCACCTTAAAGATCCAATCACAGCACATCAAGGGGGAATTCTTCAGTAATTAAAGCTCAGAGGTACTGGGCTCCACTTGGGCTCTCAGGTTTTTGAGTGTTGGCACTGACTGTGTGCACATGCAGTGGTGTCTCATAACAAACAGCTCACCACAACAGAACTACTGCAGCTGGAAGCAACTCCAGCAACCACCCAGCCCAACCTCCTGGCCAGCTCAGGGCTGGCAAAAGTTAAAGCATGTTGTTGAGGGCATTGTCCAAATGCCTCTAATACACTTGGCAGCCTTGGGGCATTGTGGCTGATATTTAATGAATTTAGAAGTTCATTTGATGAGAAGATATTTGCTTATCTGTCCATTTCATTGAGCTTCAACTGGATCACAATAAAAACGTTACTGTAAATAAAGTTGTATATTTGTTTGTATTAAAAGTAGAGCTCTTCCCACTGGAAGGATAGGTTTTTCCAATATGATGAAAGAAATACACTATTACAAGATACAAACAGCATATACTTGCATCTCCAGTTCATGGATTAGGAATATACATTAAATTATCTAAACTTGAGTGTGGAAAAAGAAAAAAAGAACTAATAAGTTTACTTGCTTTCTACAGTTGCTCATTAAAGCACTCAAACACATCTTACACAGCATCTGGACATCTAGTTTGTCAGCAGCAATTAGAGACCGATGGACACCTGCTGCAACACAGATTCAATAGCACACAAACCCACAGCAGGGATATTCTGAAAGTTCTGGAAGGCCTTCAGAAGATGCTAGAGTGATAAAACAAGAAAATATGCATACTTTCTTTCAGAAGCCAGCTTGAAGTACCCATTCAAATATCATGAAATTTCAGTAAATGTTACCTTTCTAGGACTAAACTGCTGATCAATTATTTTTCACAATAGCCAAGCTTTAGTCACTTCAAGCAAAAATTTTCTACTCCAACCCAACAGTTTGTTTGTTTTTTTTAATCCTGCTTATAGACCAGACACTCGTCAGCCTCTCAGATCTCTGGAGAGTTGCGGTTTAAGGGAACCCAGGAGGAAAAGACAAATTTGGAAAGCCATTTATCCATCTCACTAGAATTGAGACATTATGGTTTTCATTCTTCCCCCACTCCCAAAAATACCAAATTTCCATCATCAGAGCTCTGTGAATAAACGAACATTTTGTTACTGGCCTCAGGAAGAAAGAAACCACAGGCCTGGTAGGGACAGAGAGGAGAGCAGGGCACTGTGTGCTTGGGACCCTGTTTATTTGACTGGATTGCAGACAGTCAACCCAAGAACATGCAGATCATATATTTTTAAGCATTTCATAATGGCTTATTATTAATTCCAGCCAAAACCACCGAGACCAAAATTATCTGAAATTGGTGCTTGTGTGTCCTGACCCCAAAGCCAACAATGGTTGCATAAAAATAAAAAGTTAAATATCTACAGTCCTCTCAAGTTTAATTTTTTTTTTAATCAATTACAAGGCAGTGCCCTTTAAGAGCCTAGAGAGAAGACAGGTCTCCACTACTAACAAACTGAAATGTGGCTCTGGGTAAATTTTACTTCCAGGAAACCAAAATGTTGCAGTCCTTGAGAGAGGGAGGCTATAAGCAGAGGGCTCTTCTAGAGGAAGGAGCTTTTATTGAACCTGTCACTCGTCATTAAACACTCCATATTTTACCTTAACCTGATATTTTCATTAGAGCATACAGACCTTTTTCATCTGTGAATAAAAGCATTCCCTTCAGCCTTGTGCTGAATATGGGGAAAGGTTCTCTAAAATAGAGCCCACCCAAACAGGACAATTATGGTCACAAAAGCAGGAAAAGCACTAGGGAAAATCAAGTAACATTAACACCATGATAACTTGCACACTTCACTGTTGACTATCACACTTCAATCCCAAATTATTTAATAAGGCATTTAATAATGACTATTTTTAATGTCAGAAAAACTTGCATATAATTATACAGAAAGCACAGACACCAGTGCAGAATAAAACTGCATAAGCAAACAACAAAATTGTCTGCACAGACACCAGTGCAGAATAAAACAACATAAGCAAACTGCAAAAAAGTAAAAAGTATGTATTGCTCTAGAGATCTCTAGTTGGAAAACCTGAATGGGAAAAGGTAAAGATATCCATGCTATTCATATTTTTACATCTATGCTCTCTCAACTGCTTCAAACACTTTATAAGTAAAGAATTGGATAAGAAATTGCAAGGGAAGCTATACATTCTTAAAGAACTCTGATATAAAGCAGCACCATTTTTTTCTGAGCAAAAGCTGCCTCACTGCTACCACCAAAGCTGTACCATCTCCTTGATGGCAGCAGAAACTGGTATTAAAGAGTTTCAGCAGAACTTAAAGTTTTTAGTAACTGAAATATCACTCTCTGTTCACTGCTATGTAGTACAAACATTTTACACAATTTATTGTTTCTTGAAAGGAAAAAAAAAAGAAAAAAAAAAGTGGTTTCAGTATGCAAATAGAAGCTGAGAGAAAACAAATTCCAGGCTTTTTTCAGTGTATTACATATGTGAAGAAGACAGTAACATAAAAAAGGAAAGAATAATTGGGGGGAGGAGGGCCAGAAAAGGAAGCCATCCCTTTTAAAATCTTGAAGTGCTACATAAAAACAAAGATGATGGTCTGATGGAATGGTATCATTCAATAACTACACCACCCACCAAATTGCAAGGCAAATGTGAAGCACCAGCTGTCTTTTCAGGCTTGATATATAGATTTACTCAAATGCAGATAAGAAACCTGACCAAATATTGTAGTAGTTTTAGGAATTTTTAAAGACATTTCACTAATACCAGGAGGACTGTGTTATTCAAACAGAGCTGCCACATAACGAGAGCCTTGTGAATTGCCATAGCACTGCAGCCACAAAACCCATTAGCAGATGTAGAAATCCCACATTCCCCCCTTTTATAAAGATCTGCAGTTATGGAATCATTTTCATACACTGGGAATTTAACTATTTCATTGCCCAGTTC
The DNA here is from genome assembly GCF_022539315.1 of Serinus canaria. Classification (NCBI taxonomy): domain Eukaryota; kingdom Metazoa; phylum Chordata; class Aves; order Passeriformes; family Fringillidae; genus Serinus; species Serinus canaria. The sequence continues at coordinate 66,355,307 of NC_066314.1, read as the reverse complement.
ATACAGGACTGGAGTTGATGGAGAAAACCACAAAATGGTGCATCTGAGAGCATTCCATGGACATGTGTTTCTGTGGTTCTTTCAAAGTTTCAGCTGAAAATATCCCTCCAGCATCCCTGAGAACAAAGTAAAGGAGTATCTGTTTGAAATAAGGAAAGAATTTATCTTTACTAGGAAACCCTTGGGATGCATTGTGTGTCTTCATTGTAGATGTATTAAGATATGTGGCTGATAAAAAGAAACAGGATTTAACCTAGGATAACAAAGGAAAAAAAGAAAGGCTTGCTCTTTAAAGATTGACAGAATGAAAGACTACAAGGTAGGGAGCAGTTTCCATGTTTATTTTCACTCATCTAAAATAAAGTTATTTTTGTAAATTAAAGAAAACACAGTCAAAATGTTTATTATCTACACACTTAGCATCATGGTATCTTTGCAGTACTCCATGCCACTAGTTTAATATTTTTATGACAGCAATTGAAAACTTACCATTTGATAAACCTCCTGCAGCTAATCTCAACACACAGCACACTGAGAAATATTTGACTTGCTTTTATACCAGTGACTTTCTTATGCCTGGGCAGATTTGAGGTAACCAGATAACTCTGTGGGGCAGCAGCATGATCATTTCATAAATAAAGCCAACTGACCAGAAAGCACACCAAGAATTCATGGGGTAAACAAGGATGACTACATAGAGAAAACGTGGTCCTCCAGTTACCCCACAGGAACTCCAGCTTTCTCTAAGAATACTTACTTGGTTATCTTTCATTTACTGAAGAAAAGACACCAGTATAAGGTAAAACCAGCTGGGAAAACAGACAAAAGAGCTAAAGAAAAAGGCTGTTAGAAGAGCAGAGAAGAAAGAAATGTCACACCCAAACTCAATATGGAAGGGATGTAATTATTTCAACGATGCATTTCATAACCAAGCTGACAGTTAAAAGTACATTTTCCTCTTATGAAAATTGAGTAAGATATGAAGGCAACTGAGAGAGCCTGCTTTCTTTGAAATGCTGTGGGATAGATGTGTCTTTTTAAACAATCAGGAACAAAGCTGTTAGGTAGAAGCTATGAAGACAGACCAGGAGGTAGAGTGGAAAGCCAGGCAGCTCAGCCTGGCTCATTATGCCAACTGCATTAATCAATTCCCATGTTACCTGAAGCTGTTGGGAGCTGTCATTAAGGTTATCCTCTCGTCTCCTGGCCTCCTCCAGCATCTGGGCACTCTTCTTTTTCTCCACTTGTTCTTTGTGCTTCAGATTTGCTACTTTCTTATTTTGATCTTTAACTTGCCTGCAAAAGAGAGGAGCACTCAGAGCATGGTCCAGAGCAGTTTCCATCAGTGCTGAGCAGCTGGGCCAGGGAACAGCAGCACCATCAAGTGCCACCCCTTCCCTGGCACAAGGTCACCAGCACCAAACTCATCCTCAAGCATTACCCTCCACTGCTAATTCAGCCAAAAGAAGGCTTCATTTTGCACATTTCTATTAACCTGACCTAGAAAATTTCTGAAACAAAAGCACTATTTATTATTTGATATAAACTATTATTGAAAAGATGCATCTGTCCTCTTCTGACTTTGGGGAAGAAAACTCTTCTCTGTTCACACACACAAGCATGCACATAAAAGCACAAAAATCTTATAACCCATTTTGCTTTGGGTACCACTGTACCTAATGTGAGGAACACAGGAGGAGCAAAAGGAAAACTACTGAAACATGACTTGAATAGAGAGGATTACTTACAAGAATTAGGCAATCTGCTTCCAGAGGTAAACCAATTTCTTTTCAACCTCAAGATCTACCTTTGTCTGCTTGATATTTTGAGGAATTTCCTATCTTTTCTTTTTACACAAACAAGACACAACAAGTAAGAACAAACTATTTGAGAAGTGTTCATAATTTCCTTTTCACTTGCATCTATGGACTATTTTCGATGATCCTGGCAGCTGCTATTGCCTGCAGACAGAGTTTGGCCTTTCAGGGCATTAAGACACATGGAGTATTGAATCTAATTACAGACCCTTTAATCTCAGCCTCCTGACCACAGAGAACTTAAGTCTAAACTTTTAGTCCAATCAAAACAAAACAGGCTAGCTTTGCTTCCTCAGCCCTTTTCTCCATAATTATATCTGGAGTTTGGATTTTGGAATAAAAGACAGATTCTCTGGTTGCAAGATTTCCCCCAAACATCATGCAAGTAGTAGAGACAGCTCTATAATTTACTGTTTAGAAAACAGAATGACATACCAGCTTCAGATCTGCTATGTTATCCACACAGACAGGGAAGAATGTTTCTTCTGTATTTCAGAAATACTTTTAGAACAGATCACAAACAACCCTTCTTTAATATTTCTTTCAGAACTCCTAACAAAAGTATGATCAAGAACGTATCTCTTTGTGATATATTTATGTTCAAATTATGTGGCACATGACCAGTCACTGTTTTGAGTTCCTCCAAAAACACTCTGAGCTCTGAGGTTCAACTCTGAGCTCTGCTTTTTTCCAATGTAAGCCAACTGAGGCTGGGAAAATTGGGAAAACAGCAAATTTTCCTTGGTGCTAAAACAAACTCTTAGGGTGAAAAAGTGCTGATGGCCTCTGGAGACCAATAAAAATGAAAGTTCTTTTCTGATGATGTTAAAAAATTATTGGCATACTTAACTACCCTGTCCAAGAGTTACAGCTGATTTGAGTCAGGATGCTTTTTAAACACAACCAGTGTAATTGTTGAGTTATTCTAACCCAGTGCTGCACACTGGCAATGGGCTCATTGCCCAGTTTGAAAGCAGACTTGCTCAGTGATTAAACAAATTATTGGAAATATTATGCTGGCACCAACTCAGCTTGTACAATACACAGTTCTATCTGTCCAATAAAATAAACACAGAAAGTACAGCTAAGTCAATGCAGAAAATTAAAATATGACAGCTCAACACATTCAATTCCATATGAGAATTTTTACTCAAGTTTTAAATTAAAATTAGAGGAATTAAGTATTTTTTTATAAATTTGCAAAGCTAGATTCACTTATTGGGAAACTGATCTTTATTACTATAACCAACTAGTTAGGTAAGAGACAACAATATAAATAAAGCCCCAACCCTCTTCAAAATATGTCTGAACTAGATACTCTCCTACATGATCCAAAATGTTTTCAAAGAGATGGGTAATTATAAGGATATGTACTATTGACATTAACTTTGGTGTGAACCAAAATCAATGACATTCTAATATATTAGGTAGATGTTTTGAGACAAAAACAAGCTTTAGTAAGGTTAAATCTTGAAATTACCTAGTGCTTGTAATCCTGAGATCAATCTTCATAAAATCTTCTACTAGACCAGGTTGCAAAGCTCCATTTAACCTGGCTTTGAATCATGTACAAGACACAACTATCCCTCTGTATCTCTGATGTCAAAAAGGAACAAAAGTTGAGCTATAAAATTTTCAAACCATACAGGTGTCTGTGGCAGTAACTAGAATTTCCCCAACTGTTTAATTGTATAAATCTGACAAGGTCACATGAAACCCCAAATCTATAAACCCAAAAATGCTTGGAGTCATTTGATACATGAATACACATTTCATCTCATCCCAATGCCCATGGTACCAAATGAAAATTCTCACTTCTGCAATACCTCATGCAGATAATCATGCAAAAGGTTCAGCATTTACAAGTCCACAGCCCTTTGACGTTTGCACCATGAAAGTTCTGTGAAGCTCTGAAGACTTCATACTGTGGTTCTGTAAAGAATGCTCTTCCTTCTCTGCCAAACAACTTTCAGTCTTCAAAGACAGTCAGAGAATGATCTTTTTATATATGCAAACAATCTTTTAAAATATTTAAATGCCTACTAATATTTTTAAAATCAAGAGACCTCAAAAGCTTGCTTATTAGGCATCACCCCATTCACTGCTCAATAACTCAGTTCTGTTGCTATTTTGAATACTGCAGTACTACTGATGATTGTTATAAAACAATTTCATCTTCACACTGAACAATGTGCAGAACTGGACCACATATTGAATTGGAACAATAAAATAAAATACAGAAACTACGTGACTTAAGTGAGCATGCTGCAACTGGTACATTTTATGAGGAGACAGAAAAGGGGATTTTTTTCATAATATATGTGCACAAGGAAGCTCATTAGGAAAAAAGAAACAGAAAGAAACAAATAAAGCTCTGCCACTCCCTCAGTTTGAGAGCTTCATTTTGTAAGCTTGATGTTCTTCTAACTCTTTTGAATGAATTACTGCACATATCCTATCAAGGGACAGCAAAGTTTAAAAAAATCCTTAATGTCTAAAAGTATTTTTATTAAAACTGAAAAAACTTGCATGAGGTTCAAGATAGTAAAAAGAGAATGACTTGTGTACAATGATGGCAAGACCTTAGAGGTTTAAGAATGTTTTCTAGAAAGCTCTACTGTCTGCATGTACAGCAACAGCAAACAGCAATTTGCAATGTGCATGTGAGCTTCTCATCACAAAATAAAGAGCTAATGAACTTCTGAAAGATGCAGTGCATTTAACATTACCATAAATACACATTCCTAAAGAAACATCTTTGCAAAACAGGACTACAAAAGAGAGAAAAAATTCTGGTGATTCTAATTAAAGCAAGAGAGCCAGGTCATGTTCACTGAGATAAAACTTTGAAGAAGATACCACCAACTGGAACCAGCAGAAACAAAAAAAAAACAAACGCAAAAGTACCTCATCTCAGAAGATGCTTATCCTCAGAGTCACCTCAAATCAAATAATAAAAAATTTATTGTCATATATAAAAGAAGAAAAATCTAATGAGAATGTTTATGTCGAATTACAGTGAAGAATCCCTCTCATTTTGTAAATAACAATTTATTTTGCACTTTTAATAGCAATTTTAAGATAACTGTCTTTTTTTGAGAGTCCAGCTCCTAAAACATTTTGCCCTCAAAAGTGAAAACTCTTTCCCATTATTTTAATTTTTTCTTCATTTCACAGTTTGTCGTGCCAAGTACTGTTACAGACTAATGAATTGGATAAAAGGAGGTAGAATCAAATTCAGGCTTCTGATTTAAAAATACAAACCCCAAAGTCTCAACTAAAGACAGGCCATGATTTTCAGAATAAAACATTTCACATCCTTTGATTTTGGGTGCCCAATTTAGTCCACATGCCTGATGAAAAAAATCCCCTAAAATTTCCTAATCTGGACACTGAAACCAACTGTTCATATCTATGGCTTTATTCTTTCTTTAATGAAAGAGTAAAGCTCTAAAAAAGCCACACCTTTCCACTTCTCTAATAAATTCTTGCCTTTCCAGTGGTGAAATACAGCCCAACACCATGGGGAATAAAGTCAAACAATCACAATAAGCACCAAAAAATTTCAAATGAGAAGATATCACATTTTAAAATTATTTCAAAACAGGAAGGCAAACATAAATGATAAAAGACCAGTAGAGCATCAGGCATTCCTGAAAAGTGGCAAGTCACTTTGTTACCCATCAGTCATTGGGAAAACCTTTCCTCACTAAGAACACCAATTGCTATGTAGGCCATTTCTTAAAGGCTTTCATGACATTATTTTTTCTATATTAATGTCAATATTTTTTTCATTTTGACACTGATCTCATTATCTTTTACTGTAATGCGCATCAGCATACATACAGCTGCTAATGCTCTCCTCACATGGATTTTCATGCTATGCATTTATGTAATGTAAGCTATTATCTGCATCTGGTTATCTTCTCTGACATAATTTCAGATGTTATTCTTGTAAAATAGAAGTTGATAAAATGTTAACTGAAAATATGAATAAGTTAATTTGATTTTTAATATTATATTTTAAGCTACTTTTCCTTCACATTTACGTGGCTAACACAGAGCAGTGGCTTTAGAACAATCCAGGTTAAGCAAACATTTAGAATGCTTTTGAACCACCACCAAAGCTCCCCTGCAATATAAAGTGCACACACACATGCTGCATTTCACAGAATGACTCACACACCAGGAACAAACATGCACATCTTGTGCACTGCTACAGAAACAGCTTGTTTTACTCATCTGACTTAGGCACTCAGAAATATTTCCATGTGTCTGTCAGCCACGTCAGAAGGATTGCTGAGCTCGAGCCTTCATTGCTGTAGCATTACCACCACCCACAGGACACTCCACTGCTGCTGCAGCTGCTAATCCTGATGGACAGATGAACTTCACATGCTTTAAAGAGCACTTTGCTCCCCAACATGACTGAAAAAGCCTACATGAAAACTGGATGCAATGACCTAATAGGTTATTTAGTTTTGAATTACCTACGTGCCTTGTGTTATGCATTATTAGGTTCTACAATACATAGTGTAGAATTATAGAATATTTCAAGTTGGCAGGGACCCACAAGGATCATGAAGTCCAACTCCCTGCTTGTTTCATGACTACCCAAACCTGAACCACACCACTGAGAGCATTGTCAGACACTGCCTGAACTCTGCCAGCCTTGGGGCTGTGGCCACTTCTCTGCTCCAGTGCCCTCAAGGTGAGGAGTCTGCTCCTGATGTCCAGCCTGAACTTCCTCTGATGCAACTCCATTCCTTTTCCTCATGTCCCACCACTGGTCCCTGAGATAGATCAGCACCCACCCCTCTCCACTGCCCTCCTACCATTGCCTAAGATCTCCAAGCACTTTGTACTCCTACAAGACACAGAAGTGTCCAGATGACAAAATTTACCCCCAAAAATTTCCTTTGTCACTTCTTTGTTTTTAAGGTCTGCCCCCCATCAAAATATTTTAGCTGGCCATATTATTAACCATAACTTCTGAATTTCAAAGATCATGAATACAGTGATATAGCTGAGTTGCTTGGGTTTTCTTGCTTTCTTTTGTGGTTTTTCTGTAGTTTTGGTACACAAAGAAAAATATTTACATTCTGGGGCATACAGCAAAAGGAAACCAAGGAAAAACTCTTCCAAAAAAGTTATTTTGTTTTGAAAATAAGGAAAAAAAAAAAAAACCTGTTCCGAAAGGTTTTGATTTGGATTTTAGTTGCTCAAAACTCACTTCACCTTAGTTAGGGTTAGTCACCAAATCATGGAGAATAATGGCAGCATTTGGGAAGCCTAATTGCTTAACCTCACAAAAAAAGCAAATGATAAAGGGAAGATAAATCAGTAATGAAGGAAACAAGACTGACCACATCACACAAGCCCATCACCACAACTGGGTATGTGATTGACAGTTGCCAAGGGCTGAACAAAGTTCTTCACCTTATACATTCAAAAAATTAGGATCAGGGGAATTACACACTGCTGAAGATCTATGTGGAATTTTGTATGGCTGAGTTGGGTTTTTAAAGTGTTATCTGGGTATTTTCCTGGGCTTTGGCTGTATATAACAGTTCCAGCTTCTCAACATATCATTGCCCTTCAATGTTATAACAAGATCAAAAATTGTGCATTAAATTACTACCAAAAAGAAAAAATAATTTCGCTTTGCTTCAGAAACTTGGTTCAATATTACCATTTCTGTTGCTCATTGCATCCAAGCTAAAAGACCAATCACCACACTTAAACTGTTCTTGTTCAACAGCACTCAGCTACCTCTCCTGCCTCTGAACTTCTCCCAAAACCTCTCATCATTTGTTAGACTGCTCCTTGCTGTTCTGCATCACTTATATGACAAGGTAAGGAATGCCAATGAAAACATCAGCAGATCCTGAAAATGTAACTGGGCTGCTGCATCTGAGTCAAATTGTCCCATGGTGGCTTTAAGAGATGAGGGGTGGACTTCATTTCCTGAGGCTAGGAAACTTTGATTTCTAAAAACAAAGTGTGTGTTCAGGTCAGCACTGGAGGAGGTGAAGGCTGTGGGGAAACTCACTTGCCCCAGATTTTAGGAACAGGAGCCCAGCAGTGTCTGAATCAAGAGGTGTTAAAGTCAAGCCTTCAAGATGATCTCGACTTTACACTGACTTTCTTCAGTAGCAAGAATTATCTGCATGATATAATGCACATTTCCTGATGCAGTCAGCTCATCAGCCAGCACATCTCTTCCTGTAGCTGAAACAACACAAAGATTATCTTCTAGAAACAGGTGATGGGAAGATATGAGATAGGGGAGCACATGCCACATGAATACAGAAACTCAATATAATAAAAAAATGTTATCCCAACCCTCCTAAAATTTAAAAACACCTTGGAAAAGAAATCTATCACCTGATTCATGAGCAACAGATGAGGCATACCAAGTAATAAGGTGGCATGAGTTACTATTAATGCTATATGGAACATTTCATGAGGGAATTAAAAACCACAAAATCAGAATTACCCAGGGTGCTCTCCAGTAACGAGACAGAAGCCCAGCTACATACAATGGCAAAGTCAAATGCTTCTGTCTGAGTATTCTCAGAAAAAAAAGTAAGAAAAGAAAAATTTCTCCAACCAACTGGCTGAAATTGATGGATTATCAGCAGAGATAGTTTCTTTGCTTTAGTGCAACAAGTCCGTATCAAATCAAGCAAACCAAAGGTTAGCTTTCAGACAGGGCCAAATACAATAAGACACTAAATGTTTCTGGTAAACATCTGTAGCACCTCATGGTTTCATTAATCTCTAATTACAGTTTTGTAGATAGAATCCTTTGCACCTATTTGTCCAGCCAATGTACAGCTAAAAAAAAAGACTAATAAAATAAATGTGCAGCTTCCCAACTGCTTAAATTCTCAACACCTATTTCCTAGGAAGCAAGTTCTGTGATGAAAATAATTAATACATTACCATAATTTCATAACTGGTGTAAAATCTTAACTCAAGCTTCAGAGATTAAATATCAAATTCATTATATGTCAGGTTTGATAACTATTTTTGAAAGCTGACAGAAATTGAACCAGAAAAGAAACCTTTAACCTTAAAACCTTGCAACTTTTAGTTTTGATTGTTGTTAGGACATCAAAACCACAAACTTAGGTGAATTTTGAAATAAACCTGTCACACAGTGGTATGGGTGTTCTTTGTTAAGACAAATACTAGGACTTTAAGGACCTTAATAAAAGCATTCAGTCGTTCAAAAATAAGTTTGTTCTGTTGTATTTTTTTTTCCTGCTTTTGTTAATTGAGCAAACAGATGCAAAGCCAAAAAAGACATTTATAAAAAGGCTGATTAGGCTTTGGTGTGGATTCCTTCCCCCTGCACCATGCTGGGTTAGTTGAATTTGGCCCTAACAGTGTGGGAAGAAGTCCCACAGGTGCTGTTCTCTTTACCTTCAACCCCAGCTCACAAACCAACAGCCCTGTGAACAGATCACACACAGTCAGCCACACTCTGCTCAACAGACCTGCACCATGTGCTGAAAAAAGCGTTGAATGGTATTTTACTGATGTTTCAGAGGGTATTTTGTGATCTAAGATAACACATGTCTTTTTAAATTGCAATCCCACTAGCCAGAAGACAAAACAAATCACCATACAGCTGCTGTTTTCTTTCAGACAGGCCTGTGATCTTTTAATTCCTTCTAGAACAACACCCAATACAAACAATTAAAAATAAAAATCAAACATAAAAATTACCCATTGCAACCAAACAAAAAATTAATGTAAGGAGAAGAAAATTTTAAAACTAGGCATTTAAGAACCATGCTAGAGTAGCTTAAACATCTGTATGTATGCAAACAAGCTACAAAGAGGAGGAAAGTCCTTTCCAAAAAATTGCAGGAATTTGGGATAACAGTTGAACATAATTATTCTGTCCTCTTGATAGCTGAAGATACGTCTCACACATTTAAGCTGACAAATACTGAAAGTCCAGTCTTCAAGGAAAAAGTATTAAGCTAAGCAGTTGCTAGGGACAAAACCAAAAGCACAATGAATGCAGCAACTCTGTGCATGGGGATTTCTGAAACAAAAAGAAATATATTCATAAAACATTCAGAGTCTTGCTTGTAGGAAAAAATGTAAGGAAGTGATGCTAGCAGGGACTGAAATCATGTAAACCTGCCCATTTCATGGCTAAAAACCTGATGATTTTACATCACTGAGATGCCCAAATAAAAACCTGATATAGTTCAGCTTATCTATTTAAAACTTAAAAATTGTTTTCAAGAACTTTTCTAAATGACTCTCTATACAAATGTGAACTGAAAAGGGTTTACTCTGTTAGCTACAAAGAAGTCACACAAAATCTGATCCAAAGCTGGCCATTACCAGATACTACACTGGGAAAAGTACTCAAAAGGATGGGGCTGGTTGAAAATCCATCTTATCACACTCATCAAACTGTACCTTGCTACAGCATCTCCCTCACCATGGGCTAACTCAGTCTGAGATGGGAGGGACACAGCCCTGTTTTGGGATCCACTGCTGGGACCAATTTCTGACAGCAAACACCACAGAGTCTCTCAGAATGCACATCTGGCATATTTCTGGGTGCTTAGCAAACAGCTATTAAGTATCTCCTCTTCTGAAATACATCCTGAAACCCTGGCTTTGACAGCCCACATCAGGTTAGCATGAAGAATTCCTGCTAAAATGATTTGTTACAGACTTTTAACTGCCTGGCAAATGGGGGCAGCAGCATTATCTGTAATAAAGATCCCCACACAGGGCTGCACAGCCTGTCTGAAGAGTGCAGATGGCTGAGTCCTCCTCCTCTGACAGAGCTGTAACTCTGCCTTCTCAGTCTGGCACACAGGAGAACACAGCCAGGGGAATTCTGCAAGGGAAGTGAAGCCCACTGGGTTTCTGGAGAGCTCAGGGAGTGCTGTGAAGCAATGTGTACCAGGGCTCTCTAACAGCCCTGGGGAGCCATGGACAAGGTTCCTGCCTTGTGCATTTGAGGAGGGATTTCTACCATCCCACAACACATGGATCTGACACAGAACAAGTATGTCCACAAGAATTTTGAACACTTACTTTAATTTTTAATATATGATGAATGAGCACATTAAAAGAAACCTCAGGCAAAAAGATGCCCCATGTGTCAGATATCTGAAATAAACTCTCACTGATCTCCTCAGAGATCAGAAGGTTGGCTAATTCAATTAGCTCTAGTTTGGAGTGGGTACTCAGAAAGATACATGCTTTATCTAGGAAATTACACCACTTCACTGAACTGCTTTTTATTTGGTGACCTTGAGACAAGTGAGGCAAAATTAAGATTTTAATTGAGCTGATCTCCCTATCAGAGCAACCACCTGGATGCAGGATTCACTGAGATATCTTCTGCCTCCCTTCAGTCAGCTCATTTTCCAAACAACTGGGGAACACTCCCAATCATTAGGAAATATCAGCAAACAACAGCCTCTGCTATCAAGAAGAATATTACTAACACAAATACAATATATTTTCTATAAATCATCTACCATTTAATATGAATTGGAGGTTGAAACACATAAACAGTGTTGAAAATCTAATTCATATTGATGAGGCTATGGTCAAAATAGCATACAGAAAGAAAGAGGAGCTTTCCAGTCCCTTTATACTTAGAAATAAAATTTCTCTACTTCTAATTCAAGAAGCAGCTATTCCAAGATGCAGAAGAAAACACACAACACACCCCTTCCTCTCTGGAATTTCCAAGACATCAAATTAAATCCCTTTGAAGGTGGAGTTGGGTTGTTTTCTTCTTGACTGCTTTCTGCTTGTGCAGATTGGTGTAAGTAGAAATTATCACTGTACACACCCTTTAAACTAATTTAAAAATTTAAGAGCCATGCTGCTTTAAATCAAACTCACTATGGCTCAAAATTAGGATTTCCTCACAGATACTGGCTAACTAGTTAGAGGTATTTATATCTATTTTAAAAATGATAAAGAGATAAAAATGGATGTGGGAAAGATTTCACCCACAATGAAATTCATACCTGCTCCCAAAATTTGGAAAAAAATGTGCTTATCCCTTCTATTTAGCTTTAGAATATTCTTCCAAATGTTTGGCTTGTGCTCATACTATAGGGTTTTTGCAAAAGTTCTTAAAAATAGAAGGCAGCCTCCTTCAGCTGCCATTTGTTCATGTGATTCAGCACACTGAACATGGAAATGTTCACTCAAAGGAAGCAAACTGTCAGAAACTGTGCCATGGCCCAGCTCTCTGAGCACACATCTCCATATTCCATATTAAAATGGGAAATCTGTGCTGGAAGCAGGAGATAGAAGAAAGGGAAGCAGGCATGTCCTGAACTGAGGAGAGAAAAACCACAGTTATTTGCATCTCTCTGCTAACTTTTTTATAATGCCACAGCCCAGTGCCTCCAAAAGCTCTGCCTATTGCTTATGCTGTAGGGAACAGCTCCTTTGACCGGGACATATGGTCAGGAAATATTTCCTTTAAGAAGAAATTACATTAAATGTTGCAGTTGTAGATGTGTTCTACTCCAAAAACAACAGGAAAACCCATTCTTTTCACATTCCAAGTCAGTGGCCACTCTTGCAGTATTCTACTCAAGTTTTGACAATCAGTTTCATTTAATGCTTTCTCTCATTTTTTGGCCTTAAAGCAAATGATGAAAAAGGAAAAAAAAAAATGGAGCAAGAGAAGCAAGTGCTAGAAGAAAAGACAATTCACACTGATTTGAGGTATCAATGCTTTATAATATGCTGACATCCTAAACACTGAAAATGTGTTCACTCTCATGTATTTTACACATATTGCTAGGAGTCAGTAATTAAAAAAAACTATTTCTGAGCTATGTACTAACTGAAATTGCTAACATACTCTGCTGATTGATTTGTGAAAGTGAAAAATTACACACTGAAAAGTGAAATGAATGTATCTACTAGCTGATTTTAAGTTAACAACATTAATAAATTTGGGACAATAACATCAGAATTCAGAGGCATCCTAAAAAAACAAGAATGCTACCATCTGAGAACTAGGAGTACACTTGTTTTATTAAAACACTGCAGACTCAAGGAACTCTAGTGAAAATTAATGCAGACTATGACAGAGTAAGGCAAGCTTAGGGAAAGATCCAGGGATGAACACACTAGTGGTACTCCCAAAATAATGCATTTTCAAAGGTACAGCATCCCCACTGTAGTAAGAGTCCTCATCCTTACAGATACTTGTGAGGATGTGCTTGAAGGAAGGAAGCTGAGCTGAATCATTCCAACCCCACTGCCACCCCAAAACTACCAACATGCTTGATCCCAATTCCTATCAAATCTCTTCAGTATTGTAAACAGATGCATGGGAATGTTCCATGGAAAAGCACTTGACATTGGTAGGAGTGTGCTGGGTCACTAAAGGGAGAGGAGGCACCTTACCCTTTGGAGATGGGAGTTAATTACTCAGCCATGAACAGAAAGTGACAACTGGAAATATTTTGTTCTCTAAGGAAGTGAAAAAACCCCTTTCTTTTAATTAAGAAGAATGGCCTATCTGCTGGATAAGCAGGAAATGAAGTAAGTTACTGAGAGCTTGATTAAATCTCTCTGAATTGCCTGGGGTACTTCAAGAAGACTATCTAGAACAGCTGACATATTCCAGTATGAAAGGGCCCTCCATTGTTTGCAGATGAACACATTATGCAGAAGGAGGGAATACTTGAATACACCACCCTGCAAGAACAATGAAATGGAAGAGAGCCACAGAAGAGAAAGGGAAAAAAAAAATAAGCTTTCTAATTTAATTTTAGCCTAAGAATGTTAAGCATGTTTTTATCTTGCAGTATCTGTAATAGCCTGCTTGGGATTTCATGGACAAGAAATTTTGTTTTCATTTTGCAGTAAAGTGATTAAGAATGATTTCCAATTAACTGACTGATAGCAACAGAAATATTCACTGAATCTATAAGCTGTATGACTGCAATAAATATCTCTGCTTATCTAACATATTTTTCATGCAAAAGATGAGGAATTATTCACAGAGATGATGCATAGGCCTGTTAGGGAAGCTGGTTTCACAGGAATGAGGACGGAAAACATGAGCTAAGTGAGCAGTGAAGTAATGCTCTCAATTGATAAGTGAACAGTGAAAGGCACATCTGAAGCAGGAGGGCTCAAAGGCTCTCATCTGAGGCACACCTTGTGTGCAGGTCAGCAGTGGAACTTGAACTCCACAAGCAACACAAGAACAAAAGGTTCCAGTTCAGGCACTGGCACAGACTCAGCATGCAACCAGTGACTTCCCAGGCAGCTGAAAATCTCACAGCAGAAAAATGCTGCCTCAACAAACTGTGGCATTCACATTCTCTGAACAGAGACAGACATAATTCTCCCTCCCAGGATTGTTCCTGGAGAAGCACAGGGAGAAGAAGAGAAAACAATTCTTATCTCTACCTACTACTCCTGTTGTTTTTACACATGTAGAATATGTTAGGAACATTGTTTACCTGAAGGGATTTAGCAACTAGATTCTACTGAGATTGCTTTGATTCCTTAGCCAATCAAGTCAAAACTGTGTCCTAACTATCTCAAAGTCGCCAGTTTTTCTTTAATATTCTTTAGTCTCTTTGTATAGTTTAATACCTCTTTAATATACTATTAACATAATATAGTATAGTTTTAATTAAACAATTATTCAACCTTCTAAATCATAAAGTCAGATAGCAATCATTCCCTGCATCAGGAACTCCCTACATTTGATAACAAACAAGCTGAGAAGAAAATGCAGGGTCATCTATGCTCTACTTTATTTGCCCAGAGCCTGGGCAAGATAAAGGATGTGACAAACAGGGATGTGAAAACTGCAAATGGAAGTTGGTTCTCTCAGCTCAAATGATGAGACATAAGAGCAAACCTGGGAACTACAGAGGCAAAACAGTGAATCCCCTCCCTGTATGGTCCCAGTCAGCTCTCAGCAGCCAGAAAAGCTTTCAGAGAACATACAAAAACTTGTGAAATAGAATTCCCAAATTTATCTTCTCTGATTCTATTCACAGCAATAAAGTTTGTGAGTATCTGTGTTTAGGAATGGGGTAGAAGGGAGAGCTGTGTTAGAAATCATGAAATAAAGATGTCTGACAAACATTCTGTGACCACTCTGACCTAGATCACACTGATACTGTATTGCAGAAAGCAGCAATTCTTTTCAAAATTGTTTAAAACTGAGAATACATACAGAATTTTGCAAGAAATAAAAGTGCAGTGGACCCTGCTCTCCCCCAATCCCACAAATTTTCTTCTTTCTTTTTTTACAGCTGTACAATGCTATGAAATAACACGACCATTTTTGTTTACCCTGTTTTATCAGATCACTATTATGTAGAAATTCTTACCAAAACCACACAAAAACTCTAGAGCTTAGCCAAGAATACAGATTAACTTCCCACAGAAAGTCAGAATCATGGAGTAATTCTGTTTGCAGGGACATCTGAAGATCACCTGCTTCAATACCATGCTCAAAACAAACAAGGCCAAGTCAGAGCAGGTTGCTCCTAGCTTTGTTCAGATGAGTTTTGATTATCTCCAGTGCTGAGGACTCCACAGCCTCCCTGGGCAATGGATCAGTGCCCCACTGATCACTGTTCTCCTGTCAATTACCTCAACAGGACTTTCACTGGAACAAGTTTGGGTCTGCTGCCTCAACCTTGAACTGAACATTTCTCTAGAAATGTTGGAGGTGTACATTATCTCATCATCCACATCACCAAAAGGACACTGAACACTGATGATTCCCTCTGAGACACTCATCTCATCACTGAATCCATCAGGTTGGGCAGGCAATGATTTGTCCCTGTAAATCCCATATTGGCTGCTCCCTATCACCTTCTTTTCCTTCAGGTTCTTGGAGATGACTTTGAGGAGGATCTGCTCCAAAAACTTCCCAACACATGAAGTTACACTGACTGGCCTGCAAACCCCCAGGTCCTCCTTCTCATCCTTCCTGAAGATGGGTGTGATGTTTGCCAGGCAGGGGGAACCTTCCCTGACAGGCACAAGCTTTTGAGGATGATAGAAAGAGTCCTTGCTACCATCAGGTGGCTGCCTCAGCAACCTGGTGTTTATCTGGTCCAACTCCATCAACCTGCTTATTTCTAATTTGTTTAAATGGCCTGCAACTCATCTAACAATCCTGCACACTTTACCATCATGTTCAGGGATCTGAAAGGAGTCCTTGCCAGGAAAAAAGGAGAAAAAGCAGACACAGAGCTGCTCATCTTTCTCAGCAACTTTTTACAAGTCCTGCCCAACTGCATTCTCTGTAAATATCAAATTATTGCTGAGTGCAGGGCCTGTTAAAGCTTATGGCAGTGTCACTTATGGAACTGTTTGCACCAAGGCTGTTTTACCATAGATATACACATTCACTGCCTGGCTTTTAGAACTTTAACAGAAATAAAAATCTAGCCATCTGGGGGGATAGAATTTTGCACAGAAACAAGCCATTAAAGAGGAAATATAAACTTCAGATTTTATTCCTTAGACTAAATGTGATGTGGGTTAGTCAAAATGTTTAATGTTGCATGAAGTTTGAGTGATCATTTCATTTAATCTTCTGATGATGACATGCTATGTAATTTGATAGCTTTGGGATATAGGAAGATAAAGACACATTTTAAAATGTCTTCTAAAAATAATGTTGTCTTTTGATGTTTCAAATAATATGGTAAAACCCCACCTTTTTGTTATATCTGAAAAAAAGGGAATTGTGAAGGATTTCTCTCTCAGAGCACTTGACTTGGACTTCTCCAAAATTCACAGCATACTGTAAAACACAAAAATCCTCCCTAGTGCCACATCACTTGTTTTTCCAATGCTACCTCAGTTCAAAATCCCACTGGAATCCTGCACACTTTGTGAATACGTGTGCTGAAAACAAAGGAACAACACAAAGAGAAAAACAACTAGTTTTTTCACATAATAAATTAATTTCAGCAGGTAGTAGGAAAT
This sequence comes from Serinus canaria, assembly GCF_022539315.1. Classification (NCBI taxonomy): domain Eukaryota; kingdom Metazoa; phylum Chordata; class Aves; order Passeriformes; family Fringillidae; genus Serinus; species Serinus canaria. The sequence goes on along the minus strand of NC_066314.1, from coordinate 66,338,493 downwards.
GAATCAGATCATGTGAGACTGGAGAAAAATGAGAATTCTGAGATGATGCACAGCTGTGCATAATTTTGCTGAATTAAGATGCAGTCAAATGAGGCAAGAAAAGTTGTCCTTGGACAGAAAAGATACAGATTCCACTTCCAACAGAGGAGGAAAGCTCTGATAATCACTGTACCTAAAGCAAATTTGAAAGGCTATGCCAACAACTTCTTCTACAGAAAACCACAGTTCTGTTTTGTGACCTACACTGCCTTCATTTTTTCCCTTCCCCACTATCTAAGATGCCATATTTCTCCTCACTCACAAGGATCAGATAACTCTTTTTTTAAGAGTACTTCTTAGTGTAAAGAATTCCAAAGCCATTTTTGCTTTAAGTAGAACTACAGGAAACATATATTGAATAGAAAACAACTACTAGAGATTGCTGTCCTTTGGAGACAGCCAAGGAAATTTAAATGGAAACTTCTTTGAAGATAACATTTCTGTCTCTGTTGAGCTAAAACCACTGCTAACTCAACACACCTCAAATTTTCATCACTTCCTGCCATGGTTAATGACCAACATTATGGCAGAGTGAAGATCTGGAGCCTTCTGAAGGTATAAAACTAAAGAGCCAGCCACACTTGCAGTAAAATTTCTCCTGAGTGCCCTGGCAGGCTGTCAGTGCTCAGATCCATGGCTGCCTGGAGGTCCAGCAGAGGAGTCAGTGTGCAAAGGCATTTCCAGCACAGTGAAAAACCCACAGGTACCACAGACTACATGCCTGTCACTAAATACTCTGCTGTTTTGGTTTGGCTTTTTCAAAGAGTTATTGAATAGCACCCTGAGTTTCCTGCACTCTGAACATTTTATGCAGTATTATCTGATATTTTCTTATAGAAGGATGACATTTTAAATATTTCTTCAGTGGTTAGACATGGTCTGTTTAATATATATTTAGGACTCTGGAAGAAGGACTGAAATAATCCCCTTAGATTTTTGTTTTTACTTTGATTTTATAAGGCTAAACTTGAGTTGCTACACTGACATTTAATTTTACATGGATACACTCTTAGCAGACTTTTACCTGGATTCATGCCACCAGCCTGTACTCATCTAATCACCAAGCCACCTTGCTTGTGAAATAAGGTTTACAGCATTTCATTATTACTTCCTAGAGCATCAAATTCTCTTTGGCATAGCAAAAAAAATCTGGAAAAATTTCTTCTAAGAAGTGAATTACTTGCTTTAAAACATGGCAGAGAGTACAATCAATTATGTGATCTAAACTGGGAGACAATCTGACAGTAGAAAGCAGAGCATTAAAAGACAAACCTTCTGTGGGATACCTTTTGTCAAGCTGTTTTTGTTACCTAGTTTGAGGCTGGAAATCTTATTATCAATATTACTCATTCTTCCCTTGAAAAATCTGCAGTTGCTTGCTGTAACACCTGATTGTCAGTCTTTTTATTTTTATCTAGCTCAGCTTTCATGACACATATCCAAAAGAACAGCTTAGAAGAACTGGAGAACATGAATTTAGGGTATTTTTTTCTATTTTTTTTCATTGCTGCTGCAGGTAATGACATCAGTATAGTGTTATTTGGCTTATTACTCTTGAACTCAGCCAGCACTGGGGAGTTCTTTATGGGAAGCTGTCATCAGCAGAGATGCTGAGCAAAAAATCTTCTTACAGAAAACTGCTCTAATCCTCATGCTTTCCAAGACAATTTTATTTACTATGAATCAGCATGACATCCACTCCAGATCCTTAAGACTTCTGAGCAGTAAATACATGTCACAACAGCAACAGGGATGTGGATTACATGGTTCTATTCTGATTCACTGAGTTTGTCAACAGGAGAGAGATGATGAAAAGTTTAATGGATAGATCAGAAAATTCAGAGGTATTGGTTACTGTAAGTGAAGCTGCTCTAGATGAGAACAGAAATAATCAGAGGATTTCTTCCTGTTAGAAGACAGACATACCTAACACATTTTTCACATATTGAGTTCTTTTCCAGGAGACAAGTTTGCTTTGTCTGAAAAAAATTGCTTTAATCATTCAGAGAAAAATAAAGTTATGCCTCCCATAGCAGCATCCAAGGTAGAATGTTACCTCACAGAACAGATATTTCTTCATATGTTGCAGTCAATGGTAATTAGGCAAACTCTGAAATGCCTAGGAAAGAAACTAGTATAGTTCAACCACTGTAATTTTCCTGTTTGCCCTGAGGAGAATCTTTTTATTTTGTTTCTGGCCAGCAGAGTTTGTAGTTCCAAGAGCAGTCATTCCACCTACTTCCTTACACTCTTCATTTATTTTAACAATTAAATGAAAAACTCAGCAACTAGCCACAATAATTTTAAAAATGGAAAAAAAGTAATCCAAAAGAATCAATAAACCAACTAAGAAACTGTGAGGACAGAATGGGCAATCTCTTTAACATCTTAGAAAATTCCTCCAAGTTGCTAATCCTAACACTTGGTCACCTCAAATCCCAGCCACATCTTCTCTAGCCAAATTTTACAATATGCTCTAAATTGGAGAAATAAAAGTTATGGTTACATTGCTTGTGAAAAGAGAAATCACTCCAGATCTTAGAGAGACCACAACCAAACACCACCCTAAAATTGTTTCCCCTCTCATCATTAATTCCAGCAGGGGCACAGGTAATGATAAAACCCTACAGCCATATGGATTGAAGTCAAAAGAGCTCTGACAGCTGAATTCTCTGACATCTAGAACTTCATCAGCCAAAGAACACCAAGCAAATAAATATCTGCTGGTGGTAGCAGGCAAATACAGACTGGCCCACAGAGCTCTGCTCATGCAGCAAAAGGCAGAGTGGTTATTTCAGAGGAGAATGTTCACAGGGCAGGAAAAGCTTCCTGGCAGTTACATTTTTTGGAAATGAAGAGGGTCATTCAAGGCCAGACCTCCTCTCCCCAGTAATTACAAGTATGCCAGCATGACACACTGAGCATGGAAGGTATTGATGGATGACAACAACATGATTAACTTCCAATCTTTTTCCAGTTTGTGGGAGGAAGAAAAACACTCACCCGAGGCCACAAGTGCAGAGCCTGTGCCAAACCAAGGTCACAGCACTGACACAATTTAAAGGCGTCAGCAGCATCACAGCTCTGGGGGATTCCAGCCACCACCACATTTTTCAGTGCTAAACCATGAACAGCAAAGTTGGATGTTGGTTGATAACTCAGAATTTTAGTCATTAAGCAGTGGCTTTCTGGGCAAAGACACTGCCTGCAACAATTATGATCATTCCTTCTTCAGGAGTTCTACCAGCAGAATTTATCAGCAAAGACTAAAATCCAACATGGTTGCTGCTGAGCTTTCAAAGGCAAATGAGAATCATTAGGTAATGTACTCTTACTTGATTTATTTAGGACACAGATGTTTGGTCTGAACTACTCTACTGAAATCCCAAAATCTAAGGTTAGCAACAGCTTTTAAAATATAAAACCAGAAAAATGAGCCATGGCTGAAAGACTCCAAATCAAACATATTGTCTCTTAGTAGGCTTTCTTCAGTGGTTTATCACTGTGTTTTCAACAAATTCATCCTCCTGCTAATTCACTTCTCTCTAACCCTCAGTCCTTGCTTCTTTCTGACAGCACAGCACATTCAAGCTGCACCAAAACCAGTTCTGCAACTTCCCTGTAAGGTTTCAGGCCCAGATGCAATGATAAAGATCCAGCAGTTAAAGTTTGTACCACCAGTATTTCAAAGGAACCACTTTTGCACTCCACAGCATGTGTATGTATCGTGGAACGTGGCTAATGGCCAATCTCTTCTCTCCTTAAAGTATCAGATAAAACCAGTAATATTTAAACTGTCTTGCTTCAGCTTCTTGTTCCTGGAGTTTTTTCCCTTTAAAACCTTCATTGGGTAGTCTTCCCCCTTCCTCCCAGTGCACAACAGCACTGATTTACAATGGTCTGATACAAAATTCCTTCCTTCTAAACATGCACCCTATTCAACCCATCCTCCTACACAGACTTAACCAAATCTCTGAGCTTTTATTTTGCAATCATGTAATTTGATGTGCAATCTTCTGTAAGATCTCAATTTTAGCTGAACAGACAGTCTTATAAACACCCTTTTAAAAGCAGATACTGACCTTGAGGTGAGGCTGAAGGAAGCAGCAAATCCAGGAGGGAGAAGCGAAAGAGAAAGAGTTAGAGTTTGTGAAAACAGAGTCCAGAGATAAAGCAGTTCAAGAATAAAGGACAAAACAAGCAGATATAAATCAGGTAATGACACACAGACACACAATCATTCACAAACACAGAGCTGCATGTTTTATAGACATCCAATTTAAAAAACAAAAAACACCAAGAAAAAGAAATAAGAGAAAAAAAGGACCTTTAGATTAGATTACACCATTTCAATTAGAGGCAACTTTCTATAGGGAAAATAGTCTCCAATATGTAACAGTTCTTGGAAAAAGAAAATAAGCCATTTTACAAACAAAACTCTGAATTTCTATCACATCATTAGCAAATACCCCTCTTCCAGAATTCTAATGAACATTTTGAAAACACAGAGTTTGACTATCAGAGATGAAATCTAATGTTTCCTTTATGACATTTTCTAAGGGCTTATTTTCTCTCCATGAGCAAGACATGCAACTTTTTCACTTTTCCTGCAGGTGATCCCAACTTGTATAAAGGGACTAAATAGAAAGGAAAAAAACCCCACCACTGAGTAAAGTCCTCAGGACCTGAAGATCTGTCAAAGCTAAAAAAGCTCATCTTTCTTAATTTTGGCATTGAAGTCACCCCTTCCAAAGGAAAAAAAAAAAGCAGCTGCCTCTTCTTCCTGCCACGTAATTCTCCTGTATAAGGTGCAATCTAAGAACAATAATGACCAAACAGGTAATTTTTTGACAGTTCTCTCCAACATTGTTCAGCAGCAGAACTGACCAAGACAAAATGCTGGAGTCCCCTGTATAATATGAGGTCCCATAGGTTCATTATTGCCTTTTTTTTTTTTTAATGTCTCCAGTATCTTTCATAGGCATCTGCTGTCAATTTCACTGATAACAGCAAGATAAGTCCAAGGAAGCAGAAATATAAACCTTTTCAAACTGATTTTAAATTTGATGATTTTCAGTCAATAGAAGAGAGGCAAAGGAAATGTCCTTCTGTCCAAAGTAGCAATTTGGCTTTGACAACATTTGCTGTACTTTTCCCATGGCAAAATTTCATTCCAAAAAGGCAGAATATAGGCTGGATAAAAATATTTCTATAGTACAGGCTACCTGCTATATTCTTTATTACTCTTGGTATATGGAGGCACGTAAATAAAATTGGAATCCTTATTTATGAGATAAATTTTACTATCAACCATGGTGGGTACTGAATTTGCACAAGCAGCTGTTATTGGTCTGTAACAGATTAACTAATGCAAAAGTACTTTTCTTTGGCTTCTCAACCAACATTCTTCTAATCAAGCTCTTCAAGGACAGCTGTTGTAGAGACTGTATTATCTGGGGATTTGGGGAAAGATGAGACTTGTAAAGTGCCAAATACCACATCTCAGTCTTTGATCTTGAAGTAACTTAAAATATTCCAAAAGCCTTGGTTAATTCATACTGAAAAACATGTAAGTAACAATGCTGACTGAAATCCAAGACTACAAACAACTTTAACAAAAGGGAACAAAAATGTGAAAATAAACAGTTGGTTAAATACGGGAATTAATACAGTAAGGGGAAAAATTTAGGATTCTCATTTTTTTGTTTCAGGGATCCTTTGCTTGTGTTCTAATGATGTGATATTGTTTCTTCAGTTTCCAGAGAAAAACATACAGCCTACAACTCAGAACAGCCCAGTGGAATTTAAATGAACCATACAGTTCTTCCAACTGCTATTAAAGGTAGCATCTCTGGCTGGTACAGGATGAAGGCAAAACAGTATGTACAACACTATGCTGAGGTCACTTGCAATTTTCTGTGTGCTGCAGAAGTATTATTTAACCAGCTGCATGGGTTTTAAACAGAGAATAATTATTGCTACATCTCCATTTTGTTATGGAATAATTCTTTCTTCCAAAGAAAAATCCATTTTCTGTAATTGCGAGCCCCTTTTCCAAGTTTTTGTTACAGAGGCACAAAATATTTTTTAGAAGTGTGGATTTTTAGAATAATCATAAATTTATCTAAACAGGACTATGTCTGAAAGCACATTAAAATGAGAGGAAAAAAAATCTCTAAGTGTGCTGTCACTCAAACTAAAACCAAGGCAGACACCTGAATCTGCCAGCTATTGGGAAGTAAATGGAGATCTGCCATGGACTGGAGCTGAAGCCTCAGTTCATGGGCTCTATCAGTGAAATTGAACAGAGGAGCACAGCAAGCATCTGCCCCAGGCAGCAGCCCCAAGCAAGCAGGATCAGGTACATACCGAGACAGACCCATTACAGAGCAAAATCACAAGTTTCAGTTTGCACTCTTTCCCTTCAAGCAAGAACACACACTTGCAGCATTCCTTACAAGATCCAGCAGCAGCGCTCCTGCCCAGCCCCATTTACTGTGTGCTCCGATGCAACAGCCACACAGGGAGGGAAGACAGCTGTAATGCCAGCTGGCAGTCTCAGAGAAACCCATTTCTTATAAAATACCATCCTGTTCATTTTAAAGGGAGAGCTGACTTTGATCACTGGGTGCAGATCAAAAAAATGAGATGTGAATGCTTAAGCATTTTAATTAAGAAATCTGCATTTTAAAAGCTGTTGGTTATTCCAGCTACAATTTTTTCCACATGCTTGTGTATTATAGGGAGTGGAATGAGCCTGCAACATTTGTCTCAGATGTACTTAGGATGTAGTTTATGTAACGATTTTCAGTCAACCTTTGAATTCCCCTTGTTTGACAGTGAGTGATTGTGTATATTTATTACTCTGTCAGCCCTTCAAAGCAGTCTGACAGGGAACAATAGGCATTTGATCTTCCTTGTGTCTGCCAAAGCAGAAAGACTATTTATGTTTACCCCTTTTGACAGGTTTTCTCAATAAAAAGAATGATGGCTGGTCTTTTCCTTTTCCCCAGGTTGGTATTTAGAGGGACAGGGAGGAGATGGAGAGGCAGAGACAGAAGGTTTGTGTGTGCATCCATGCACACATGTATGCATGGATCTAAGAGCACAAACCCAGCCACAGATGGCCACAATGGGGCAATGAAATTACTATTTCACTGAATGACTGGCAATTACTCTATATGCCTTTTGTTCTTCCTGTACTCCAGTACAACACCAGGATCTGACACTTTTATTTTGACTACATCAGTTGTTTCAGTTGTATAAAAGAGAGTCTTCGTGGGTTTTTTTTTACTCCTTTCACACCAGGTTGTGAGTATGGATACTCCCATATTGCTCAAAGATATTGACTGAAACAAAGCTACAAAACAGCTTTTGAAGAGATGTAGTAAAGGCAGGCAACAATGAAACTGATATGCAGACTTGGCTCGTTATTTACATGATGCTCCTTCTCCTCACCTTTATAATTATTTTACTTATATCACAGCTCTTACACTCTACTGATGTAAGAGCTGGATTAGGAGACATCTGCTAAATAAAATCCATTATTGCTATAATATAAGGCAGATGACAACTCCTATACTCATTACAGATAACAGGCACAAGAGGGAGTGCTTGAAAACCACCTTGATTTAATATCAAAAACAAGCAGGACTTCAGCACTACAGAAAATTTGGCAGGAAAAGAAGCCTTCAAAAAAGCTCACAATCAGTGCTTCTCATTACTGGTATTTCTCCAGTGCAGGGTCCTTCCTGGAGGATCCAAGGTCAGATCCTTAGTCTTGGATTAGCAGACAAACCATGCTTTCAGCCAGCCCACTGCTGAACTCAGCTAAAGAGCTGGTCCATACTCAGTTCTGTGGGCATGAACCTGTGCTTAGAGTGTCAGTCCTGCCTGCTGCAACATGGACACAATTCCAGTGGGGATGGTTCACTGAGAGGAGAACACAGCAAGCTCTGATATTCAGCCAGGGCCTGCAGCAGCCCTGACCTCTCCCCATGTCAGGGGCTGGACTAACTGGGGTTCTCTGACCTTGTCTTTTAGAACTGCTGTTTCTGCAATATCACAAAGCTTCAGTTTCTCCCAAAACACAGGAAGAGGGAAAGAATGGGAAATAAAGGACAGCTAAATAAAGAACAAACTGAAGAAGGATATCCCATTATATGAAAAAGGTGAGGATGGATTGAGGAGTCACCATAAAATCACTGTGATGGGGTTTTTATCTGGTGCTCTCTACAGATGGATTTGCAATTACAGGCAGTGTCCCTGTGTCTTTCTTTTCCTTCCTTAGATGTGGGTTTCAAAAGCAATTAGTGAGTCTGAGTGCTGCTCCTAAGGCACTTTAACAAAGCTTGACTTCCAGAGGGCAGACACTTGCTTTCTGAAAATCAGCATAGTTTCAAAAGTCTTAAGTTAAATACCTGTAAGCAAATGTGCCTGCACATTTCTATTCTTATCTGTTTAAAGAAGTTATGTTGATATGAAATGGTTTTTTGTTTTCCTCCTGTGAAACCTGATACAGGACTTCAGGTGCAATGCTGATCTTGTGTGAAGATAAAGCAAGACTGAGAAGAAAGAAATTACTTCTTCCTTTCCTAGCTTGGAAATGATGAAAATCTTAATATTCAACAGATCTCTGTGCTCAGAGATGGAGCTGGACAAACTATGGGCCTGACCACTTCTTTCCATTACAAAACCCAGCTCTCAGTTGCTTGCCAAATATGAAAAAGTTCTGCTCCTATTTCCCATGACAGGTTCAACCTAACCAGGGATTTCTGTGGAAAGTTTCAGTTAGGTCCTTCACAAGAAGCAGCATTTTTATGGAAAAAAATTGTTCATATATTGTAAAAGAGTGTGTCATTTCACACAAAATGTGAATTAAAATTATAAGGCAATCTTAATTTCAGAATATATTAAGTTTTGAATGATTTACCTTAGAATTTTAATGTTCACTTAAGCTACAAATTTTTGAGGGAAGTGGATGAAAAACACAACAACAAAAACAGATTCTGCCTTGTAATAATACCATGCAAGTATAAGATAAATCCATTTGTTTTTATGTTTTATGGCAACAAAATGGATTGAAGTATTTTAAAATAATATTTAGTTGTTTCAGGTTTTCCAATGCCTGAATCAGAGTTCAATTTATTTTTGGAGGACTATAATCAGTTAAGACACATACAGAATTATAGCCACACCATCTCTCAAGGTTAACTTTAATGGTGATGATTAGGACTTTATAATAAACACCTTTCTTTAATTTGACACCATATCTCTTACTTTAAATTATTTATATGCCTTGATGTGGTTCTTGCTAAGGAATGCTCTAAAAAACTATTTAAAAATTCACAGAAACAACAACCTTGAAAACCAAAGACAATTATTCCAAGGTATGAGTAGCAGTTTGAAAATAAGTATTTCAGCTTCAAACTGTTGATTTAAGCTTAGGGCATAATTTACTAGTACAGTTTCCTTTACACTATTCTAGGAAACTGTAAAGTTGATGGAAAATACAGCTAATTTCTCTCTCCATCTATCCTTCACAGAACACTACACAAACATTTGTCTTAAAGACAGACAAAATAAGATACTGCATTCTACTCTATTACATTCCACAATTTCAGCATTCCTCTGAGATCTCTCAATGTTTTTAAATATTTTATTTACTGTTGGGAAGAAATATTTAAGATGAGGAATATACCTTTTGGCTGCTACAAATCAAAAGTTGGAAGGCTTCTTCTTCAAAAGGGCATCCTTAAATTCTTTTCAGGAAAACTCTCCAAATTCTCCTTCTTAAAATAGCTACTAATTCCAGCTGTCCTTAACATGACTGCTGGTATTCCACAGCTGAGTGCTGTCTTCCTTTGTTCCCAAAGCAAAGTTTTCTTCAGGAAAACAAAACAAGTCTTGTGTCCTTGCAAGGACCACCTATCTCATATAGTGAGCATGCCAAGTGAAAATCAATTTTAAGCCTGCAACTGGAACTAGCACTTCCATGTATATTCACTCTGTGCTCCCTTCTGAAGAAACATATATAGATGTACTTCTTGCCACCTCTCAAGTACAAACTTCTTATTTGCACAGTATGTGCACACCAATAGAGCTGTGTATACACTAATCTGTGTACAAGCTACTCTGAAGGTTCTGATGGCCATGTCCTAGATAAGGAGCATTACCTTTTGTTTGTTTGTTCTCTTAGTAGAGGACAGTCATCACAATAAAACTCATTGTGGGAACCCAGGGCACTGGGAATATTTCTCTGTCTGCTCTGGGGTGCCCTGACCCCCAGAAGGGCACTGACTTTGACCCTCATTCATGAGAAAGTTTCCTAGACTTCAAGATAGACTGGAATCCACTAAAGTGTGAAACAGATTACAGAGAGTAGTGCAGGTGTGTCACTTGGTGAGAAATTTAGGTTTTGGGATTTTCAGTATGTTGTGGAGGAAGCAAGATGGAGGGCACAGGGTGTTGTCCTGGGTTTCTTCTTCATGCTTCTTCTTCCTTCTTCTCCATGGGTTTGGGTGGCATTTTGTAATTGGGCAGAAAAGTCTGCACTGGGGGTTCCTTGGGATCAGTTATTGGGTTAAAAGGGAAAATAATCCAGTTGTCAGTTCTTAACTGGATAGTTAAGTCCTTAAAAGACCTTGTATCAAGAGATTGTTGGCCATTTTGTGCCTTGCTGCTGAACTCACAGTCATGAGACTGTTTTACTGATAAGAAATAATAAACACCTGAGTCCAAACATGAAATACTGTCTCAAGTGCCTTCAATCCAGACCCAGAGAAACCGATAAATACTGACCTCTATCAGAGACACATTTTAGAATACTTGAAGAACACTGACTTTTAGCTGGTTCAGGCAGAACTGGTAGCAGAGATTAGAACCAAAGGCAAAACACAGCAAGAGAATTAGAATTAAAAAGCAACAGCTTCTGTCAAATTTAAATCAGGGAGAGAACAGCAGCAAACTTCCTTTGGACAGTGGTCACAAGCAGCGCTTGCACTCGACATAAGCAGGTGCTGTTTGACCTAGGGAAAGAAGCAGCATTGCAGCAGCCCCAAAGAGCAGCAGCAGCAGAGGCCATTCCAGCCCAGAGGAGGAAACAGAAGCCTTGAGGGCACTCACTTTCCCAGGAAGTCCCACACAAACCCCCCCAGGTGTTGCGGTGCGGGGACCGACACCTGGCAGGGAGGGTGCGCTCTGCCGTGCTTTCTGAGGAAAGGCACAGTCACAAACACCCCCGGGGGACAAAACACAACAGCACAACTCGGGGCAGCAGGATGGGACAAGGGTGAGGAGGAAGCAAGGGAGGAGACAGAACACAAAATGAAAAAGTTACAGAGAGACAGGAGGTTAGGGGATGGCAGTACAAAAAGCAAACAGTTAGTTACAAAGGTAGTGAATAACCAGACAGCTACAAAACCTCCACACCACCACAATAAGGGGCACAAATAAAACTCATGGGGCTGCTCACCCACAGAAGAAATGTGGACTTAGGGCCCACCTTCCCATAAGAAAAAGCAAAATCCTCCCCACAGAGCATATACACCAATGAGCTCGTGCTTTCCACCTTGTGTTGACTCTAGAATATTTTTCAACTTCTGCATAGCATGCACCATTACTTCACACTTTTTTTAATATCTTTCATCTGAAAAGCAATGCCTCCCAGTTAGTAACTGCAACAGCTGCTGAAGAGTGGAAGCTTTTCCCTCTTTATGTTAACTTAAGCACAAAGCAGCTTTGCTTGCATTGGAAAGGTTCAAAGAATAGTTTTCTGCTTTTAATTCCACCTTCCTCTCCTTACTGTCTTTTCTCTTTCTCTGTTCCTCTGTGCACACCTCCCCAACTGGTGACACATCTCTTCTGTGGATCAAACTGTGATACCATTTCTCTCTCCCTGACAGCACATGGTCTAGCTGGCACATAGAACTAGCAAAAGGGAAAACTACAGGGAGGAGAGACACTCTTTTGAAGAATCCCATTTTTTAGTACAATTCTTCTCTGCATGTGACTTTTTTCTTCTCATCTGGCTGCACATGGAGCACTCACTGCTCTTGATAGCCAGAGCAACATTTGCTGTTTAGCTTGCTGACAATTGCTTCTGCAGGCACTGAGGCTCTTTGCACAACACAGCTTGATCAGCTGGACAAGCACTAGAGTCAAGGTAATTTCTAGCTCACTCTACATGGACCACAGTTTAGGTAAGACTGTTAAAAGGCAAAATTATCTTTTTTTTTCCTGGAAACCAAGACTGTTCTAGCTCTAAAACATGCCTGGATTCAGCCACGAAAGAATATTTTATAAACAAGCACTGTGGATAAAAACAGAACCAACCTACACATGAAAGAGGCATGATAAAATCTCTGCTTTGTGCAAAAACTCACAAGAAGAAAGGAAGCTTTCAGGGAATTGTTGTTTGGGGGAGCACTTGAAAACAACTAAGGTCAAATAGAAATTCCAACAATTATTCAGGAAAAGAGAAATTACCAGTCAAAACCTCACCATAAACTATCTGGAAGTTTCTATCTCTTTCTCCATGCTGGGATTATATTACAATTCCACCTGAAAAATCATTTCAGGTGCTGATACTTGGTTAATTCACCACACTAACAGCATTCAGATTAGATATCTAGATCATGAAGATTTTTTCTATTTTCCCTTAATAAATATTCTTAAATTTGTCTCCTCCACTTGATTTATTCAGCTGCTGGCAGTCACATGATAACAAAAGATGTCTTTCTTTCACATAGTCAAAATACCTATTCTGATTACTAGAAATAAGAGAAAACATATTCTATCTTATCTCAGTACTGGTAGAAAAGGTAAGTTAAAAAGAAAAGAGCACCACTCAATTTTTTGCAAGACTGACAATCACGTGGTAAGAAGGGATGGAGAAAACTGAATAGTCAAAGCACTTACCCAACTGTTACAGAATTATATCTACTCATTTGGAGGTTCTGTGTTTTCATAGCAAGATTTTAGTCTGTGACTGAAACATCAAGAAACTACCATGTAACAGGACAAACAATAACTGCTTTGCAGATGTCTAGAAGTGCATCTTTTCCAAGAAAAACTAACTAAACTAACTTTCTAACTCTTTGAAGATGGTGCAATTGCTTCTATCACTAAAAGGAGATCCATCCTAATTTTTCTTCTTTGTTATTTTTCCTTTGTAGAGTATAAACTTTTTTCTTCATAGGACACTTGTGACTACTCATTTTTTGATGCTGCAAGTCAAATCATGATTAGTTTCTGAATGCTACTGTAATAAAAAAAGCCAACTTGCATTAAAAGCATATGTAAGAGAATTCTCTTCTGCCTCCTCTAGGAATCAGGCTGAGGAATTATGCATATTTCTGACTTTTCCTAAACAGGAGTTACTGCTCCACAAAGAAAAAAAAACAATTAAGGCACTATGAATATATTTCTTACCCCTATCTTAGTTCTGACAGAAGTTTGCTGCTTGTACCCGTTCCCAAGTCAACTTGCCTGCCCTAAAGGAGGATGACATTGGAAATGTCACACCTGAGATGGGGACCCCAAGAGGACTGAAAAAAAATCCCACAAACAAATGATTTGTAGCTTTTTCATGTCTATACTCACTCAGCAATATCAACCTATTGCCTGAATGTTCTGCTGATTCCATTATGTACCAATGGGCTGAACAATGCATCACTTAGGAAAAAAGGGAAGACATTTAAAAAAGAATATATCCTCACTCCTGGGTGTTTGAGCTTATGCCATAGGCATCAAGAATTTTGGTTAAATAAAGCAACTTAAAGAAAACCAACAGGATGTTGCTTACAGTCCCAAAGAAAGAAGCAACCCAGCTAGGAGGCTGAACTGTTCCAGAGCTCTGTACATGTCAAAGAAAAGAGAATGGACTCCTCAGAAAAGAGTTTTTCAAATCATTAAGAGGGGCCCATAAATTGACAATCAGCAAGCCATGAAAAACAACCACTGACTGCAGAACCTGAAATGTCCTCCACTTAGTCGCCCTAATCTTCCTGACAGTAAATTGTAGAGTAGTTAAGTAGTGAAAAGACAGACTATTTTGGCACAAGGCAAATGGGAATAATCAAATTTCCATTTTGCTACTCCAAGTTGGGAGTGGTAAAGTAAACAAAAAACCCCAAACAGGTATTACTGCCCAGAAATTTGCTCTTGGCCCACTGTAAGATGAGAAAATCACAGAACACAGAACCTAATTCAGGTTTTTCACAAGATCTATTACTTATATTTATGATACAAATGCCATGGAATCATAATAAATTTTAATTTTTTTCTAAGGACATTATAGTCTTCAGCCTTCTGGCTCCAAGAGAAAGATGGAAAATGCTGACAAGTGCTGAATCAAGTTTTGCTTGGACAAAAGCAAATCTGCTCATCAGGCTTCACCCGGGCCAAAGTTTACCTGTATCCCTACCAGTACGGAGTTATGAGGCCACTTGTCAGAAGAATCTGAGTAAATGGTAAAACAAGCTTTGAAGAGGCATTTTTCTTATTTCTTTCTGTGAAAGCCATGCCTGAGGAATTTATTGTATCAAAACAACAAATTGTTTTACAAACACACCAAGATTTCAGCAGCTTTTACAACCCTCTCCATTCCCTTATATCTCTATCTACCCTTCTAGTTCTACCTATATCAGCCCTATTTTTGAGTAGCCAGGTAAGAAAAAGCAGATGCTAAGATACCTTTTTCCTAACAATGTAGCACAATAAAGGACTAAAGACAGAAAACTCCAAACAGACTGAAACAGACCAAACAGATTGTTTTTTCCAAAACAGCCGCCTTAAGGTTTTTAAGACAAGAAAAACAACTTATCTCTAACACACTAACATTAGTTTATTTTGCTCCTCTTTTAACTTTACACCATCCTCACCTTTCCAGCTCTGCTATCTTCTTATCCTTGTCATTCTTCTCGTTCTCCATCTCCTTGAGGATCTCCAGGAGCCGATCCACCTCGGCCTGAGCCTTGCCGGACTCCTCGCGGTAGCGCGTCACCTCCCGCTCCAGCTGCTGCAGGCGCTCGCCCAGCTCGGGGCTGGCCCTGGCCTCCAGGGTTGCCTCGTGAGCCTGGGAGAAAAAGGTTCAACAAACACCACTTCATTCACATGCAACTCTGACAGCTCCAAAATGGCACCTGTGACAATTCCAAAATGCTGCCTAGATACCTATTTCAAAATGGCAGGATTAATTATTACACGGGAATTATTAATTATTGCATGGGCATAAGACAGGCATAAGTATTTCCCCATACTATTTTTAAGTATGGGGAAATACTTTGCAGGAAAACAAAAATTTAAAACAAACTTAGTTTTTTAAATTCAGCCTGAAAGAATACATTACTTTTAATCTGAAACAGAATCAAAAAAGAAACCGAAATATAAAATAAAGTGTCAAATTATTTGCAAGGAAAAAAAAAAGTGAGTGCAAAAGTTCCTAAAGTACACTGATAAAACAGTGATAGGACTATAATTCAGTTATTTGAGGTATTTCTAACCTATTTATTCTCTAAAAATTAATCACAGGTAATAGCCTTCAATAACTACATCACTATGCTAAGTGTCAGACCTTTGCACAAATGGTGCTGATGTGCTCAAGCTTTGCCAGTTCTGTGAGCCACACAGACCAGGGTTTATGAGCATGGCTACTGAAATTATCTTTGCTCAGTTATCTAAGAAATATATTTTTCAAGATCAGGCTCTTGGGACAAAAAGTACCTCTGGACTGAGGATGTCACAATCCCAATGAAGAGATTGTTTGGGGAGGTTTTTTAATGGCTTGGTTTGTTACAAAAATCACAAATTTTTTAGTAAACCTAATTTAATAACTCCCAAGCATGTAAGACACAGGAAGAATGCAGTATTAATGCCAAAAGTTAAACCACCAGACTAAGGACTATCCTTTTTCTCAGCCTGCTCCTCTGCTCTTGGATCTTGAACTGCAATTTGATAACAATTAAAGATATTTCAGAATTGCTCAAAATGGCTTCAGTGAATAGCAAGTATGATGGAGCCATTCTGCTGATCAGGATTGCCTGCAAAAAGCCCAGGTCTTGCTCTTCTCAAAACAAACCTACAACAGAAAATAAGACTACAGACTTTTCTCCCCTCTGTGTGCAGCTGTGGAAAGTTGTTTTACAAGCTGCCAATGTTCTGCTCCAAAGCACACTAAGTGTAGATCTGATAGTACAGGACTCTGTTGCTTTTAAAGGTAATTGGAGAGTACTACAGCAGTAAAAAACTCAGGGCAGAAAGCTGCTGCTTCCAAAGAACCAAACAGCAAAATTATATTTGGCTAAATCTGTTTAGTTATTCTGTAAAACAAGACTGGAGGAAAATATCCATTCATTGACTCCAACATTTTTGCCTTGAAGTGTCTAGTTTTTAATTAGCTCCTTTAAAGCCAAGGCCACATTCTAGTAGAATCCAGGAGACTTGTGGAGCAGAATATTATGGGACTGTGGAAAGTCTTGATGCCTGTCTTTAATGGAACTGACCTTGGGATGGATCTGGGTTTCCTAAACAAATGAAAGGTTCATGTTCCAGGGCCTTAGCCCTGCAGCTCTTGTCTGAAGGTCAAAAATAAGCTGTTGTGGCTTTCTTTTGTTTAAAAACAAGAATTCCAGAAAGTTGATAAGGCTGGACAGTATTTTATCCTAGAACAAAACACCCCAGGCACTCCCCAGGTCTCCCAGGCAGATGTCAGCAAGAGTGCCCAACAACCAAACACCATGGAAGAGTGGAACCAACCCTTTCCTGAGGTACTGCATTTAGGAACACCTAAAAGGCTCCCTACTTTTGAGTGACTTTCTAGTCTTTCTAGTGACTTTCTGACACTCCTGTGTCATTGAACCGTGAGACTGAAAACCCTGCATCTGGGCTTCTGGCCACAAGTGCATCCCTGTGAGCCTGGAGGCTCTGCAAAGCCTTTTGGAGTTAGGGCTGTCACTGCTTCCAGATTCCTTACTGCCCCATAAGCACTTCAAATTACTCACCCTTGGAAAGGGCTCTCCACAGCAAGTGGAAGTGTAATGAATGCCCTGCCAAGAGGATGCAGACTCCAGGAGGACGTGGCAGCAGCGAGACTGACAAGTGCGTCAGCCCCATGAACAGCTGTGAGCACCAGGGGACACACTTGGCTTTGGAACCAGCACTGGTGGGTGTTTCTGAAATGCTTTTTTGGGATTTCCAGCCTGAGGAAGTCTGAAATACTTGATTTCACTTCCTTTTCAACTACACCTTAAATTTCAAAAACCCCCTCCAATCCTTTCCCAAATACAGGGAATTGGGAATACTGTTTTTGGGGTCACCTAGCCACTGGCTGAAGGCATCAGTATTCTCCTAAGAGACTCTGTGTATAGAGTTAAGTCTGGTTTTCACCAGACAGAGCCTGACTTCTTCTGTACTGGATTTAGGTATGTTTCCAACATCTCAAATTGTTTCACAAATACTCCTCCAGGCTCTTTAAAGTCATCCAAAATACATGATCAGATAATCAAGAAACTTCTTTTAAAAGAAAACAAAGTTAGGCTGTTAGCCTGGCTTATTAAACTCACTAATTCAAAAGAAGTTATAAGACCTAATGCAATTTGACTGTCAGAACAGTCCTGATTTATTTCACTCTGCTAATAAAAGCATCTCCACAACAACCCAAGAGACACTACTGAGAAGAGGAAATAAATTTTCTTTTCTAGAGAATTAGCCAACAAGTCAGTGTGTCTGGTTCTTATAGAACCAAAGGACTATTTACAGGACATAAATTATTGGTTAAGAGACCTAACACATGTTATTTGTATATAATGCACATAAGTATGGGCACTTTCACCTAACACAAAGAGAATGTTATGTGATATGCTGTAAACTGGAAACCACTTCCTGCACTGTGAGTTACTGACTGAGTGACTTTGGTCCATTTTGTGGCTTTTGTACAAAATATGTGTTTCATGACAGTATCTAAAATCCTACTGGATTCATTTATTGTATAAGAGAGAAAACCAATGCATTTAGAGCTTTCCCACAAACTCACATCAAGATCTGGAACAGATGAATTGGCTACCTTCCCTGTGCAAAATAATTAATCTTGCTTTTTTCCTTTAACCAAAAAGCAAAACACAAATAATGAATTCCTACATTCACAGTAAAAAAAAAACTACATACAACCTGCCCCACCCATCAAAGGTGTACAGAAATTCCAAAATAAGCAGTAATTTCATTTTTGAAACAGAATCAGCATCTAAAGTAACAAATGCACCAATAGTTTCTCCTGTATTAAGAGACTGTAAGAAGTCTGTTTCAGAAGTCTGACTTCAATCTCTGTCTGATACAGGATTTGTACATCTGTAATTTTAATACAGTTACAAACAAATGTGATAATGTGTAAAAGAAATATGACAAAAATTATATAAATGCAGAAAGCAGACTGCTGAGGGTGACAGAACACTGCACTCTCTCATCTCTGCAGGCCACTGAGTTCACCTGATTAGAGGCTATTTAAACCCCTCAGCTGTTTCTCCTGACCCTGGCATTAGCTCTCTGTGCTCCTGTGTGGTATCAAACAGGTGAATTAAAGAGCACAGTCAAACTCACACATTTCATTCTGCACTGATCTGGATAAGAAACAATCACATTCCAGCTGGAAAGCAGCACCCTGTTAAGCTCTGCTTTTATAAGCAAAGCTCATCTGATCAGTATTAGTCTTTGCCAGTGTGGATTCAGTTTCAAATTCTAAGTGGTTCAGGGCTGAGAACAGTTTAAGTTTACTACTCTGGATATGTTCTCCCAGTTCTTAAGAGGGACTATAAACAGAAGAGGAGGTTTAACAGCTTTCTGCTTTCCTGCTCTCATTTCCCATCTGGAAAGTGGTGATGGGGGGACTGCTTCAGGTACCTACAGAACACAAGAAAGAGTGATTGTTCCTCAACAAAATAAATGTACTTTAACTTCTCTTGCTTCCACAGAAAATCAGCTGACAAAGCCAACTCCTACAGCTAAAACAAAGATGACCAATGTTTCATAGAAATAACCAATATTTACAGATGGAGTAGAGTGGAAGACAAAACACATTAAAAAGAATTTTCTAAGTTGATATTTCTTGTGCCAAAAACCTCTTTTTTAAGAGGTAAGATAATCTTACACAGCTTCAAGTGTGCCAGAGACAGGGAACATAACAATAGCACAGACTGAATTTAAAGGTTCTAAAATGTAAATAAAAATTCCAAACATTATGACCAAGACTCCAAATCAATATTCCTAAAATATTAACTAAATCAAACAGCAAATAACTCACAGCAAACACTTTCTACTTTTACCTATGAATTGAGACAGTAAATTCAGTTTAACATTTCACATACAAATGTTGCCAAGAACTTTTGGCCATGAAGTAAAAGTTCCCAAGAACCTGAAATCCCATTTTAATCCAGCCTCCTACCTCCAAGGGAGCCTCATGTCTCCTAAAAATAGTAAATGCACACACAAATACAAAAATATGTTATGATTATTTACTGCAAAAGACAAACACTTTACCCATCTTCTGTACTTTTCCTACCACAGAGGCAGAAATTCAACTGATAAAACACTTGTGCTGTCTTCTATCATGCCTTTATTAGTTTAAACAGAATTGTAAATTTAAAAAACCAAAAAACCATCAGGCTTTTTCCTCTTTTAGTTCCAAGGCTCTACACAGCCCAACTGTAAAAAAGCTTTTTGAAAAGGCACTAATGGAAGTAAAAGGCTCAGGAAATTCTGTGATATTCTATGATATACCATGTACTGTAAACTTGACTCTGTCACAAAGAGTTATTTGCTGTTTTTTAACCACCTCTACATGGTTAGTCTCTGTTAATGGATCTGCAAATTTTTGACACTGAATAAGCAAGTGTTCAGTTGGAATCAATTCATAAACAAATTATTTTCTTTATCAAGAATCATAAAGACAGGAAGACACCTCAAGAGAGGCAATTTCCATTACTTAAAAAAGTGATCTCTTCAGAGAGATCCAAGTTTCCAGAGATGTCATTAAGCATCAGCCATTTGCTCTCTTTGGCACAGAGTGGGCAAAGCCAGGAGGGAAATGCCCACAGGATATCTCTCTTTTTGAGTGCATTTTAACCCCCCCACCTGCCTCCTCTGATCTGGCCCTTACCTGACCACAGCTTTACAAAATCAGAACACAAGTAAAGAACTGACATTTAATACCAGTTTTTGGATATTCAGTGTATGGCTCTAGAAGCTGCTTATTCTTAACTGCAACATGACATTAAAAGAAATAATTCCCCAATTTTCTTTCTTCTGACAGGGTACAGATGGTCTGTATGCTTCACAAGAGGAGGAGGGGTTTGGCCACAGAGTGCTAATCCCTACCATGACCATGAGCAGGTATCTACTGGCCAGGTGAGCTGGGTGGTGACCAATCACAGCCAACCAATGTGGATGTGGAGTCTGGAATAGCCTATACAAAGAGCTGTGGGCACCAAAAAGCTCTCTCAGCTCCATGAAACCCTGATGTCCTGTTGTGTCTCTGTCTCCCCCCACCACGACACTTTCTGTCATGCTAATCACAACTAATCACTTCTTACCACCACCAGTGGGAAATGAGGATGCATTATTAAACCTGTTGGACAGGGGAAAAGGCAAAATAGAAATACATCCTGCCTTATTCACTCAATGCTTTCCTACTATTAAAAAGTCTTTTACCATCTTATTTCTCTGGATGATTATCATCTCTCATCTATATCTGGCTCACTCTTGGAGCATTTGTCATTCAATATTGAAAACAGCAAGACTCTAGCAGACAATAATTTAGTTATGAAATGCTATACAAATTACCTCACAAGGAAAAATGAGAAAAAGCACACAGTGTGACATTGGCCATTTCCTGAATTTTGAATATTTAGTTTTTCAAAATGAGTGTTATCTTCACAAGTGTTTCTGGGAGGGGTAGAGTAGGTAAAGTAAATTTTTTTTAGCTGTAAGAATATCAGGGAGAAAACCTCTCCAACTTTCCACTACATGAGATGATGCTGAGATCATCAGAATGGAACATTAAAAGCCACCACAGAATTGTAGGATGGTTTGGGTTGGAAGGGTCCTTAAAGATCATCTTGTTCCATGCTCCCTGCTGTGGGCAGAGACACCTTCCACAAAGACCAGGTCCAAAACCTGGCCTTCACAAAGCCTCTTGTACCTCATCCTGTGTGTTTGCTATATCACACTGGAGGATAAAATACACAGTTTGCTCCAGTATCTTCTGTGTTCTGTCTTCAGAGTAATGCCTCTCAAAAAGATTGCATGCTACTAAAGATTTTGAAGAGAATATGCTCTCCAGACACAAATTCTTCTGCCTATTTGCACCAAATACAATCTTTTCATATTATATGTCATTTTCTCAACTCCTTATTGACACTATTTAGCCAGGTTTAAAGAATTCCTGATATGGGATGCCACAAAAATTGAACAATTGCAAGCCCCAGCAATTTTCTGACTCTCAGACAATGATTGTCAGGATAGACAGCTCCATTTACCCTGAACATTGCCAAGAGTAACACAGGTATCAGACTCCTTAAAGTTCTGTAACAGCATTTTTTATGCACAGAGCCACAAAAGAAATCTCTGATGAAAACCACCTTGGATTACGTAATTTACAGTGTCAAGATATTATTACACAAACACTCCTTGACAGGAGTGCTCTTTGACATCAAACAGGAGGCTGGAAATAGGATCCAAAATTCAACTGACACAGTACCAGAGAGCTGAATGGTTACACAAGATTTTAAGCAATCTTTCAGTTGCTGCAACTCAGTTGTTATTTCTAACGTGCTGCTGTGCCCAGTGTTACAGAACGTTTTCACACAAGAAGTTTGATTTGCATGGAAATTCCACTTCTTGCTCTGAAAATGCACAGACAATGGAGATGACAGAAAAGCTACAGGACATTTCAAGCACCAGCAGCAAAGGGAAACAAAACACTGACACGATATTAAGCTGTCCAAACAAAAATGCAGTTAGGCCAAGGCAATCAAACAGTGAAAACAAATCAGAAAGCTTTTTGGAACATGACATCCCACTGCTTTTTGTTTGTATCCATGCTGTCCATACCCACTACAGGAATTCACCAATACACTCTGTGTTGGCCCAACTATAAAAGCACAGGTGAATACACATGCAACACAAAAAATTAAATGTGCTGGCAACAGCCCCTCAGATTGCCAGGGAACTTACTAGCTTGGATGGATGACTCAATAAAACTTCAGGGTGCTAAAGGGAGAAAGAAGATAGGAAAAGATGGAGAAAATTTGGGATAGGAACAGTGTGAGAGAGAAAAAGAAAAGATGCAACAAGAAAAGAATTTAAAATAATAACTGCAACATTAATTTACTAAGACAACAGAATTTTAATTAGTGGTTTTAGCATGCATTACTAACCAGCTTCTGGAACATGAGAAACATGGAGAGTTACCCTCATGCAAGTCCCAAATTTTATCTTGAATTTTTCAATTTAACAGATTTGTCCAGCCCCCACAGATTTAATGCAGTTCTTTGTTTGGGTTTACAGATGAGTTTGACAGATTGAGAAGGACTTTAATTCCAAGTGCTTCCTTTGTATCAATCTCAAGACAGCTGAATGGTTTAGAAAACTAATTCAGTAACTGACACTATCTGAATGCTGAACACAATTTTCCTTTTTGCTTTTATTGTAACAAAAAAATTCTGCTTTCCCTGGCAGTCTTTTTCTTTCTATGTTGAATTGATCATTTATTGTCCCTTCTTAAAAAAAAAAAATTATCAGCTGAGAACAAAAAAAAAACAGCCTCATCTACCAATATTATCAGTACTACTTTCAGCTGTGGGAGAAAATCCATGGTCACAAAATAAAAAGCAGCAGAGTCTGTATTAGACTAGCCAGACTAATTCTTGGGAAAGACAGAATTTGGATCAACACTTCATTAAGTCTTTTTTTTTTTTCCCCTGTTTTTTTAAAAGATACTATCCTCCTGAATTTGAAGAAAGAACACCACAGCAGAAAAAAAAAAAAACAAAAAACAAACAACCTCTGAGTAAGCCTGTTGAAGGTAGAGGTATTTTCCTGGCAGGGAATCACTGCTAACATTTTCTAGTGAAAAGTTCCTAGAACTGCAGCAAGGGGAAGTTTATTAATATATGGTTTTGACTCTTTTTCCTCCCTAAAAATAAGGAGTATATCTATAGGGAGAAAAACTATGCACTGGAAATGAAGATGGACAAAAACCCACTCATCTTTCCTGGAAAAACTTCTATTATTAGTTGGTCTCTCCCAGATCAGAAAAACAAAATGAAACAAAGTGTACTGGCTGGGAAAGACAAGACAGAAAATGCTGGGGAAAGTGTATCCTGAAGAACAACAACTATAAAAACTTTTTCACTATAAATATATTACATTAAAATAGTAGTTTGGACAAGGATTTTCCTAAAGAAAAGAAAAACCACCACAGAGCATAACAGCACTTCACAGATAAGAAGGGAGAGAACCTCCTGTGTGTTATTTGCCTCTAATGATTCCATCTGAGCCAAAATGAAGACAGGACACCAGGCCATGGAAACTCAACAGGGATTTATGAGTTTACAGCCCTCAGAATCTCCCACTGCATCTCCTGCTGGCAGCAGGAGGACAACTGAGCACAGAAGCAGTGAATATAGAATAATTAGAACATTAAGCACACAGATTTGCATAACCATGGGATTATTATTTGAAAAAACAACCCCAACATGAAAACCACTGCAGCTTCAGTTGCTAAGCCAAAGATCAATATAAAGCACTTACTGGTGAAAAGAGGAATAGCAACAAGAAGTGGATACTTCAAAGGAGACACAGGAGAGTGACATGGAACTACTGGTTCAATATCAACAACTTTTCAGCACCCTTGCACTCTGCTTAGTTAGTATTTTTGTTTAGTGTAAAGTTAATTCCCTTTTAGAGAAGAAAGGGAAGCTTGCATGGTTCATGATTTCTCTTGAGGCTCACTGTTTGCAGGTTAGCAAGAGTTTTTTGCAAGGACTACCAAAGTCTTTTTTATTTAATGGCTTAACAGTAGTTCAGATCAGCCTCTTCTGGAGCTTCTTAATTTCTGGGGCTAATAGATTTGACTGGAAGTACTCAAACTGTTCACTGGGAATAGGAAGCAAGGGAAGCAAGAATTATGTCAGACACATTTCAATTCAAACTGTGAGGGAAGATACCAAAATAAAAAGCTTTTAGCCATTTATTCTTAAGGAGATACATGAGAGCTTCCTTCCTGTATGTGTCTCATGCAAATCTGCATTAAGATAATGTAATAAACAGAATGAACCTCTAAATTCAGTTTTAAAATGAATGCTCTTATGTAGCCATTAGTTTTAAGGTTAATTATGACAATTATTTGCAATTGTTAAGAATGCAGAGGTGTAAAAATGAGTTTTTAAAAGCTTTAAAACAGAGCTGGATTATCTGTCATAATTATTTCTGATTTCATCTTGAAAATGTCAAGATGAAATCAGAAATAATTATTGCCTGAATAAATATCTGCAATGCATTTAAAAAGTGAAAGCCTTTAAAAATATTTTTTTTGCCTCTGTGCAAGCTACAATAAAACCCACTAAAAACTAAAAACAGCTGGGAAAAAAAGGTTATTAAAGAAATATGTAAATTTACTATAGGTATAAAACATATTCAAGTGAATGTTAACTACATTATCTCTAGTAACTGGAAGTTACCCCACATAGGTATTGGTAGGCTACCAATTTCTTTTTTCTTGAACTAAAACCATCCTGACCATGATTTAGGTAGCTTCTTTAGATGAGGAGATGCTCCAACAACCTCTGGCAAATCTTAGCTACAACAGATTTGTCAACTCATTACCAGCAATGCAGGGTGAAACTGCAATTCATGGCAGAGAATTCAATGAAAGGTCCTTCAGAAATGCCCACTGAAAACAGCCTGGGAGATCAATTACATGGGTGTAGCTGCCTTTTCTTGCTACTGAGCTCTGCTGATGCTGAGAGCAGTTGATTTGTGTGACAGAATGAAACAGGACAAACGTGGGTCTAGATATGCATGCACAGTTTAATTTACTCTGTTCTCAGGTGCAGTAACACCCACCCTGCACCCACACAACAGGAATTCTAAACAGGTCTGAAGTGATGACCCAAAATCACACACTTCACAGGCAGCATCTTCTTTTCATTTGTTTTTTGCTTTTTTTGCAGGGCCAACCCTGCACCTGAATTTCTCACATGAACTCCTCTAAGCATTGATAATTGGCATGTGAAATGTTTAGCTGTTATTTTTTCAGCTGTTCCATCAATGTAATGGCACAACTGCTCCCACAAGCTGCACTGAAGCAGACCAAGCCTCAAACTCTTAATACCTGTAAACAAAAAAAGCCAATGGAACTGTGACTGCATGTAAGTGAAATCAAAACTCAGCACCAGTGTCTGAAAGCTACTTTCTGATAGGCTCAGCCTGTAACATGGTTTGCATGGACACCCCTGCACAGTTCTTGCTAAAAAGAAATTCAAAGAATTTGCTCTTAAGAGCCCAAGTTTTCTTTGCAGACATGGGCAATGTGTTTAGAACTGAATGCTTACAACACATACAGAAACATGCACTAAGATTACCTTCTTCAATTGTGTTTCCATCTTCAAACATTCTTCCTTTTTCTGTTCTAATGCAATTTCCAGTGTCTTGAGTCTTGAATCTTTCTTCAATCCTGATGAAGCTAATGATGAAGCATGTTCCTTAAGATCCAGTAATGATGTCTAAATTAAAAGATGTGAAATAATTATCAAGTAAGCGCAATAGTTTTTTTTCTGTCTTTATTTTCCTCCTATCCCTTCACACTATGTTCAGGATCTAATTTAAAACATTTTTTTCAGGTTGTTTGTGTCACTGACTCAAGACAGCTTGAATTAATTCAGGCTTTCTGGATCAAAATAAAACCTTGTCTAAATTAATTTCAAAGTCACTTTTAAAGATGGACAAATCTGTAAACTGGAACTTTTGCTCCACTTACAGTCATGTTTAAGAAAAATACAATTTTATTGAAAACCAGTTTAAAATCACTTGTGCTTAGAAGATTTAGCCACCGAGACAGCTGAAAACATTTCTGTATGCAGCTTCCATGGGGTGAAACTGATTCATGCCACCTTACTACAAAAGACATCTCAACTTCTTTCTTTCTGAACTATTTTGTGCTTGGTTTGTTTTCTTTTTCCCTTGTCAAATGCTGATTTCCATGTAGACAAAATCTTAGTACTTTCTGGGTACATATTTTTGTGTTGTTTTACTTTGACTAAGTTTTGAAAAAAGATTGCAAATACACAAGAGAGGAACAGAGAACATTTATATTTATATTTCTCCAATATAATTAAGGTAATTTGTCCAGCCAACTGGCTCATTACCAACAACCAACCTAATTAATCACAAAAATACTCGAGAGTCTAAAGAACTGGCTGTGTTGATTGCATAAAGGAACAAACATTATCCTCATGCTTTTGGCACCCACAGCTTGGATCAGCCTCTGCTCCTTCCTCCCTACACTGAGACAGGGACAAGCTTGTTCCCAGCCTTGCCCTGTCTGTCAGCACAGCTCAGTCAATGCCACACTGACCAGCAGTCAGTCCCTTCTAACAAGATTAACTGCTGCAGACAAGGGGATGGCTGCTATCCCTGACAAGGTGGTTCTGAAACACTGATGCTTTGCAAATTCTCCAATGATGTACTCTACCACATCAGCTTTGTTCAAAGACAATTACTATAAAGAAACAGTTTCCTTCAACTCAAATGTGACACAAACAGAGAAAAGAAACAATTCCATCACAATAGATTGGTGTTGCTGGTCAACCTCTTTCTCTGTGAGATCTCCTTGTAAAATGCTGACTCTCTCTTTCAGGTCCTTAATGTCTTTCTTGTAGTTGTCGATCTCTTCCTGTTTTTCTCGTTCATCTCTGTCACGCTGCTCCTTTAAACGCTCAATGGTCTTTTCCTGACAAAAGAAAGCACTCTGTGAAGGAAATCCCTCTCAGTCAATTCAGCTTCTGAGGCTTCCTATCACAACACTTCTGCTACACTTGGAAGGAGGAGAAGGAGTGCATTGCCATTTTCTTTTTTTTACAGTTGTAAAGATCCTCAAGAAAGAGAAAACTTGAGAAATCTATGGAATCATTGCTGTGAAATAGCAGCAATGTGAATACTGGATTCAATACTGTGGATGTCCGCATTTCTGAATGTTGTGATCATCAAAATAAATCTAAACCAGGCTGTATTACAAATTGCTTTCTGATTTATTTAAATCTTATTTTTCTAAAATATACAGCTAAATCAGTGGTTCTTCAGAGAAGAAGCGGTGTAGTGCCTATGTGACACTGGGATTTATATAGAGTAAGAAAAGGCAACAAAATAACTTTTTGGTACACCAGATATCAGTGGAGCTTTGGATATCTTGAAATCTAAAAGGATGCAAGCGAATTCCCCAACCTCAGGTAAAGTTTAACCATAGTTCATAGAATGTGATAGACTAAAGGAGCTTCTCTGGGAATCATGAAAAAACACATATAGTTCTCCCAAGAAGCTGTGCCACCAAATAGAACGGGTCAGTCTGTCTCTGAGGCGGTTGCCTCCCGCAAATCGAGCATTTAAAAGTCAGATTATCGGGATCATCACTGCGGTCCCGGACGGGAACGCCGCCGTGCCCGCCCCAGCGGCGCGTCCTGCAGCGCCCTCTAGCGGGGAACGGCCCCGCCGCGGCCGCTCCGCGCGGGCTGCGCACCCGGCACGGGATCGGGATGGGGAACAGGATGGGGAAGGGGCACGGGATGGGGCACGGGATCGGGAATGGGCACGGGACTGGGACAGGGCACGGGAGTGGGAGTGGGATCGGGATCAGGATCAGGCTCGGGATCGGACACAGGAACAGGACTGGGGTCGGGATCGGGCACGGGAACAGGCACAGGAACGGGCACAGGATCAGGAACTGGATCGGGCACGGGAAGGGGCAGTGATGCAGGATTGGGAATGGGCACCAGATGGGGAACGGGACTGGGCACGGGAACCGGATCGGGATGGGCACAGGAACTGGAATGGCAAAGGGCGAGGGCACGGGATCGGTAGCGGACGGGGACCAGGAACGGCGCCTTGGCACGGGGCAGCAGCGGCCGCCCCTCCCCGGGGAACTGGCGGCGCTTCCCACACTCACTTTTTCTGCCAGCGCTTCTTCCAGCGTGGTCAAGGCAGTGTCAGTGTTGGTGGTGTCAGCCTGCAGGGATTTCACCCGGTCCTTTAAGCTGCTCATCTGCTTCTCCTTGTCTCTCAACTGCTCTTGAAGGTTTTCAATCTTGAACAAAAGAAGTCAATTTTAAGACAACAGCAAGGGAAACCCTCCAAAATCATCTTAGGGTATATTAAATGATGAAAATTATTCTTAAAGCAAATTAAGTCTAGTTCTTATAATACTACCTTAAAACATCAAGTGATATAACCAAACCCATCAAACAATAACAAGGAATCAATAAACTTTCCAACAGTCAGGAATTAATGCAGAGCAAGCAAGTCTGAACAGTATACACAAGAACAGCATAAAGAAAAGCAATTATTCCAAATTTCTGAGGATGTTGGGCACTGTGTCACAGAAGGATGATCAACACATTAACAAAGAAACACATTAAGGAAGGAAAGAAACTGACTAAAATCTTACTGCATATGTAAACTAAAAATAAAAAAAAAAACACTTGATAATTAAAAATTGGTGAAGAAGTATTATTTAAGTATTTTCTTTGGTATCATCGTATTTTTTGCCACACTGGCAAGTTGCTTGTTCATCTTAGGTGGTGGCTTGCTATGTGATGGAGTACCACCAAGTGCCACTCCCGGGATGGAAAATGTATGAGCCTTGGATATATCTTCTGATACACTCAGAAGACCTAATGCCAGCCCTTTTCATGCATATATACACACCAAAAGAAACAGACACATTAACATGATGATAACGTGTCAAAAACAAATTTATCAACAAAGGAGTAAAGTGTACACAAATGTCTCAGTTGCTTTCTTCTTGTGTTGTTCTAACAAGTTCTTCTTGCATCAGCAAATGCACATTATAAACCAATGAATGACACGTGGCATGTGAGGTACCCAGAACTCCAGAACACTTGTAGCAAAACACTCTTGGAAAGACATTTGTGAGAAATTTTGCAACCAGACAACCCAAAGGCTACCTAGTCCCATATTCAGAATAATAAATTAAAGCACTAACCAGCCTTTGGTTTCACCTGTTGAACAGCAGTTAACAGCTGCTTGGTTACTAGAAATACAGCCAACTGTATCAGGTTTTACTCTTTAACCCTGGACAAACGTTTCTGTGACTACAGAGCAAATGGCTCTGTGACACCTGCACTGTTACCTTTGCTCTCTGTATTGAAATTACATCTGGAACACAGCAGAACGTGGGGATTGGTTTATCTTCAACATTTGTTTCTATTAGAAAAAAAGTATTAGACCTCAAAGTTATGCTCAAAGCTGAATTTGGGCACAACACTACAAAACAAAATTAAAAGGCCACCAAAAAACTATAAACAGAGACATATCATGGCAGTCAGAAACAACTGTAAGAATTGAAAATTCCTTTTTTATACACTCATATCAGTTGCTAATGCCTTGTTAGCACACATTTGTAGCCCATGGAGCTTCAGAAAGAACCCCCTAGCTCTGACTGAAAGGTTCTGGTGCTCACATGCAGGGCTGCCCAGGAGGCAGCATGCCCAGAAGGGGCTGCTTTTGACTTCAGCAGCTCCCAGTGCCATCAGCTGTCTAGACAGGCTGGCTGTTTGGACAGCTAACCATAAAAATATACTACAAAGGAGGCTGAGTTATTCTTAGACTCCTGTTTACTTCTGGAGGAGAAACACTCACCAAGGCTCTGGCTGGCTGAAAAGGGGATAGTGCAGAGTGACTTTCTGCTGGGAGCAAACCACACACCAGAGGCAGCTGAATAATTCTGCTTCAGCACACATTAAGGTGCTTACCAAGGTAGCACAAGCATTTCTTTGCACCAGCCCAGTGTGCATTTTCATATTTCAATGACACTGGTTGCTGTGGCCAGAGTAAGATGACAGCACTGTGTATGACTGCTGCACCTCCCCACTGCAGCTGCACCCTCTGGTGTTAAACCCCCAAACCAAAAATGTGATGTGTATCAAGTGTGAACCTGGCTATTCCTTCAGTCTACATGCAATTTTTCAGTCTGGAGCAATGAATGGTGGGGTTTGTTATCACTGAGGTAACAGCAGATATTCCAAAATATCCCCAGTCCTATCTTGGTACTACCTAAAAAGTCCATTGTAGCTCCAGCTGTGCCTTTTGCAGGGTCAGGGAACTGAAGGACCTGGCCCTTACACTACAGAAAACTGCAACTGGCATTATGGGCCAAAACTGAAATATTTTTGTAATAATAGATGCAAAATTTCCCCATGAAATCACACTCAACAATAAATTGCCTTTATTCCATTTTTCTCCTAAATCTGCAATACTATAACCAATAAGTATAGACTCTCCACATGATACAACCTGAAGAAGAAAACAAATATTCTCCACTAAAGAGAAAGAGCAATTCTGAACAAATTACAAATTCTCAAATAACTGATGAAAATGAAACAGGTAACCAGAATAGGGTCTTTTTTCTACCCAAGAAAAGATGTAATAAACCTTAATGGAACCTCCAAGCCCTGTGGAACACACACAGGCACAAGGATTGATAAACCTCCTCAGAAATGTTGCAAAATCTAAGGATATATATTCCTTATATATTCCCTTTATATATATATGTATATATATTCCTTATATATAGTAATATATATTATTGTACCATATTTCTAAAAATCCCAAAAAATAAAAATTAAAAGTATATACTATTTTTAATAATTAAACAATCTTTTTTTCTTGCCATATTTACTTATTTTGCAGGGTAAAGCCAGCAATCTATGGCTAAGTTAGCAACATTATCCTTACTGTAAAGGTACAGAAAGCTACACTGGCATCATCTGCTCTGTACACTGATTTTCCCATCAATAATGATTTACTGGAATCTTTTCCAACATTACCAGTTGTCAGGCACTATCATGTTTCAACTTGAGTGATTTATTCTTAGTTGTGTGGAACTAATTATTTTGCCTTTCAGCCCTGAAGCACAGAGCAGAGGCAAGAGAAGATTCCTCTGGCATTCTGCTCCAAAGGCAAGGAAGCATTCCACTTCCTGCAAATACACACTCAGTGAAAAGCCCATGCAAATGCAAATTAAAAACAGCCCAGAGATTCAAAGGAAACACATCTAGTTAAACATCATCAAGGCCACTGGATTCCCAGATTCCTCTAGTTAGAGGTTACTAGATACTGTGTATCATGCTTCAGCCAAGAAATTCTTCCATGGAGACAGTGTCCACCCTCCTGCCATGCCCTGGGGCATGAGGAAATTCAACCCTTCAAAACCACTTTCTATTCTATCAGTGACTGCTGAATAAATGAGGTGGGTTTGTGAACTGGTCATTAAACCCCTTCCACAACCAACTGAACCCTTGACAGTATTCCTGCAGTGCAGCACAGGAGCAGATGTGCAGAAGAGCATCTCAGAGCTCTGTTTAGCCTCCCACTTTTTTGATCCTAGCCTTCCCCTGGGGGGAGCAGCAATGTAAACAGGATCTCAATAATCAGAGGGGTTTCAGAAAGTTTCTGCTCCATTCCTGTGGCACAGCCATCCAAATAAACAACAACTTCACATAAGCTGTTACTTTTCCAAACAGTTCTTGGTTTTGTAAAGGCACTATTGGTCTCCCCAGCTCCAGGGTAAATGACCACAAGGAGACGATGGATTATCACCAACCAGAGGCAGAAATGTTTCTTTCACATCAGGAGTACTAACGTGGGGATGAAAGATGCATTTTTGGAAGGGAGAGTGGGTGAGTAAGGAGGCATGTGATGATAGAACAGCTACAGCTCTGTCTAGGGCAAGACAAGCCCCTCCCTTTAATGTAAAATTATTAATATAATAATAAAAATTTGAGAGCCTACAGTCATACTTGAATTGCTGGAGTCCAACAGTATTTGAGAAGCTGAAAATGATGGGCTCACCTCAAAATCAAAATGAAAACATAACAGTTAAAACAGACATGACTGCATTAAAAATATTTTTGAAAATAGTGCTGTGGGGAAAAAGGAAAGAAATTGGTGAGAGATCACCCTGATTACTCAGAGACTGTTCAAAAAAGCTGTACTACTGGATTTAAAACTATTACTGTATTTCTGAAAGTCATGTTTTGGAGAACATAATGGAAGTATAAAAGCAGATATTACTGGGAAGTTTTCTAAGATGAAGCTCCCGTTTTGTCCATGTCACACTGAAAACCTCACCATTATAATTGTCTTCCTATTGCAAATCCTGCAAAAGTACCATTAGAACAAGCCTGCATGAATTGCAGCAATGTGTATTTAATTTAGCAGTAACAGATTCTGTGAGTGTGAGAAGCAAGGTCTGTCACATGAGTGAATATCACACACAGCACTGCACTGAATCATCACACTGAAAGTAATGTTCCTGCTATTGATTTTAAAGGTTAAATTCCCAAGACTAGCAACAATGTGAAGCTTTAGGCAAAGCATGTCTTCTTGCAAGGGTGAGATTTTTAACTTGTTTTGAAGTTCAGGACAGATCAAACAATTTCCCTTTTTTCCAAAAGATTTTGGCAAATGCAAATCAGAGCTTCTTCCAAAGTTCAGCTGCACTCAGTATGTTTTTGTTGGTTTTTTTGTTTTTTTTTACTTTTAGAGCCAACCAATTTATATTAATATGATCACATTGCTGTCAAGTTATATTCAGAGGTTCTTGTTATTGAACCACCAAACTAAAAACCATTCCAGAGAACACTGAAATTATTTTTATTTTGCATCCCAATAAACTTTTCTTTTTACTGCTCCTCTACTTCAATGCTTTCCTGGAACATTACTGCCTTTGCAGCACCACACTGGAATATTGTGCACTTTGGAAATGTCCTGATGTTGCTGACTTTAAAATGGTGGGATTTTTTAACATCTCAAACTGATACAGGGACTCTTGGGCTAACAAAGGAACATACAGTTACCTTAAGAAAAAGAGCCAGGCTAGAAAGGGTGAGGACAGCATGGAGGAGGACAGGACTAAAAGTGAATTTTAAGTGGCTAAACTCCAGCATTCAGGTGCATCTTACACAATCATATGTATGAACTGCTACATGGGGTCCAGTTAAAATTCAAAACAGCTCCCAATTAAAAATACCCTAAAGTTGCTTGCTTTCCCCATTCTTACTCTTGTGATCTCCAAGCTGCAAAAAATCTTTTGAAATTAGCATAAAACTCTACAGAGTTTAGCTTTACAAATAAAATACTTTGTTGCTATGCAGCTTAGAAATGACAAATAATTTAGTTTTGTGATTTCTCCTTAAAAGTAAAACCTTAATTGTCAAATAAATAAGTTGTTCACAAATAGACACCTTGCTACTGATTCGAAAGCAAGCAACTTGAAGGCAGAGAAAAAAAATCTAGGAATTCACTAGGATGGACATTTCATGAGATGAATGCTTTATTCTTGACCTAAGCTTGCAATCAGGTGGCCTTGAGAAAAGGAAGAAGTGTGATTCAGGAAATATTAACTTGTACAGACAGTTAACTTTTTTGTACCTCTAGGAAAAGAGCAACAAAGAATTGACAATGATCCAACAGACTATTCTCTTTCCATTGCCTTTTCACACAAGGGGGCTTTGTAAGTATATTTATACCAGCCAGAAAAACACTTAATCTATGTTGATGTAAATAATCTCTATTTCTATTTGTTTTCCTTTGTCCACTTTCTTTTGCATACCCAGCCAACCTCTGGTAGCACCAGTCTGCTGACAGATCACTGCAAGCAGAACTAAAACCAGCAGTCAGCATAAAGTGAATTGTAATTCTACTATCTTCTAAATAGTAAAGGTTTTTTCTGTACTATCACACTCCCTGTAACAAGCAGTATTTAAAGAAGATCTTTCAAAACATATTCTCAGAATGTTACTATCATGTTTGCAAATCTTCTCTTCTGCTAATAAATAGCCTGAATTTCCTTCAAACCCAGCACAATCCTCTCGCTAAAGTTTGCTTTTTATGAAAACTGATACTGAGAGGTGTTTTTCTTACAAGCTTCTAAAGATACTCCAGGACAATTCAAACCAGGGGGAAAAAATTCCATAAAAATTAGGACCCCAAGAGTCAAAATTGATTTTTGAGTTGGTAAATGTACTGAAATTCACATTGTCAGGGAAGCCAATGTAGATGTTGTTCTAAGCACTGTCTCAGTTCCAAAGCACTGCCTAGAAAATATTATGCATTAGCAATGACTCACATCCTCAGACAGCTGTAAACCAGTTAAATTTAGTTGTGGAATTGCATCATTCTGAGGAGGCTCAATAACATCAATAGCCTGACCCAGTTAAAAGCAGAGTGTTTGAATCAAAATCCTACCATGGGCTCAGGTCAGCACAAGGCAGGGGTTTGAGCTGAGAGGGAAAGCAAAGCAGCTCTGACACTGCCTGTGCCTCGGGGCATGCAGACCTCACTGGGAATGGACAACACTTCATGTAAACAAACAACAGAAGTATAAAACCTGGTCGTGAGAGATTTGATTTGGCAATATATTGGCCAGTTGATTGTTTACATATGGTTAATTACATAATCCATTAAAATTTCTCTGTCGTTGGTTTATCTGAGTTCCTCTGAGCCTTTTGTTGGTATCATCAGGTAAGAGACTGCAGCCATTATCCACCACCAAGATTTCAACCTCAGCTGTCCATCAAGACAATCTGATGGTTCCAGCTTGAGTCTGATACTTTCATTCCCACAAGTAATTCAAAACAGAACACTGCTATCCTACGTACCAAAACAAAATAGTTTAAACTCTGCTGCTCCTCTTCAATGAAATTTAGATATAACTCATTTATTTCATATTTATTAAAATATCATTATACTGAGAACCATAACTGAAATCATCTGGTAATTAATTTCCCAATCTAATTACAGATCACATCCATTTTGTCGAAATCCTGGCCTAATCACACAGAATAACATCATGTTAATTCTCCTTTCAGCTGTGTCCTGACATTATGAAGCAATCTCTAAGGCTGTGTTTTCCCAAGTTTTACTCCTACAACCTATCAAACACAAAAGGATTAAAAGCCCAGCTATTCTGGGGACATTTACTCACTCCTGTTCCAAGTCTCTGAATAGGCTCTGACAAAAATGTGCACAGATTTGACTTAGGAAAGCTCATTACAGAGAAAACAGAAATACTACAAATTGGAATAATTTCATATTGATGGATCCCAAGTGTTCATAAAAGAAAAATCAAAAGTACTTTACTGTGCAGGGCTGATAAAACAAGGGGAAAAACTGAACCTAGTAATTGTTAAGTTAGATCTGATACTGTGTGTTGTAAGAAGTAGAATAAAACTAACAAGTTGTGACATTACTTTTAGAACATCTCAAGGTTCAAAAGGTTTACACTTCAAGCAACATTTTAGAAGTGTAAAGTGAAACCATTTCTACACTAACAATTAAACTGCTTTACTTGGATAAACCATGTGCCATATTTCACTGATAATTACTGTGAAACAAACAGTCCTCAACCTGTTTCAGACAACTTGACCCCTGTTGTTCAGCAATACTGATGATGTTTTCCTGCCTTGCTTGAGATTTTGGTTCTACACAGAGTAAGGACACTGCAACACTGATACCTCCTGGTTAGAGACACACAGTATGTGCTCTATATCACACTCACAGCAGAAAAAAGGTCAAGAAAAGACACAAAGAGAGGAAAGGCTGAACTCCTCACAGCTCTGAGAGAGCCAAGAATGGAAATCAGGGAGCAGAAAACACCAGTCATTGAGGCAGAGCAATGGATAGGTTGGGAACATGGGATTTCATGCTGATTATAAAGGAAATCCTCACAGCAAACTAAACTCCATTTACATTATCATTTAGGCTCACTCAAGCAGAATGCTGTACAAGTTGAACAAAGAGTTCAAATTAAATTACAATTCAGCCACTGAATTACATTGCTCAAATCACTGATTTATGATGATCAAAGATACACTGTAGGGTAAAACTGTCCTCTACCCTGAGGGAAGACCTCTGGAAAGGAGGGATGCTTCTGATCCCAGTGTACAACATGGCCAGCCAGCTGTGATTGTCCTGCTTCATTCTCCTGGAAAGGATATGGACTGATGAATAGCAAGGGATTAGGAAGCCATACTGTAAATATTAAATATGAGTGTTTGTGTGTATTTTTCAGTATTTAGCTACCACTGCTCCTACAGAATGACTTCAGAACACAATGATAGGTGACTAAATATCAAACTCTCACATTAGTTAGTGCTCCATACTCATAAACCCTTAAAAATTTTAAAAACCTAATGTACTAAATTAGTGCCATCATTTGCTGGAACCTCTTCATCATGCAGAGGAGCATCCTAAGTTGCAAATGCATGCTGTCCTGAGACAAAGAGACCTTAGTTTCTCTGCTGACCCTACTCCATGCTGACCAGTTTTCTTACCCTTTGGGTGTAATCACAGATTTGAAAGCTGTTAATACACTTGTGCCTTATGACAGTCCTAAAGAATGTGTAAATTTGTGCAGAGACCCAGCTTTGAGGACTGTTTAGCATAGTGGGTTCAAAATTCACTCCTGAATCCAGAAACTATTGGCTTAAACTGACAAATTACTCCCCTTCCCTGTTCTAGTGCAGATCCCCAATCACTAATGTCTGTTCCAGACACAGCTCAGACAAAACTCCCAGGGGCAGAAAACGCCTGGTGACCAAAGAGCTGGAAATTGTGAAGCCTCACAACCCAGAGAGCAGTGAAAAGCCAAGTGAGGAAGATTGATGTAAGCAACCTCCAAAGTGGCACATGCCCTTGCTTTCCCTGCCTCTTCAATCAAGGGGAAGTTTGTGTTTGTCTTGCACAACAGTAAATGCACCAGCAAAGCTTATTAGCTTTATTTTGCCAGAAAAACTACACTTTTAACTCATACTGAAGGCAAGGGGCCCCAGAGCTGGCTGTCTTCCCAGATCCCTTCAAGAAACCAGAATTACCTATGAGTAATGCCCTGTCTTGCCAATCAAGTGGTTATCTCTTGAAGAAGGATGTAATATTAAAGTGACTTCTCTCTGAGTGATACTAGAAAAGTTCCTTCCCTATATATGACAGATATGCCAAATTTGCTGAGTTGTGGTTTCAGATCATACCAGAAACTGCAGCTGAGTTTTCTTGTAACTGAGCTGTTGCTATCAATCTTGTGTGACACTGTTAGAGCAGTGCGCATCAGTTTTAAACCCTTCCTCACCTGGCTGCAATAGCTGAACTGCCTCATTAACCATCCTCATTAACCCCACTGGCCTGCTTGCTTTCTTTGTGTGAGCCTACTGATCTACAAGGGTTACTTAAAAAAAAAAAAAAACAAACAATCAAGCACGTCACTCACTAAAGTCAACAAGCAAGATTCTTTAATAACATCAATATAAATGGAGAGAATATTCCTTACATTAGTCCTCAAAATAAGAAACTGATTTGCTGTCTTTCACACAGAGCAACATTTGATTTTTTAAAAGAATATTAGCATACATCTGGGAATATAGGTACATATGCTACATGTAATCCAGATGTTTTTATTTTTACTGTGGCACCACAAAATGCTCAACAAAAACAATAATATAAAAAAAAAGAAGCATATTCTCTACTTAAAAATTCTAAATTCTAACATAGGCAGGCACAAAACCCTATTTTGAATCCAGTAGGTTTGTCTGCCATAGATGCTGCAGTAGCACTAAAAATCACTGTAAGAGCATAAATAGTATATTCCTTGGCTAAGTCCCTGGAGAACACACTGCCACTTCTACCAGCACCTGCAAACTGTGGACTTTCTGCCATGGAAAATGCTGTCTCAAGCTAAGCTTGTGCATCTTTTAGGATCCATATTCTAACCAGAAAAATCTATGTTCTTCGTGGCTCAAAGGAATCAAAGATACAAATCTTTGGGACATTCCTGAAGCTGCTGTAATAAACTCTGTATGGTAATAAGTCACCTCTAAAACTGAACTAGCAAGGAACTTGAAAGTGATATGAAGAAACTGTGCTATTCTCCTGCCCTAATATCATCTTAGTTGTACATGCACAGAAGAAAAAAAAAAAAAACCCACAACACACCATGTCACCTGAGCTGGGCTGCAATTACTCTGAAAGGTCTTAATGGAATGACAGAAAATCAAAATGGAGGGGCAAGAACCCTACTTTGAAAAAGGTCATGGCCTGTAAAATGAAAGTAAATTCTGTGTTGTGTCCTAATTTTCCATTTGGAAATTAAACAACTCATCTACCTGGATGTCAGGAATAAAAAAAAAAAATCTCACAGGAAAATGTTGCTGAATTTGAACTTACATAATGAAGCCTCTTCAGTCTTCTTTGGCACTTTCATTGCTGCCACACATAGTATTTTGAGAGAGATGAGGTATTAAAAGCCTGTCTAATTTTTCCTATTATTCTTCTAACTGAAGAAAATACTACTGACATTATGAATGTCAATAAAAATCCCATTGGTAAAGCAATTTGAAGAGTATTGAAAGGAGGTGAAAAGAGAAACTACTGTAGCATATTGGACACAAAAGGTAACCAATAAACCAGAACAGCTTCTAGAAATTTCTAAAAGGCACAAATTTCAGTTTTGTCTTGTCCAGTGGTAGTCAGTAAGCCTGTAACAGGAAGGTCTGAAC
Organism: Serinus canaria; assembly: GCF_022539315.1. Lineage (NCBI taxonomy): Eukaryota > Metazoa > Chordata > Aves > Passeriformes > Fringillidae > Serinus > Serinus canaria. Next base: position 66,299,626 of record NC_066314.1, on the reverse strand, counting down.
GAAGGAAAAAGCAGCAGCAGAAGAGGTCTGATATCCCTTCAGGGACACAGAGACACAAGTTCCCCATGGCCCTCCAGGACACATCTTTGAGGTCACATCTGTCAGATTCAATAAAAAAGCTGACATGAGCCCTGTGGGGATGTTTGGTCTTTTTTGTGGCATTTGAAATCTCTGAACTGGGTTTAGAACCAGCTCAGTGGCATGACCTGAGACCTGGAGTAAAAAGAGCAGAAGTACAGCTCTGACAGAGACTTAGAGAAATACTCTTGTGATTGGGCTGGATAAACCCCTGAGTTCCTGAAGAAAAAGAAACTATTTCATCAACTCTAGCTGAGCAGAATGTGCAGCACATCCACCCTGCCCTCCCTGCAGAGTCTGGGCTGATGAGCTGAGCCTGTATGCTCCTCCTCCTTAAATGCCATGATCCAAGCACATTAAAACAGAGGATAAGTGTGGATATAACAGCCTGGTCAGAGAGCAAAAAAAAAGGTTTTGTTTTTCTTACAGTAGTTTGTAAGACTTTTCAAGGAGTTGTAGAAACAATAATTTGTTAGTATAAACAACCTGCAAGTAGTGCTTTCTTACTCTTGTTGTTCTGTTCTTCCTAAAGACTGTTTTAATAAAGATGTTTTTGTCAGTTAACCAATCAAGGAAAATGTGTCAAATCTGTCTATAAAAGAGAGAATTTTTTTGTATTAAACACACTTCTCCTACAAACCAGCCTTCAAGTGAATTTGCATCATTTCTAATTCAAAAGCAACAGATAAAGCTTGCCCACAGGTGTGTTACAGAGGCAAAAACCATCCACTCTGAAACAAGAGGGCACATGCACACCCACTGTGTCAATGAATGTGCAGCCCATCTTTGCTGGGCCAGTCTTTGCCCCTTCTGCTGAATTATTCTCTGTATAGCTCACACAAACAGAGACAGACACACTGCAAGTATGACCAAGCCACTGCCTACAGTGTGGACACTGTGGCACTTTTAAGCACTAAATGCCATGGTTGAGAGAGCTCAAAGGCAAGCCTCAAAGTCCTGCCTGAATTTTATGAATTCTTAGAAAACCATATATTCATTAGCTTGGTTGGCAAGTTCAAGGTCACACCTTGGATGAAACTACCATAAACTGAATCAGATCTTTGAAATGCAGTTCCTTCTCTGAGCTCTCTCATCTCCTCAGGGTTGTGGGAGAGGAGCTATCTGAGAAGGTAAACCTACTTCAGAGATGAGGGAATAAAAAGAAAACAAACTTTAAAGTACAAACACTGCACTTCAAAGTTAGGAATACTAAACCAACTATGAGCACCACTGATTTTAAACAACTGACTTACACATTTTGTTTGCTGTCCTTCTCTCCTGCCACACAGTATTTCTAATCATTAAGCATAAGATATTTATTCTGATTTCTAAGTTTTCTGGGAAGCAGTGGACATTAATCTTCTGTGGAGAAAGGCAATGCTTCTTATTCAAAAGTGCAGAAGTATTTGAAACCTTCCCAAATTCTAGATAAACAAGTCAGCACAGCCACCAAAGAACAAAATAAATCTGTGTTCTTCCTTTTTAACAGGTCAATTATCACAGAGAGCATGAGAAGCTGCCAAAAACACTGCTATGTTCAGACACTAAAACTTGCATTTTATTTGCCTGCAGCTGCATTGCACAAAGCAGGGAGTGTTAACCCCCCTCCCCAAGACAAAACATGGTTTACCCCCAAAGCAAGAGGTGACTGATTCCCTGTTGATTTTTTTTCTTTCAGTGTATTATTAGTTATCTTTTGTCCCAAATGCCATTTCCTTAAAATGCTTTGATTGCAAAATATTGATTTTTTTTTTCTCATTTCTTTTCATCCTTGTTTACCAGCACAGATAGACAGATATAGCAAAAAGAGTAATGAAGCACCATTTAATGTTTTTTAGGTTCAGATTTCAAATTTGCTCAGCATGGTCCCTATTTTATTTTCAAAGATGCTCTCCCCTGGCCTTGAGTTCTAACAACTTAAAATGAGATTTTATGCAAGATCCATGTTAAATGAAATGAGAAAAAAATAATCCCAAAGCTCTATAAAACTAAGTTTTTGCATTAAATTTTCAGACATAAAGCCAAAGTTCCCAAATTTGTAGCATATGCCCTACCTCTTTTGTCTAAAATAAAGGTATTATCAAGCAGCATCACTGTATGAGCTCAGAACTGGAAAGACTCCAGGATTTAAAATGTGAAGCATGTGGTTTCCTCAGCAACCCAGAAAATGCATTTTGGTACCTACTGGGTATCAGTGATGATGCCAATTGTCATGTTAATTTTTCAGATCTTTGCTGTTCATAATCTTCTTCTGTGTCTTTTAACTGATATCTAATCAGCCAGTAAACTTCCATTACTTTCTTCACCTTGATTTTTGGATGACTAAGAAGTACACTTTATAGCTCACCAGCTTTAACCAATGCAACAAAAATAATGGTTCATAATGGTCTGTGTCAATGAATCCAGAGACCCAAAAGAAGAGGTGCATTTAAAATAATTTTTTGTTTCAACAGCAACAATTTAGGATAGCAGAGTTTTGGGCACCAAGCCAAACAATTCCTTGTCAGTGTCACCAGAAAAGGTGATTGACATTTAAAACAGTCACAGAAAATAAAAAAAAATCATGAGGTCCAAATATCCATTCAAATGTGGCTACATTCTAGTACAGGCAGTCTACATTTCAAAAGAAGTAAGAAACTCTTCTTAAATGGCCAAGTTATGCAAGTAATTAATTTTTAATAAATTCTGTTATTTTCAGATCTTTATGACTTTAGCTTTTGCTGCAAATTTTCTTTGTACCTAGCATTAAAAAATATTATTGTGCAAAATTTAGTTGATTGGAACACAACTTCAAAATTATCTAACTTCAAAAATGTCTGAGTACAGGCTGAAGGTGAAGAACACTTGGTGGAAACTGATTGAATAGTATCTACTGACCCAGTTCTTCATTTGGTTAAATTCCTTCAACATGGCACATCTTGACCCAGTTCCTTCTCATAACTGCTGCTTCCAAATACATATTATTTCCATACAAAAATACTGATTAACACTGTACAAGAAAAGCACTTTTTGTACCACGTGCCTTTCATGATCTTCCATTCTATTTAGTTAAAACACCTGAGTACCATTTAAACCATGCCAATAAACTTAAAACAAGCATTTACTATCAGATAAATAAGCCAGCAAGAGAAAACTGAGACAAATTGCTATCTATAATATCTATGACCTATGAAAGATGCTTTAAACCAGACCTTCAGATCTTCAACTAGAATGTAAGAGTAAAACCTGATTTGTTGAACACACCAGTTTGTAACCAGAGGGAGGAACAAAAAGACTATTTTGCATGGAGGTAAAAGTTTAAAGATTGTCTTTTTTTTTTTTTTAATGGTAATAAAATTCTGAACTGTCCTGGAAGATGTGAAAGATAGCACTTGGATAAAGCAGAAAACAAGATGTGCACTTTATTAAGATGCACTCTAGAAATGCAAAACCAGGAAAAAAAAAATCACAGTTTACAAGGATTAGGAGAAAAATATTTTTATGAGAGGAGCTACAGGCTTCTGAGTTTCCAAGCACAGGCACTGTGCAGTCAAAAAAAGACAGCCATATAAACCAGATAAAAATGAGGCTTCATAATTTTTCCCTAGCACCTGAAACAGATTTTATGCAAGATGTCATAACTTCCACAATAATACATATTTTAAAAAATCAGACAAGTCCATTCCTTAGGAATTTTCTCAAGTTTTGCTTTTCTGTGGAAAAAATGTTAAGGAGAACAAGAAAATGCAAATCCCTTTCTATAGAAAATCCTACACCTAGTCTTCAATTCCAGGTTTGGACATGTAATTAAAAATCTGAGTTAAAGACATCAATCCTTGAACTTCAAAGGCCTGAACTTCCAGTTTTTTACCCTGGGCTATACAAAAACCAAAAAGGAATTCCATATTGCACCACAAACCTCAGATAAAAGAATTGTCAACTGGATTCTCCACAAGAATATTCCAGGTTAGCGAGTTACACTTTGAATTTACAACTCTCACAATTTAACTGCTGATGTTAAAGAAAATGCCTCCAGCAACTTCAAGGCTAAAGCAAATTCAAATCTCTGCACGTGATTCTAGTCAGCAGCAGGAAATAGATTTTTTTTTTAGAGATAGGTTTAAGTATTTTATACAGAGAAGCTGAGGATGCTCCATCCCTGGAAGCATTCAATGCCTGGTTGGACAGGGCTTGGAGCACCCTGGTCTATGGAAGGCATCCCTGCCCATGGCAGGGGGAACTGGACCTGGGTGACCTTTAAAATAAGTCCATTTCAGCCCAAGGCATTTTATGGTGCTTGGTTTCAGTGGGTTTTGTTTTGTTCTTGTTTAAAAGTTCATAAACAGGTTTACAGAACACCACAAATGGCAGTATATTATGGCAGTGTTATCAGTGGAGCTATCCAAGAGAACAGGACCTCAAAGCTTTCACTCTTAAAAGCCTGGGTCCTTTCTTTCCAACCTGAAAAGACCAGGTACTTTCACCTGAAAGCAGCAGGGAACAGTCCTGAAAAAACAGATCAGATGCATGAAGACACAAAATGGAACTGTGTCAATATGGATTACAGTGGTCTCAAAAAAACAAGTATTAAAGAAAAGAACCTTTAGAGCTGCCTATAAATGATCTAATGAAAGATCCTTCTCAAGTGTCAAGTAGAGCAAGAAACTCTGTGAAAAAGCAGTGTAAGAGTGAACAGAAATCAAACAACCTCAGTGACATTTAACATTTACACAAATGTCAGACTCCCCACCCCTTGGTTAAACATTCAGCTGGGATCTCAGTCTGTGTCTGGAGGATGCACGACCAGTTTTGTAAAACAAAAAGAAACACAGCACCAAAATCAGAAATCTGTGTTTCTAAAAAGATGAACAGACAAAAAAATGAGACTGTGAAGACTGGGAATTAGGGGTCTGCTCCAGAATTATTAATTACTTATTTATGGCCGAAGTCCATGCCTGAACTTCCATCCCTGCATGACATTTGCTGTAACAGAACTGAACATGACCTAAACCCTCATGATTTATGGTTATAGACAAGAAGAAAAGGCATTAGCCAGGCATCAAAAATTAATCAATATTCTGAACTATTAATATCACAAGAATTCCATAGAATTGTTTAAAGGTCTAGGGAAAAAAAAAAAACATAATAAAACCCCCATATCCTCAGCCACAGCTTCAAGAACAGCTTCTCTAAAGATAAAGAGAAAAAAAAACATTCTTCAAATGAAAATTTATCGCAGCACATTCATTTCTCTCTTTTTACCTTGTGTAGAGGAAAACTGGGATATACTGTGTGTGCAATTTGCCACCAATCATCCATAATGACATCCCCTGCCCTAGGGCTCAATGCCCTTTGGGATGCCTCTCTAATTTACCTGACAAAGTCTACATGATTTTTTACCCAGACCTCACCCAGTTCACTGATAAGATCTACATTTTCTTATCCAAAAAGATATGAAGGATAGTCTGATTATCCTATTCTAGCACTTCCCAAGAAATACTAACTGTGATAATATAGCATTTCTAACAAAAGTTACACAAAATTCTTCAGAAACTTTCCAGGTGAGTTACAGAGAAATCACCCTAATTGCTTCTACTGATCCAACCTCTCATTCACTCAGGCACAGACTGAAGTCATGATCAGCCTGTGCTTCACATCAGTGTGGTTTTGGTAAGGTGCTGTGTGGGACAGGATTGATTTTTCAGATGATGTGCCCTTATAAAAATGCCTCAGCCACTGGTAATATTAACATGGAAGCAGAAGCAGCACGTGCAATCACAGCAAGGCAACAATCTCTGTTTTGAATTCCAATTTTTTGTCAAAAATTCAAACAAATTCCTCCTTCAACATATTCCCATGACATCAATGGACTGGAACATTAATCTCCAGAATGAACATTCTAGTTCAGACTTCTTGACAGCCTGGGAAATTGAGATGCATCAGAGGTGTTTATCTGACCTGGAGCTCTCCAACCTTACCTTCTTCTGAAGAACATTGACTTTGCGTTCCTTCACCTCCAGCATGTCCTTCAGGTCATGGATCTCTCCTGCCTGAGTCCCCTTCTCCTCTGCCATCTCCTGGATCTGCTTTGTCTTCTTATTCAGCATGGTCTCCTTCTCTTCCAGACGTAACCGCAGCGCGTCCACCTGGGGTCAGAAACGCAGAACGAGCTTTGTTTAGCGCTGGAGGAGAGAAACTTCAGGGAAGTTCAACTACACTTCCACAGGGGAAATATTACAAATAGATTCAGAAATCAAACACCCCTTTCTTTAATAATTCAACACATAAAACTGGGATAAAACAGTTATCACAAGTGACAGGAGACTAAATGTTAAAAATAATCAGCTATGTTATTTCAACAATATGTGAATAATGCTGCTTCTTGGAAAACCTCAAATCATACTTCTCACGTAACTCAGGCTTGTATCACACAATACTATTTTTTTTTTTCCTCAAAGTAGAAGCCAAGAGAATGTATTGGGGAGTTCTCTCACATGCAGGGAAACGGATCCCTTTAGTTGAGACATTTCTAATAATCAGAGAATAAACACAGACTCCTTGTACCAGACAGTCACTTCATACTCTAGGTTTTGATCACAGTAGTAGCTGAGCCTGAAGGGAATGAAAACAGAGCTCTTTGCAGCCATTGCAGATCACAACTGGAAAGAGGTTACCTCAGGGTGGCTAAGAATATTTTGGCCTAAAAAGCAAAGTAATTGTTTAAATATACCGTGTTTTTCACAGCGTGCAGTTTTATATTAAAGGTAAAATTGAGCAAATGACACAGTACAGGATATTGTGGGTGCAATTTGGACACACAAACACACTTAGAGCTCCCAGGGCCTGAGTGAATTTAGAAACACACTCTGGGAACTCTGTGGTGACCTCAAAATTCAAAACTGCATGTTGAGCATCTTTTGCTTTTCCTTCTGCATTTCTCTTCCATATGTGAAACAGAGCTCACAAGACAAAGGAAATGGGAGAAGGAATCAGAGCTACCTGAATATAAATTCACTGAGAAGAGTAAGGTCAGCACAGAGCACAGGCTAATCTCAGAGGCTATTGTGGAATACGAAATCCAACACCACCAACCTGCTCATGATACCAAAAGAAAGGCACTGACCCCTATCCACTCATCATTCACACAGAGCTCCAATCTGCCAGCTTGGCTGCTAATCTTATTTGACAGTATCAGATTTGGTTCCTGTTAGCTGAATCCATTGCAGGACATCAATCACACAGAGTAAACAGGCTGATCAATGAATTTCTTGGTCCTTCTGCACAGCACAGACTAGCAGAGACATGAAGCGAAAGGATGACAACCAATGGACTACCACAGCTGGGGTAAGAATTTAGGAATTTACTCTGTTTATGGTATTTTGTGCAACATTAATTTTAACATATTATTCTAATTCCATTTAATTTTGAGTTGCTAATGGAAAAGTTGTCTTTGAGGCTACATTTCCAGTGCTTCACCCACAAAACCCTTTGGTGCTTTGTCTGCCTCCTCTCACACAGAGCAGCAAGCACTTTCCCTCTTTCCAGGGAAAAGAGCTGCCCTGCTCTCCCCATCAGCACTGCAATCCCACTGCCACCTCTGTGTCTGGAGCCTTCTCACTTACACATACTTCATTAAAATCACATTCCTGACTTCTCACCCAGCAAATGGGGTACACAGTGTGATCTGCAGGGATATTAGAGTACCAGGTCTTACCCAACTATGATTTATAGGATGGATAGTATTTGCAATGAAAGGTTTCGCACGTGGATCATGCTTTGTCTTTTTTAAAACATCCAGTTCTATAAATTGATCATTTATGTTCTTCCCTGGGAATCTTTGCTATTAAAGCTAAGAGTCACTTCCATTAATTCTTCAAGGGAAACAGAAAATCTCCCTCACAAGAAAATAGACATACTCTCAACAGTTGTGTTGCAAAATATTTGAGACCAGATGTCTACAGCACAGCAGTAAGTGAAAGGAGAACATCTGCAAATAGAAATTTATCCACAGAATGCTTTCCATTTTCTGATTGATTATTCCCTTTGAACTCTATATTAGCTTATGGTTTGGGGTAAATTGCATTCCTGGTTTTATTTGTGTGAGGTCTTTGCCTAGGAAACCATAGAAAACACTTTCAAAAGTATTTTCAAAGGCTGGCAGGACACACAATCATCACCTTAGCACTATTCCTGGCAGAACACTGCACTTGTTTATCCATGTCAGCTCAGTTTATGCATGGCATCCTCCCACAGTGACAAGAATTGAGGTCTGTGGGAGACAGATGATGCCAACTCCAGCCGAGTCAGCTCAGGATTTTCTCAGTACACGGAAACAATCAGGCAAACACTACAGAGGTGCTGACTCTGACCCCTTCTCCTGAATTCTGGGTCTTGGATGGTTTTGTCTTAACCCTGTGTTAACCCAACTGCTTTCCCAGGAATGGACTGCCATGTCTTTAATGATGCATGGCAGGTAAAACCCTACAGCAGCTCAGGCCAGTCCTTCCTGTCACAAGGGGCTCGCTCACTTGCCCTGCCTGCAGCACCCAAGCGCTCACCAAGCTTTAGCCAAACCAGCACACCTTCAACCCTCCCAGGTACAGGGGACCTCTCTTCAGGTGGATACCACACACAAGACTTAAATTTCTTCACTCTAAGGGTGATATATGAAAAACTGTGTTGGAACCACTGATTTGTCTTCACAGAGTTTTCCAGTAGCTGTAAATAACATTTTATGTCTCCATTCTTAATGTGTCTAGCCATATATTAAACATGCAGAAGTTCAAATTTCTAAGGAAAATTCATCCATTAGTAGCTCCAATTACTTCCAGAATAAGCACAATAAATTAAATTATATTTAATACAAATCTCATCTTAAGCCTTTTTTAGAATCTTGAATTCTGTAATGACAGTCTTAGCTTTCAGAATATTTCCAAACTACAGGAAAATCATTTATATTTTCAGAAATCCACCGCGGGTTTCAGATCTCACTGTGCTCCTGAGTTACAGAAGGTTGCATTACTAAGACTGAGATTAAAAACAAGGGTTTTTTCTGAATTTTATCACCATCCTCACTGTACAGTGGCAAGCAGGTTATTCCAACCCTAGTGATTCCCATTTGGGTTTAAGAAGATGTCAGTGATCTCTAGAAAAAACAGCACACTCACTTTTCCTGAGTGATTCTTCACATCTACCTGGTATCTCTTCACACCATGGCTGAACCACAATTTAGATCAGAGAACAAACCATATTTCACTTAGTGGTATCAGAAGGTACAACCCCCCTTTTGCTATATCCAAGCCCCAATTGCTCTCCAACAGCAAAATTCTACAGTTTAATTCTCTGTAGGTGTGACTAGAGTAGAGGCAGCAGAGGCAACAGGTGGAATACCAATCCTGAAATGTGTATTCAAGAGCCTGCAAAGGTTTCTAACAGGAGCCAGCCACTTTCTAAAGCAGACGCTGAAATAATTCTATGTCAGCATTCAGAATTTAAAGATGATCGAGAAATGCACAGAGACATGAAATTAAAATTGGTATGTGAGTTGAGAGTTGCTTTTTAGCTGTTGTTAGGTGAAGTCTCCAAGTATGAGTACATTTTTAAAAGGATCACTTTTGTGACATTCCATTACTGGCAAACATATATAAATTCTAAGAAGGAGTTAAGCCTTTTTACTGATAGCACAGTCTGTAATTAAAACTTTAAAGCTATAATTTGAATGCAGTTGACTCTTCACCTCTTGATACCAATTGCAGCATATCCAGGATGGTCTGTAGATGAGAGTGAATTCTTCATCAACATTTAGCTCCCAGTTTTCCAGAGACCTTAGATTACACAACGATGCCACAGAGCAGAGGTGCACACACCTGGCTTTGTGCAGAGGGTGTTTAGCTCCTGCCAGGGTTACAAACTCAGTGCAGGACAGATGTGCTGCTCCCAAAGCCCGCTTGGGTCAGAAGTTAGTTCAACTGCTCTTCCCCAAGCTCTAGCACAGGACATTAAACACCTGAACACAGTGAAGTCAGTTCTGTGAGCTCACCTGAGTGTGTGCAGGTGCCAGCACTGGTAGTTCAGGTAGCTGCTGCTGCTGCTGCTGTGAGAAACACCCAGCTCCCATTTGGACATTTCTCACTAAATATAATCCATTCCTCACTAAATGTAATCCACTCCTCTGGCTCAGATTTGGCAGAATCTACTGCAGTTTCAAAATGCCAGTATAAGCCCCAATAAGAGAAAAATCCTCAGAAAATTTTAACATTCAAAGCAAATAAAAACCTCCACATGATTAGATTCATTTTTATACTGAGTATTAATCTGAATTTACCATAGGAACAGATCAATTACAGAACCATGCCAGCTTGGGCAGTATACAAAAACAAAGGAGAACATTCTCACTGGTAAATGCAACTTCCCACTGAAGCCACAGAACTTCTGGCACTGATCTAAGCTGAAGGTCTCACTGGGTGAAAACTTTGTATGGATAAAGCCTTAAATCCAACATAAATACTGACTTATTTTTTGTTTTGTTTACAAAGTGAGTCTACAATTTTAGAGCTATTTTTAAAGGTTTCTACACCAACTGAAAAGTTAACCACAATATCCTCTCCACCCAATAGTCCTCAAGATAAACACCCCACAAACAGCTCACTGCTGCTTGCAGTTCTAGTGAGGCAGGTGGCAAATCCATTTTTGAGATGTTATGTCAGCACTTTTCCCCACCTGTGAGCAGGTTCTTTAACAGAAGACCAAATAAGAGGTAGAGGCTTACAGAGGTATTTCTTTTCTTTTAACATGTTTATTTAAATCTGACTTTAAAAAACTGATCCCCTATGAGGATGTCTGACAATGTATGTCAGCATGTTTCAATCCTATACCTTAAGAGGATCACCTGTGAACACAGAAAAAAGGTAACTGTGGGATAATTTACCTGTTGAGCTTTCTAACAAGAACTCCAACAAGGGTGAAAAAGATATTACCTTTCAAAAAGTATAAATATCTTATTGGAAGGAGGAATTCAGTTTGGTTTTGTGGTGCTACATGAGAATTTCATTTAGAAGCAGCCAATGAAGAACAAATATACTCAATGATTATTTAGTAATATTACAAGTTAGAGAGTAGAATAATTTTCTGTATTAAAGTACTTTGGTCTTTAGGTAAAACAAAATCAAGATGTTCTGAATAACTGTGAAGAGTATCTATCAATGGTATATAACCAAGCTTCCTGGTTTTAAAAACTCTGTTTCAACTGGACATTTTAACTGAATAAATATGAAAATATGACCCTCTACTGAAGTCTTTTAACTTGTTAATAAATTAAATTTGTTCAAGGACTTCACCTCTCATGGGCAGAAAAGTACTACTAATTATTACTTGGAAGTGAGAAATGTGTTTCTAGCTCTGTAGGTTTGTCATAGTACTGCACATTTAACATATCTATATTCTTTTCAATCACTGCAATGGATCAAAGCCTACATTTTACCTTTGAAAATGTTTATTTACCTAACACCTGCTTTAATGACATTTTGAAATTAAAATATTTCTTTTAAATAGACACGTACTAATTTAGGGTACATTCATGAACTAGCAAAAAGGAATGAACAAATTTAACAGGAGGTTTATGAATGTGAATTTTAACATCTTCCCAGTTATTCCCACTGATGCAATCTCAACCTCGACATAAATCTGAGAATAATCAGAAAAACCATCCTGGAACATCCAAAAATATTTACTATGCAACTTCATTACTGCAAGTCAACAAGGCCATGAGCACCCACAGATTCACCAGTTTTGGCTAAAGAAAAGCTAAATTAGGGTAAAAAGTTCAGGCCAATTCTCTTACGCTCTTGTAATATGGAACCTTCTACCAATATCACCCACAAATTTCCTGCATGCCTTTTTCTCAGCTCCTTTGGCTTTGACTCTTAGCTGCAACAACACAAAGTTTTTGATGCATCACTGCCATCTTTTGGACTTCCACTAACACTACAATTTTCCAAGCCAGGGACTGAAGTGCTGTCTGCACACAACATTTCATGCTTGCTCTTCAAGAATGCCCAGAAGCAACACATCTATTCTGCATTCATTTTCTGTTTGATGTTCAGACACACACCTGGGTCTTATGTAATATGGGGATTTATTAAGCATTTGTCATCAAAACACCATTTAGAAAACGTATTTTTCCTTTACCTTGGAATATGCATCATAAACCATGAAAGTCCATATTTTAGGTGTAAGCAAAGCAAGAGTTCCTGGACATTCTGACAGTAATGGTGAAGCCTCTGCAGAGTGTTTGCTATTGGAACCATCTCCCTTTTCCTTGTCTCCTCTAGCTACAAATAAATAGCACTGCAAATAAATCCTCCCAGCTCAGATATTGCAACTTCTAATTCAGCCAAGCACTCACACACACATATTTGTCTTCAGATCAATCCCCTGGCCTGGAGAACCCAACATATAATCAAAGACACAAAGTGCTCAGAACAAGCAGCACTGGATGGCTGTGGGACTGTACAACCTAGGACCAGAGGAGATGATGGGTTTTCTCTCTCTCTCTGTGCACACTCAGCAAGTACAGAATTGCCCACTTCACCTCTGTCTGCAGGATGGCAGCTCTTTGCTCCTTAGCTGTAAGAGACTCTTTGAGAACCTCAATGTGCTGCTTGCTGTCAGAGAACTGATTGGTGAGGGTCTCCAGCTTGGTCTGCAGGGCCAGCAGCTCGGTGTCCTTGCGTGACAGCTCCTGCTTCACCTGGCCAATCTGCAAAACACAGAAAGGATGGGCAAAGGGAGAAATCATTTATTTACAAAATTACAAAATTTACCATCAACCAACAGTATGATACTCTGAAATTATCCCACAGAACTATGAAGCCTCCAGTTATCTTGAGTGAAAGGCTGACAAAAATTTGTGTCATGAGCAAAGGATACAAGGAAAAAAGAGAGGGGAGCAATGTCATCAATTTTTCAAGGGAGGTTCTTTTTAACAGTGGCAGTCTGCTGTTATTCATCCTCCAAAGGACTGACCAAACCCAGACAGGTAACAGGGATAAGGTTTTAATGAAGATGAAGCAGAACTGTAATGACAAAGCACCCCAACCTGTAATATCAGAGTAGATGAGACCCCTGCAGGGCTCTCAGCAGCACAACATTTGCTTTGAAATGCCAAATCAGTAAGTTGCCCTCCAGCTCCCCACCTATCAATCCAGCCTCATGCTTACAGAGGATGGAAAGACACCTTTACTTTTCCCACTATTTACAAAATCAGTATTTTATTCTATAAAACATACTTTGGTTTGTGGAAACTTCTAAAAGTAGATGCAACAGATGCAAATATTCACCAAAACAACATGAAACTGTTTGTGGAATTGCATTTTGTTGAGAGCGATTTTCTAAATTTAATGTAGTGAATTAGATCAGTACAAAAACTCAAATTTATTTTAACAAATGTATGTTGGGTTTTTATTAAGAAAAAAACCCAGTAATTTTTTTTTTTAAAAAAGTAAAAAAAAAGCAATTATATTATCTAAAATCTTAAGTGCAATCATCACTCAGGACATTTTTTATTAAGTCTGAGAAAAAAAATTAATAAAAGATTACAGAGAAGTCTAAATGTAGTATTAAGTCCAAGGTTGTAACTAACTTTCTGGTTTGCTTCCTATCTCACAGAATAGCAATATTTTACTGGTACATATTATATATCACATTTCTAAAAACTTAACAGTCTTTCTTAACTTGAACAATTCTGTTTGTGACATTAAAAAAAAATTCCCTTAGCCTCAAAAGTACATTGTCCAGTGCTTCAAAGCAGAAATTAAAGGACATCACAAGATTAAAAAAATTGTCCAAGTCACTGTCCATGTTTGGAAACATGGCATATGAACAAAATAATAACATAGTTTATAATTTTTTTAAAGTTTTTGATTAGAATAAATGCACATACTTGTAGAAATAACTGAGAAAAAAAATCTTGGGTAAGTGCACTTTTATATTGACAAAGTATTAAAATAGTATCAAAATATGTAACCCAGGACTCCTGTGTTCCAGTGTGAAACAGTGGACATGAGGGAATGGGGAAGGAGGAGGACATGCATCTCAAAAAACCTCTCAAACTTATTTTATTAAATGGAACACTGAGAAGGTATATAAGAATTTACAGAACTACTCAATAGTTTGTTGCTCACTTAATTCAAACCTGCTAGGTTGTTTTTTTTTCATATTTTACTAAAAGCAAATGTGCCCATGGGATGATTCTGCCCCCTATTTCAATTCAGCACAGAGGCATTGATGTCAGCTGCACTATTTCTGCTGTCAGCCACCAGTTGCACAATACTGCCAGGCACAGAACAAAGAGCTGAATTATTTACTGGTTATCTTTTCTAGAGTACCTAAACAAAAAAGCCTCCTTAAAAAATCTCAGATGACACAAACTTTTTCAATTAGTAAGTAGATGAATCAGAGTAAAACTTTCTCAAAAAGACAGATTGTTTTTGGGCACATCTCAGAAGAGATGTTTACCACATTTCATCAGGTGAAGATTCCCAAGCAGCACCATGAGATTCTTGTCTCCCATTTCAGAGCTGCAAGCCCACCATGCCAATGTGCCAAAGCTCTTAAGCAAGAATGCAGCACACACCATCCACATTTGCAAGAGAAGTAAAAACAGCATCAAGTGCTCACATCTCTCTTCTTGATGAGAAACCATGTTCACTCTCTTGAGTGAAACTCTGACTCCACAGCAAAGGAAGAACCTAAATTCATGCTGCTAAAATTGAGCAGTTTTAAAAGCATTCAGCATCCAGATTTCATTATTTTTTTGTGAAACAATGTTAAGAGGGTTCAACACAAGTTTTCAAATTAGTCTGTCCCCAAAATGGGTGCTGAATGCTTCTGAAAATCTGCTTCAGTAGAGACGAGTAGGTTATTGCTCAAACAGCTCACTCCATTAAAAAACAGCAATGAAACTGGAGAGTGATGTTATTTATGGACACCAAAACCATGTGAACAGAAAGGTAGCTACAAGGCTGAGCAGGCTGTTAGTTCTACTTGTTATATAAAGCCATGAAGGAGGTAAGAGAAGAAAGCCAGAAGAGCTAGCAAGCCCCAGTGGATGGCCACTGCACACAAAAGAGACATCTTACTGCAGAGACCTCAGTCTGGAGACCAGCCACTCTTTTTTTCAGGTCCTCCCCTTGAGCCTCTTTGGCACTTAGCTCTTCCTTCAGTTGCTCTACCTGTCACGACATTGTTATGCTTTTAAATATTTATTATTTGTCAGCTTCTAGTCAGCCTGTTTCAGTCCAGCTGACTGAAAGGGACAAAGAACTGAACAGAAGGATCAACACTAGTCACTCATTTTCTCTTCCATTCTTCAGTAAGTCCTCTCAAAAGTTTAATGTCTGTGTAATTTCATAGAGGCTGCCTGACAAGAATTTGATTATGAAACAGAAGATATACAGTTGTGGTTATGTTTACATATGTCAAGTATGTGACACTTATCCCAAGGGTTTTGAAACTGCAGTTCATAAGGAAATTACAACAGGAAAAAGGACATACTTCAGCTTAAGAGAAATAATGTTAATTGTCAAGCTACAGCCACAAATTACTTAGACTATGCTGAAAAAATAAATGCAGTGCAATTACAGAACAAGGTAGGACAGTAAGATGTGAGGATTGGAGATGGCCATGAGTCATGAGCAAACAGATACCAGAAAGGAACAAATTTTCTGCAGGAAAATAAGTGAGCAGACCAGGAGACAGAACAGAAATCAAGTAGCTGAGCAGATACATAGATCCACAGAAGGAAAGGACAAGGGGAAATTGAAGAGTTGCTAACAATGAAAGGAGGAAAGAAAGGGAAAAAAAAAAAAAAAAGGAAGTGGTGCTCTCATCTCCTCCCCCATTCCTAATTTGAACAAGGTGCCCTTCAGTTCCTAGAAGCAACCCAGTGGGATAAAGAGCAAAAGTAAGAACAGATGTGGTTATCTCGAGGTGTTTCAGTGAACTGGTGTGAGGCAAGAGGAAGGAACCCACACTTAGTACTTGTATCTACTCCGGGGCAAGTAACACTGCTTTCTCCAAGACACTTCACCCAGCATTCTTTTTTTGATCAATAATTTCAAGTAGGACAAATGCAGGGGGTACATTTGTTCAGGACCTAGCAGAGAAATTTTCAACCTCTGTACCAGGGTTTGTATACTGCTTGCAGGGAGTACACATAAGCTAATGGAGAAAGGCAGAAATGTTCACAATATACTTAAATTTATTGCACAAGAGGGCCTGAACCTTCACTAAAGAATGTTAGGACCCATTAAAAACTGAGAAAAGAAGAATGGGTTGACTTCTGCCTATAGGTAATTCAATAGCCAGTGTCCATCTCTACATGTGAGGACCAACATCTCTCACTGCTGTATTTGTCCTGTATTCCAAACAGAAATTAATGTCAGCACCACCACTGTTGTAGACTCTGCTCTCATGCTGACTCCACTTCTGGAAGATGAGTGTAGTGGAAAGCCATTATTGTGACAGTTCACCCTCTTCTCAACTTCTACATAATGGAAAGATTAAACAGTTATACAACAATAGGTCCAAAAAGAAATATCCTTTTTCAACAAACTACCTTTGGAAAAACAGAGGATCAAGTAAAACCTGAACCAATAATGGATTCGCAATGAAAAGGGAAAAGGGAAGAGGGAAAAAGATCAAGTGAGACAATAAAAAGAAAACTTGGGCCACTGATCTTACTAAAACGCCATTGTAATATTTTCTAATTGGAATTTAAAATTTTCTTACATAATTTTAAGTGATTTTAGTGGCTTCACGACATGTACTAAATCAATTCTGTTTCTCAGCATTTGACTGGGAACTCAGACCATAACTCCTAACTAAAGCATGCACATTTCTCTCCTCTGTTCACTCAGCTCAGTTTAACACAGGGCTGCCAGCAGATTTCTCAGCACCTTGTTTTTCATGAATTTGGAATGGCTGCGGTACACCTCCATTTGCTTCATCTCCTCCTCCCGCTCCTCCGTGCTCAGGGCTCCATTGGACTTCAGCATCTGAATCTCCTCTTCCAAATCCCGGAGGCCACGCTCCATGGAAGAGATTTTTGAATCCTGAAAGTGATTAGAGGAGATGGGTGAAGACACACAGGTGATTTTTGTTAACATGCTGTTGTAGCAAAACAGAAGGAGATGGGTGTCCAATAAATTACCTGCCCTTGAAATTTACTTAGGAAGTTCTTAGAGAAATCAGCATTCAACTCTTTGCATATGAGAGCTCAGATACTCATTTTTCAATTTAGTTTTTACCTTTCAAGGAAAGCAAGAGTATAGTACTGAAAGAAAAGCTGGTTCAGGGCAGAAACACCATGTAGGATGAAAGAAAGAAATAAATGGATAAAGGAACATGAGGAAATGTTGCTTTTTCAGAGAGAAATTTAATTCCAATTGAATGGACAGCAAAATGTGACTGCAAGAATGGCAAGAAATTGGGTTTGTGCCACTAGTTAATTTAAGTGGGGTCACAAAGGGGGAACAGCAAAGCACCATAAGCAAGGAGAACATGTAACAATCCATTATTGATTGAATAAAGCAGTAAAGGATTCTGGCTCACATGTACAACACATAAAACATTTCAGTGGGTTAAAAATAGCCATGTGGAAAAACAAAGTCAATCTGTCATTACCCTCATACTTTTACAGGATGATCAGAGGTATTCATCCAGGGTACCTGGTTTACTGTTTCTTTAGAAGTCTTTTGTGTTAGGAACAGCAAGAACAGTCACACAGCACACAGAGCTACACGCATAATCATGATCATGGATATGTATTTAGAAACTATTGTCTCTTAAAGCAGACTATTTTTTTCTTATTTCATTTCCCCAAAATATTTAGTCTTTCCTGAAAGACAGATCTGATTTGAAACTATATTACAGACTTTCATAAAGAAAACCTAACTTTTTCTTTGATAAACAGCACAGCTAAACAAAAAGCTGATTTTTTAAAGATATATCATCTCATGAATAAAAACCTTTTTTAAAAGCATCATGATGAATATCTAACTGGATTTCCTGATTAATGTTTGATACTTAAGTTAAAATTGATCAAGTGGATTTTTGCAGCAAAAAATTAGAGGCAGTAAGGTGAAATGATATGTTGAAATTGACAACAGCATTTAGTTTCAGTACTCACATCATTTCCCAGAAATGTCCCCGTGTTTCTCTTTTGATAGCAAAGACACTTAATGTTACCAGATGGTCAACTAGATTTCATTACCATGGACCAAAAAGATGACTAACAAAAGAGTGATAGCAAATGAAAGATGGGATATAAATAAGGAAAACACTGATACAGAATGGAAAAAGTTCCAGGTGGAAAAAGGAAGGAAAACAAAAAGGAAGGATGCAAAATGGAAAAGAACAGCTTGCAAAGACAGTTTCCAATTTTTCAACTCTATTTCTCCAAACCCTGTCTGATGCACTTTTTGAGCAATTCAATATGAAATATGATTGCATAAAGCTGTGTAAACCACACACTTGATTATGGCTCCTGAGCTCTTGGCCAACTGCCATCAGTCCATTAAATACTTACACTAATGGCCTAAGAATTCAATCACAAATTCATCTAGAAAAGTTAGGTTTATGATGACATACAGACATATTTCCAGCAATATGACCCATTCTTTACGCGGGTGTTGAGTTTGCTAACATTGCTAATACACAGAATGCAAAGCAATACTTCAAAAGTTGAAAGCATTAAAAGAAAAGAACCCACATCATAAAATCCCACAAATCTTTCATATGAACCTGTCATTCCTATTCTTGTAATATAATGAACTTTTGGTTAACTGTAAGAAATCTGTAACTGCTGCTGCAGGCAGACAGAAGACAAGTTTCTACTGTGTCTGTCTCTTCAGTAAACAATAGTAACAAATCAAATAATAGATAATAAAACAGTATAAAAATATACTTATTACTTATGGTATTTGGTAGTCACCTTTCACATGAAACCCATTTTCCAGACAACAAATTCTACTGCTGCCCATACACAACAACCATTTACCTTCATCTCAATCACAGTCTGGAGAGCCTTTGTCTTGGCCGTGTCGGGAGCGTTCTCAAATCGACGATGGATCTCCTGTGCCAACAGAAATGAAAGTAAGAGTTAGACTAATGGCAGGGCCCCAGTACAAACATAATTACTAGAAGGAAGCACTAGAATTCCACTAGGAATTACCAGAATTATTCTTTTGAATACACAGCATAACTCAATGCTGCTTTCTGATGTTGCCAGTCCACGCATTTTATCACTTCTCGTCTCACAGAAAGGATTGCCAAAAGCTCATTCAACAGAATCCCAGCCACAGGTAAAAAGGCCCAGCACAAACTGCACCTCTGACTACCCTCTTACTCAACATAAACTTGAAATGACTCTGGGTCCACTACAAAGCTCCATCATCTGCCTGCTAAACTAATCTGAACTCTTGGTAGTTTCTCATGGAAGACATACACAGAATGCACTTCACTAGAGGCTTACTGAAAACAGCAACACTGTGGTTTCTATTTCAACAAGGTGTAGCTGCTGCTAATACTCTTTTCCAGCATTTTTTACCCCAGAGTGGCAACATTTAACTATACAGGATGAAAAAATCTTTCTCAAGACTCTTGGCCTTAAGCACAGCTGAAAATACATGACTGTACAGGACACTGCTCTAGAGGCTCAGGGGATGCAGACAGGAGGATACAAAGTCCATGTGATATTTCTGTTGATGTAAAATCACAGAAATATCATTCATCAAACTGCTTGCTAAGGGATAAAATTACAGAAAGCTGAAACAACTTGTTGTAGCATATAAAGCTGGGGTTTCAAGCCAGCACATGTAAAAAAAGGAGAAACAATACAGAAACTATTAACACTCTTTGCCTTCAAACAATATTGTCCTTACAGCACACTCTCATGTTAACTGCAGGATGTGAATTCTGTTAGAATGCTCATCTTACACACCACAAAAATACTTTGATGCCCAGAGAGCACAAACTGTGATGCCAGTTCATCTGACTATGAATTGTGTTATGTGCCCACACACACTTTATCCATCCACTCCCCTCAAACACCTGAAAGACAAATCCCAAGAGCCATTCACAAATTGTTATTTTCAACAGACATTGTGAAGAGTTAAAATTTTGTATGGCAGGCATCCATGCAACTGGCTCCAGAAGATTAATTATTTGAATCAGAAAGGTAGAGTTGCCAAGTGCTTTATAAAAATACTGAGAACACTGCTTGTAAGATTCTGAAGTTCCTAAACAGCTCTGAAGTGAGCAAGACAAATGTGTTGTGACATGACAAGGGCCACAAGAATCTTGCATAAGTCTGGCATAAGAGATTGGCATAAGGTGATGCCCATGAAGGGGAATAACAGGAGAATCCAATAGAAGGTTTCTCTGGTTTTAAATAATATATTTGTGTATTTTCTGAGAATCTATTTTTACAAGTGTTTGCAGTGTACATTGGAATTCTCTGAAACAAAAAAAAAAAATCCTTCTGAAAAAATAAACCTGAAAACCCTTCTAAATATTTCTGTTTCTCCTGGAGTCAACAGAAAACTTGAGAGCCTCTGCACAATTATTACTGGCACCATATAGACCAGAGTGGAGCAATACCATTATTATTCTACTTACTTATACCTACTTTCCCAAAATGGATTTACTCAAAGAAATTAAAACAAACTCTTGTGAGCTTATAGCAACTGAGAAAACAAAGGATAAGAAGGTCAAAAATTAACTTGCCATAAATCTATGTTGGACAGTGCATCATTTTTATTTTAGCAGTTAGGTAATTCCCACTTATGCAGAGGCACTGTTTCTGACTTGAGAATATAAAATCAGCTACTGCCATGGAAATGGGATAGGTGGAACACACAGCAGGAGAACTGCATGTCTGTAAAGGGATGCTGACACAACAGTGTCTGCTTCCACCATTGCTCAGGGTTTTCCCAAAGTGAAAATTCTTCTAAGCTCATTCTTGAGAAATGCCTCTATCCCCTCTATGTGAAGTGATGCTCTGCACTTCAGCAAAGGAAATGTCCTACTTCTATTGCCTTAAGTAATTCCACTGTGATTTGGATGACATAACCTGCTGAAAAATAACACCTCCCAGCTCCTGACTGCACAGGAAGGGCTTCATTTTGGCAACATGCCTGTGATCCTGAAGAGCCTGGAAAAAAAAGCTACGGGCAGAAGGAGCCTCTCTGGAACACAGACTGAAGGAAAGCAGTGCACACATCCCCTTCTTAATTAGGAAATAGAGGCTGAACCCATGTGGCAGAATGGAAAAATACTAATCTATCATATCTCTGAAGTGTTCAGATTCTGTTGTGGACACACCTCCATAGAAGGATGAAAATACAGATTTGAACCTGTGAAACAGGATTTCGCACGATAGTTAAAAACACAGGGCCACACAAAAATATGAGGATCAGAAAAAGAGAAACCCAGTCCTTCATTCCTTTCAAGTTATCCATTCTGATAAAGCAATACAAGCTTTTTCCCTTACTTTAACACACTAAGAACTTTCTTATGTAACTACTATTGTTTCCTAACAGATTAGTGAAATTTAACATCATTGCACTTTTGAGTGCACATTAAATTATTATAACAGGGGGTGGCTCATATAAATCCTTTTATTGCTTTCATATGTTCAATAACTCCTTCATTTAAAAGTAATAGCAAAAAGGAAAAACAAAATTATGGTACAAATTGATTGCAACTCTAAAGGACATTCACAGGCAACAAAATTCCAAAATGGGTTGTTCTGTCAAAAAAAAAAAACCCTTTAAGATTCAATAACTAGAAACTGAAGGCAAGAAATAGTCAGAAGTTCTAAACAAGGTGGGCACCTTCTCCAGAGTTGGGGTTTATATTTCATCTTAATTTTTAATTAAGAATATCTATCTTCCTCTTCAAGAAAATCTACCACAGAAAAAGATATGAACTAAAGGTGTGTATCAGAATTACATCTGCCAAGTAGTCCTGGCAAGGCAGCACACTTCCCCTATGAGGAACAATACTCTAATTTTCTGGTCAGCATAATTACATAGAACAGCTGATCAGACATACTGAGAACACTGAATATGTAAAGAATAGCTGTGATAAAGTGATTTGAACACATCATAAATAATTACAAAGTCCATGGGGGTTTTTTTTGAAAGTAATTCAAAATTAGAGAATATAGTTTAGAATTGAAGAAGTCCTCAATACTGAGCAGTATTGTCACTGTAAATTACACACAAGTGCATAATAATGAGGGTTGAATTTAGTCCAAATCTTTTCCTCCTTCATAACCTGGCCATTGTTATTCCCTCAGTTGCTCCAGTGTCTGATTTTGCACGGGACTTACAACAAATGTGAAGGTGCTCTCTCAAACAATCATGTTTTTATAGTGAAGGAGGCTATATGCTTAAAAATACAGCAACTTATCTCTCAGCCACAAGACAAGCATTTTTCAAAGCCATAAAGGACATGCTTTCCATCTCCTGCCAAACTTGCATTATCAGGCAGCACATTCCACACAGAGAGTAACAAAACCATGCTATTTCATACATTAGTTTTTTTAAAAAATCACTAAAAATATTATGTGTAATAAAAAACACAGTCATGATTCTGTATTTTTTAAAATCTTAAATGTACTATTCATATATTTGAGTAATCAGTTATGATGTCCTGTGCTGGATCTCTGCATCATTCATTGGACTGGAGAGTTTTGACTAAAAACTGGTTTAATTCTCCAACCTTATCCTCCAGACCTCACTAAATCAATGCTATATCTTTTGTACTTAAAGTTTAGTCCCTCAGATAGCTTTTCTAGATTTTTAGCAACCTAGTTCTAATTAGTTACAATAAAATGTAAATGTTACAACCAAAAAAAATTTTAGGAGCATCCATCAGCTCAGTATTAATGATAATTGTTGATCAAAAATTATTTAGTAGCTATAGATGATAAAACAGGTCTTTAGTTGTGTAGAAGGACAAATCCGACCTGACTAACCTGATTTTCTTCTACCTGTCTGTGTGACTAAGTGGGGGACAATGGGTGTTCCGTGTCCCAAAGCCTCCAAACATGCCTGGAGGCAAATTTGTGAGCCACAGGCTGGGTAAGTGGCTACTAAAGCAGGTGGCAAATGAGCTGGGCTGTCAGGCTCCAAGCCTGGTGCTGATGAGCAGTGAGGGGTCCAGTGGGCAGCAGCTTCCCCCTGACAACCCTCATTCCACCTTGATGATCTGGACAATGGGACAGACAGCACTCCCAGCAGCTTACAGATCTATGGTTTTTGGGCAAGACAGGAATTGGATCAAGCCATGTGGCCAAACCCCCAAAGCAGCCCAAGTGCATCCTGGGCTCAGTGAGAGTGAGCCAGAGTGCAGAAGCAGGAGGTGGGAAGCAGGAGCTCCCTGTGTGCAGCCCTTATGAGACCACTACTGGAGCACAGTGCCCAATTTTGGGCTCCCCAGTACAAGAAAGACTCTAAAAATCTGAACAGACTGACAGACAAATGATGCAAGGGGAGAGAGTGAAAGAAAAATTGGTTCAGCTGAAAAGAAAAGACTTGGGGAGAAACTTGGTGCCTGCT
The DNA here is from genome assembly GCF_022539315.1 of Serinus canaria. Taxonomy (NCBI): domain Eukaryota; kingdom Metazoa; phylum Chordata; class Aves; order Passeriformes; family Fringillidae; genus Serinus; species Serinus canaria. The sequence goes on along the minus strand of NC_066314.1, from coordinate 66,275,945 downwards.
AGAACTAACTGGAGGCTGTAGAGATGATGGAAACAAAAGTCTTTTCACAAGTGGAAGGATGATAGGCAACAGGCACAATTTGTAGCACTTAAAATTTAGACCTGCTAACATGAAAAAGCTTTTACCAGGAGAACAACCAAATGCTAGGGCAGGTGCCCAGAGAGGCTGTGGAATCCCCCACCGCTTGAAATTGCTGGTTTGAGCAGAAGGTTGCATGAAATAACCTGTGGGAGAGCCCTTTAATCTGCATGAGTCATTTATATAAATATCTTTACTACCTGGTGCCAGAAGGTGACTGGATAGTACCACAATTGTTTAGTTTCAGGATTTTTTTAATGCATTTTTTTCAAAAAGTGCTCCATACCAGTAATTTTAACTTCTATTTCAGAAAGATGTAAAAACTAACTGAAAAAAGAAGATGTAAGAGTCCTGCAGAATTTATTTCATTGCTATTAAGAGTTTTTGCTACTAAAATTATATAGTTATACAAGTCTGGAAGCAGTAATCATGGCAGTTCCTTCGGAAATTATTCCTGCATTTTTCCACTTGTCATTTCCTGCATTTGCAAACCCAATCAACCTAATTCCCTGAAAAAAACAAAGTGACTGTATTCATAAAGAACATAATTTAGAAAGATGTGCTGGCAATTGCACACACACTGATGATGGAGGGTGCCAGTTGCTTTGAAGCTCAGCTACCCCTGGCTAAAGAAACTCATCTCTGTTTTGCAATTGTATTAATCCATTGAGACGATTATTTCTAAATCCAATTAAAACCTCAGATATTAGGACACTTAAGTTTGTTAACTAAGGCATCACCTTAAGAGAAAATTAAAGCCCAGCTTCCTGCTCATCTCAGTATTTTAATCAGCAGGAAAGAAAAGCAAAATCCCTCAAAACTTTGGCATTAGAGTAAAAGCAAGGTAAGATGAGAACTAATTCAAACCATCCAATTAGTTGTAAGTAGCAAGGCATTGTGTTGAAATCTGACTAAAGAAGTGTGAATTCAAAAGCTGAAGAAAAGTCAATTAAAAATTAAAATCTTAATCTTGTAGAACTTCATTTACATGTGTGCTATTATTAATTTTCTCTCTTTCCTCTTATTTAAGGTGCAAAAGCACTCATTTTGTACCTAAATTAGCTTCCAGCTTGTTCATGGTATTTTTAGGTTTTTGTCCTTCCACTACAAAGTTTGACATTTGTGGAAACAGACATCCACAAATGTCACTTCTAGTGGAAAAAAGTGCAGGATAATGTGACCATCTCCAGGGAAAGCATACCTAAGAGGTAATTTGTAAACAAAGCAAAGCATGTAACATGTAACAAAGAAAATCTTCTAATATAACAAAACACCAAAAGACACTGAAGTTTAAGCATTTTAAACCCTGAATCCCCAGACAGATTTATGCATTGTTTCACATAGTTTTAAAAATCCTATCTGAAAGGTATGAAGTGCTAAAATGAAATAATAAGAAACTCTCGTGTATGTTAAAAAAAAACCCCATTCATACTGAAAAAATTGTTTTGAAATAAGTACAAGAAGTAAATAATTTACCCCCCATGCTAGAAAAAGAATATGAAGAAACCTACTGAAATTTTATTATTTCACTTTGATGAGACCATCATTATAATAAAGAAAAAAACATTCTGACAGATGACTGGAGTACTGTCTTTTTTTCTATTTACTTAATACCCACACATTATTTAACTACTGTACAAAAATCAGAAATTTGCTATGCTAGAGTAAGGTGTTTCAGATTTTTTTTGTCATCAGGAAAAACAGAAAACAAATACATTATTTTCCAACCTAATTTTTCAACTTTTGAAGAATTATGAAGCTACCAACCTCTGCACTGAGGAAAGGTGAAAATAATTTCATATATGTTTGAACATTTTTAATTGCCATTCTCACCTAAGGTGATACACAGAATATTCAAAACTAAAATGGTATTTTCAAAAATTTAAATGCATAAAAAATACATTATGCATGCATTCAAGCTGCACTAGCCAGTTTTCTCAAATTTTGACCTACAAAACCTCTGTATGTTTTAAAACTACCTGCAGACCTAACAAGCAATTCTGATAAAGACACAATTATTTAAATTATCTTGATTGAAATCACTTCTCCCTTTGCCATTTGATTCTAAAAGGTCAAAAGCATGAAGCAGCAATAAAAAAGCAGAAACTTCATTTTTTTTTTACCTCCTCAGAAAGATATCCCCCAGTATTATGGCAGTAAGAGTTCCAGCTACTGAATCTATCTACTCCTGCAAAACAAAACTTCTCTCCTGAAGTTTCTTATTTATGTTGCAAAATCTTGGCATGGGACAAAAGTGTTCTTTGAGTTAACTCTAATTGCTCCAATTAAAATTTCTAAATCCTCCTCTGAGCCTGGAGCAGAAAATGGTAAGAATTTTAACACACCCATGGAAAAATAATTTCTTTGCAAAACTTGTCACAGCTCATTAAAATCCAGTCAGACAAGGGAACCAACCTCTCTGCACTGGGCACAGCTCAGCAGGGCTCTGATGGGACCCTTGGATGCCACATCCCTCCTTTCTCACTGAGCTCCTTGCTGCTGCTCTCTGGCCACCACAGGATCAAGTTTAGCTAATCTAAGCCTAAATACACCTGTGTGATAGGCTGGACAGAACAAGGAGTGCTCCCAGCCACTGAGTGCTGATTCCTAGGAGAGCGTGGGCAGCTTCACTCCAAACTGCCACCAAGAGGGGTCAGCCCTTGCAATAAAGCCACCCTAGGTAAATGGGATGCAGCTCACAAACAGCACTTTGTAAGGTTGCCATTTTGACAAACACTCAAAAAAGGAAAGAAATAATAGCTTTTTCTGCTTTCCTTAAGCTCTTTGTGGATGAGTGCCCTCCCTCATGAACCACCCATTTCAGTGCCTGTTTTACATACAAAACCTCCTTTATTTGTTAAGCACTCCAACCCTAACTCCTTCATTCAGTTTTGTACTCAGCTGGAATAAAAATCCATCTTGTTTGAATGGGCCTAATTACCAAAAAAATAATGAATTAAAGTCAAAAATTCAATTTACTACCAGTTTCTGGACACAAAGTATAAAGCTCCTGTCAGTTCTTCCCCCATTCCACACCACTGTAACATGCAAGCCTTGACTCTAGAACTGCCTTCTGAAGAAAAAAACCCTGAGGATAAACAGCCTTCTTTCTGTTTCCAAAGAAATGTTTGTAGTGAGCCATCTACACTTACAGTCCTTGTTGGACTGTCCTTACAAATCTGAGTCTGCCCATAGTACTCCCAGTGTTTGGAACACCAGGTGTGGATGCTGTCACATCACATTCTGCTCTGATATCTGGGCTTTTAATCCGTGAAACTGAGAAAAATCCACTTCTAGTCAGTGCATCTAGCATTTGGGGAATAGGGAGCAAGGGAGGCTGTCAAAAAAGAACACAGCAAGCTTGGTTATCTTTGGAGCTATGGACCACCACTGATAATTCTGCAACAGCAAGTCTGGAACACAGAGGCAGCTTGGGAGCTATTCTGGAAGCTGTAGTCCAGCTGCTGGATTTCATCAAGTATTTCTTCCTGGTATGAAAATAATTTTGTTTGTTAAAGTCAAGTCTAGAATTCCAACAACAATAATTGTCCCAAAGACTGAAGAAGGGGGATTCAAAATAGCAGCCATCTTTTAATAAGCTATGAAGCTTAAGCTTGTTTTTCAGGGTGGAGGAATGTCATGCTGTTATCTGCTGAAGTCAGGGTATTTTGATGTTCAATGAGACATTTAATTATTTGTGTTAATGAGAGAATGTCCCATGTATCAATTGCTGAACACATCCTATGCTGGATATAGTAACTTTCCCATGGACTTAGATGAATAATTTCTTGAGTCAGAAGTCAGGGCAATTAGGAAAAGCCCAAGAGAGTCAAATTGCTTATGGAGATACCTCTCAGCAGCTGCTGGAGAATCCATTTTATAATCTGGATTTGGGAGACTGAGACAGTGTCCTGGGAGGTGATCAAAAATATCAGATGTCTTTTATATGAGGAACAACTAAGCAGCACTCGATTTTTCAGACTAGAAAAAGGGGTAACTCAGAATGGATATAACAACCTAAAATGGTGAGTGGCACACAGTTATCATCTTATCAGAACCACAACTCTGACCTCTCATAGAATTTATTTTCCTTAGGAAATTCATGCAATCTTTAACAGCAATCAGTAACAGCAATAGGAAAAGCTGAAGAAATCAATTAATTCTCAAGGTTTAATTTTCAAGGTCATAGTGCTGGCCACTGTAACTGCACTGCCTGCCTGAAAAACTGTCTGATGACCTTGAGTCCCAACACCACACTTTGAATTACGTGTAGGTTTTAGAGTCAGAAAACTGAGGGATACCTTTTTGCTTCAAGATGCAGATCTTTAATATTATTTCCAGCAAATATTCTATCAGAAATCTAACACCCTTGCAGAGTCAGAAACAGTACTAGTGGATTCTGACATCTCAGAATTTCTTTTGCTAAGATGGTCAAGACTGCTATTAAAATTTTCGGCTCTGTTAGGACATGAAATATAAGCTGACCTTCCACACTTAAGAATCCCTTTGAGATCCTAAAGCTTCCTTTAACAGCAGTATTTAAAGAAGAGTTTAGCATGCCTTTCCAGATACTGGGAATGCTAGATATAGAGCCATCAAGAAAGTAGATTCATTTCTTCAAAGCAGCTCAAAAATTCCATCATTAGTATCTGGGGCAGCAAAGGGCTAAAATAACCTACAACTGTGGAAATACAGATGGACATAACAGAAGGTCAGCTGAGCAGGGTGATGCAGACACCCCTAACAATTTCCACGTGTGAAAGACAGCAGCTGTGAAACACATCCTGCAGAGCATCTGGGTGCTCAGCCTCAAGTTCTTCTGATTTTCTCCAGCCTGCCAGAGTCCCAGGCACGAGACTTGAGTTTGATGCAGGTAAGTCTGAGGTCACTTAGCCTTGCTCAGAGCTCAAGGACAACACACGGGTACAAACAAAACCACTCCTGTGGTCACCCAGTTCCATCAGGAGATAACATGGCACCATGTTTTTGAGGCTAAAAGGATGCTCAGCTTCACAGCTGGATCCCACATCATATCCATGGTTTGAGCTACAAATGACATTATGCCCAGCTTACACTTCTCAATTAATCAGGGCCAGGTAAGCAGAAAGGAGTAATTAATTTTAAAACATTTGATAAGTCACATTTGCACTTTCAAAGTCAGTAGATCATCTCTACCTCCTCTAGGAAGTCTTTTACCATAAAGACTAGCATCTAAATGACTGATGATTTCCAAATATGTGTGAATGAAACAAGAATTCTTATCCTGCAACATCTACTCATCTGAGCAGGAACGAACGCAACCGCATTCCTCAAAAATGGCACAGCTCCTGCCAGCTTTTCATTTATGTTGCTGGACTTAGAGCAGAAACAAATGGAAGCCATTTGAGGCTCTTCCTGAAATAGTTACAAGAATTGGAACAGAATTATCATTGGTTGCTAAATAAAGGAAAAACTGTAGTGCAGAAACTCTGGAATCATATTATCTTCACTCTAGACACTCAAGAGATTACTGCTCAAAAAAAAAAAAAAAATCTGGCCTAAATCTGGCTCAGAAATGCAATGGGCTCCAGCTTTCTTATATAAAAGCTTGCAAGACCACAGGCACTATGGGTCAGGCCCTGGAAACATATGAATAAGAGGTATTAAGAGGTATTTATGTGTTGCATACACTCATCTCAAAAAACTCTTCCAGGCCTTGCCTTCTTGACTTCTTAGAGAGGGGCCTTAAATCTTGTATACCCACAGAGCTTCCCAAAAAATGCTGAACCATGAGATAGACACCAATCTATCTATCAGGCAGAACAGTCATTAGATTCATACACATGGTAGACATGGATAGCTATCAATTCATGCCTTCAGTCGACAGATGTAAAATAATCTTTACACAGAATCTTAGCACCACTGAATCCATGTATACACATATTTATCTGTGCATCTACACAATCCATGCTGAATTACCAGCCTTTTACAAGTCAATAGTCGATTACTTTAGGAGACTGCCTGACAACAGGAAAATGCATTTAATAATATCAAAAATTGTAATGACACTGGCTACACAATAACTCATTTTCTTTCATTTCTTTTCCTTTGTTTTACTAAAATATTTGTATTCTATATAGACTATATTTTGTTATAATTCATTTAAAATTATTAACAGTGAAGAATGTCTGCCACTGTACTCTTTTAATGTACAATACAGACATAACAATAGTTTTTCCTGTTTTCAGAAGGATGGTGAGAAGGCATTACACCTATGTGTGCACCAGTGTCCCTTTAAGAAATCTCTTTTTTGGTTGTGCATCCAGGACAGCTAATAGTTTTATCAAATACCTTTCACAGCAAGATGACTGTTTCCATGGAAACTGTTGAGCAATCATCCATTACTCCTGCATAGATTCCTCTCTCTGCTCTCACCTAAATACAGGTAGCTACTTTCTCTCTAACAACAACAGAACAGAAGAATTCATAATTCATTTTAGAGGCTTTGGGACAACTCACCTCCAGAGTTTCCTATGGAGCCTACAGGGAAAGTGAGGCCCACAGCACAAAACCCCAAAAGGTACATGCAAGGAAGCCATAAAGAAGTTTTAAAATACGTGCAAACTTGGTTGAATCTAATGTAAAATACAGCTTACAGAGAGGATGGAAGATTCTTTCCTTACAACTATGAAATGGATAGGAGACAGAGAGGAGTTTAAGACTGGAGATTAGTTTGGTCACTCACCTCTCTCAGCATGTTGTTTTCTTTTTCCTTCTGTTCAAGAAGGCTTTCCAAGTGGTGCACGTGCATCTCTGCCTCAGCCAACCGTCGTGTCCGCTCGTGGTCTTCCTCAGTGGCTTTTGCTGACAGACCTTTACTCTGCAGCATCTCCAGCAGCTTTTTGATGGACTCATCCCGTGCATTTAAGGTCTGTTTCTGTGTCTCAATACGCAGTTCCATCTCCTCCAAGGTTTTCCGTAGCAGGAACAGCTCCTTGGCCTGGCGCTCGTGCTCCGCGTGCAGCCGCTGGAAGTTCTCCTCTGTCAGCTCTGCCACCAAGGGCTCGCTGGTCCTGCTGCTGCTGTCCTGCTGGAACAACTGGTTCAGGTCCCTCTGGATCCTCAGCTCATCCTGGAGAGCCTGGATAGTCATCTGCATATGCTGAAAGAACAAACAAATAAAATCAGAGGATTCCCTCCACTGGAGAAATAAAGAAAACAGTATGAGCCACATCAGACCTCCTGAACCACCAAGCAAGTGGAAACCACTGTGCCAAGAGACCAACATTGGGTTTTTTAAAGCAGAATTGAGGTGGAACTGGGTTATACTACACAAAGTTCAAGTTCCTCCTTCTATGCTTGGCAGAGGTTGCTTAACACTTAGAAGACTCTTGCTTGAGTGACTCTTCCATTTGCATCAACTTGAGAGAGTGACTGTTTCAAACAGGAAAATGTCAGCAGCTTTTAGCAACTTGTGTCAGTACCCCTCCAAATGTTCACCTCCCCTATAGAACAATTATGCAGAGGAAGACCCAGAATTACTACAGAATTACTGTCTTGGCAAAGCAGAGGGGCACAGTGCTATTAGAATTTACATATCATCCACAAAACCTAATCAGCTGAGAAGGCTTCCAAGCTCTTCAGCAGTAACTCCACACCTAGCATAGATTTCCCATTTTACTTAGAGAAGAAACTTCAGCTTGTAAAGAAGAAGCACAACTATAGAAAACTGGATAAATGCTGCACAGGGAAAAGGGCCACATAAAAAAATTAATGCATGAGGATTTTAGCACAGACGAGAAGTTACCACCTCACAAACAGGAATATGAAGGCAATCAAATGACCAGCAGTGATTTTTTTGTTGTGCAAGACAATAAATCCTGTCTCAATGACTGAATACAGTGGGTTAATATAATGGGACAATACAGGACAAGCACAGTTTGCCCACAAAAATATCCTCGTTTATATTTCAATAAATATGTTTTTTCTTCTCTGCAAGACAGAAGTATCAAGCCAATAACAGAGAAGTACAAACACTGCACAAAGATTTGATTACCAGAAATGAGATGCCCACTGAGTGATACATCTCCCTCAAGTGAGGCAGACATGCTTACAATTTAGTCTGAGTGTGAATAAGTCGGATGCACTGATCCCTGGGTCTACATTTATATTACAAAAACCAGAGTCTGATATACAGCTATTTCCAGTATTCACAAGGCTAAAATACTAGAATGAGTTATATTCTATGATCTAGCTTGATGCAGACACACAGTGGTAAGGTCTAAAATGTAAAGATGGTGCAAAATTAATATTTTCTATAAATCCAAGTACTTCATTTTACTCACGTATTTGTAAAAGGAGAAACTAAGAAGATTTGGGTTTAAGCATGACTCCAAGAATATGTTTATCACAGTTCTTATGTAAAATGCCTTGAAGATGTTAAAAAGCTGTCTGGACATGGCCCTGGCCAACAGGCTCTAAGTGGCCTTGCCTGAGCAGAGGGGTTGGACCAGCTGACCTCCCACCAGCCTCAAGCACACTATGGTTCTATGAAGAGACAGCAGATAGCATTTATAGCAGAGTTACTTACCTTTAATCTGTTTTAGAAACACAAAAGATTAGTTTGGTTGTACAGAATGGTGCATAAAGGCAGTCCAAACCCATTTTCTTAGCAGAAGTCAGTATTTTAGACCAAGTGCTTTCCCTCTATTTGTGTTCTGGCCTAAGAGCAGCTTTTCACAACTAAAGTTGCTGTTACACTGTCAGCTCACCTAAGGCCACTAAAGGGAACAGTCTTGCTATTTGTCCTTTCTTAGTTGGTTGGCACTGATCAAAACGAGATCAAAACTTCATCTGATGGCTGAAAATCAGCCCCAGCAATCACCAAACAAAATGTCTTAGCAGCCACATCTCCATCTGAGTTATAGTGTGGCTACATCAGTGCTGATTCCAGTGCAAGGCAGGGGTGGGCAGGTGCTGCCAAGGAGCTGGCAGAGAAGAAAATGCAAACATCCTTTACAGCATCAGCATAAACTGGAATCAGCTGAAATGCAAAGCTCTGTGGTTGGATTAAGATGTTGTAACTGCCTCTTCTTCTACTTCAATAGCACAGTATCTGGAAGTTAGTAATTTGGTTATTCTACAACTACACTTCAGGTTATGGAATCTGTGTGACAATACAGCAGAGGTATATTAGGTGAGAGAACAAGTAATTATTCTGTTCTAAAAAGTACATTGTGTTTATATATTGGTGGCTGCTCAGATTTATTTTCAAGTAAGAGATGAAAAAAAAATCTGAAGGGAATTAACATGGACTTCCAAAATGTTTTCAGAAAATCACTTTCTTTTTAATTAAAGATCTCAACTTTCAGTTATTGACTGTGGTTTGGAGAAATAAAGTGAGAATGCCAGAACCACGTCCAAGCCTTGAAACTGAGGCACTACAGGTAAGCAATCAGAACCACTACATCTGTTCAATTAATGCATGTTGGTTGAGCTGTAAGAGAAAACCTGCTGCACTCATTTAAACATTTGCCTCATCTGTACCTATACCCCACCAATAAAGTCAGTAGTACTACAACTGCAGCAGTGAGAGAATGTCCTCAATTTTTGTTACAATTAAACAGTAACCCCACTAGATATAACTTTACAATTCTATACATTAGTTAATTCCATTTGTATTTGAGAAGCCCTACTTATTCACAGCCCAGCTGTGTGTTGTTCCTCCAGCTAACAAACAAATTCCCACATGCTTCCACCTGGCTCTCCACATGCTGCTACTTCAGCATTTCCTTTCTCCCAGGCGAGAAGAGCTTCTACTGAACAACTCCATCATCAATGATGGAGTTGTTGGATTCAATGAAATGATTTCCTCTACTCAATGGTGTCTCGGAACCAAATTTGGGTTATTTATAAACATCAATAGCCTAAATCACCAAACCAAATTCTTACATTTTTACCATCTGATCTGCTGTGAAATGTCATTTCAGGTTACGTAGACAAAAACTGTGTCTCGGACCCCCCAGAAATTATTTCCCCTAAACATGGAAATGCCTCCCTGGAACTTTTGGGTCACTGACCCAAAATCAATTTATGATTCAAATACATGAAGTGGAAAAAAAAAATTATGCCAGTGACAAATAGGATTTACAGATATCCATCAGTCTGTGAAATAAAGACAAGGGAGTTTGGACTACCTGACAATTGGTCAGCAACTGCCTGGGATTCAGTTTCCCAGGAAAAATGAAGAGGTGGAGTTAGTGGAAAAGGTAGAGTTGAGTTTAGGAATAACTCCCACTGTTCTCTGGACTGCTGCTAAGTTGAGAACAAACTTGATTATTAAAGCTAACTGGAAAACTGTTAAACTGTTTTCCAGTTAAAGGTAACTGAAAAACACGCCACAGAAAATTATTCTGTGCTTCTGACATCCATTCTTTTCCAACATGTAAAATGTATGCAAAATGGGTTCTTTTCTCTGCTTTCCAAAAATTTTTTTTGTGATTCTCAGAATAATAGAACAATATTCTTTACTAGCTAGTATCATAACTAAACTACTTCTTCAGTTAAAAATTCTTGTCTTCTATATAATTTCAAATAAAACATTATTTTCCCCCTAAAGGAGCAGGCAAGCTTTACCAGCATCTCATCCATTTTTTAGATTTCACTTTTACATCAGCAACTATCCTAGTAAGGCAAAATAATTCCCAATTTCATGCAACACTAGCCACTGATAATTAATTTCTAAGACCTGACCAGAGATCTCAAAAAAATTGAAAAATACTGTTGAAATAGACTTATCTAGAAATAAACATGTAAAAATACTTTCAATACCACTGAGCTTCATTATGCCATACTCTACCAAGTAACAATCATGCTTTTGAGAAACAGTTTAATGCAGGCAATGTAATTAAAGTCAAAGCAATTATGATGAACCCTACTTTGCTTGAAATTTATTGTTCTTATCTCAAATCTTGAGGATTCCCTGGTGTTTTCCAAGTAATGAAAACTAGTCTTTAGGCCTCACTAGAAATTATAACTACATGTAAGAATCACAGAGGTATATTTGTGAGCACAGTTCTCTAGTTATGGTTATGTCCAATGAATTTTTATTTTGACAAAGATAAGCACCTTCATGATCATCTCAAAGAGAAGTCCTGAAAGGACATGGTGTAAACATACCCTCTTACACCAGGTGTTCCTCTGTATTACTTCCAGGGGTCAATTTACCAACCAGGCTCTGCATAGAGACAGTTTGACTTTTAGCCAGCAGCCCAAAATTTACATCTCTAAGTAGAAGAACACGATTCAATCTTTGCCTCCAGCTACCAGGACTCAAATTCACATTTCCCACACTTGGGCAGATTGGTGAGCTTCCAGCCTACAGTGTGAGGACAGCCCATGATGGAGAAGTTCCTGGTATTTGGTTCCCAAAGCCGTCCTGCTGCTGCAGTCTCAGGGTAATCTGTCTCAGGACTGCACCTACAGCTGTACTGGTGAAAGCTGCAGGCAGCTCCTTTCATCTCTCTCCGTTGAAGCTTCTCCTTTTTGCATAAAATATTTAAAGATTCAGTAGGCCTGACAGAAAGTATTAAAGAGAGCACAGCTTCTTATTCTAATTGGTAGAACACATAAGAACAGAAAGACCTGAATATCAATACTTTCAACTAACTTAAATGTTTATCACCTCACCATTCCAAAGGAAGTGGTTGATGTGCATTTTAACTTTCTCAATCAGAAAATGAAATTTGATTGATATTCTACAGCCAAGACCTGTATTCTCATCCTACATTTTAAATCAAAAAGAGGCAGCCACTGCTACTACCACGATTTCGAAAGAAAGGATTAAATTGTGATATGCTTTTTAAAGAAAGGATTTCCAAACTCATCTTTGCAAGACAGAGCTTGACCTACCAAGCTACAGTTGAATATTCCAATATGCATTTGTTCATTTAGGTTTGGATGCCTGCTTTGGATTATTCATACTGCAGATACTGTCTGTGTAACTACTGTCAGCAGACATACAACTTACCCCATAATTTATTCAAGAATTCTAAATGCCTAAATTAGACCTCGGGGCTCTGCAAGGCACCTAGTCACCAAACACTTCCATCGTTAAGTTCCCCTTAATCTCCTCTATTTAAATTCTAAGTAGGTTAAACCGAGAAAATTCCTTTCATTTTTGAACACCAAGAAAAAATACAGCACATTCAAGAGAAGCTTGAAAAAATCAGCAAAAAGAAACAGAATTCACTCTTTCCCAGAAACAAGGGGAAAACATAACATGCAATTATGTGACCGTGTCACAGAAAAGTGTCACAATGAGGTGGGGAAGTATTGCTACATTCTGCAAAATTCAACCACTTCAAAAAAAATTCTCTGACACTGGGAGAATACTGAAGACTCAATCATGAGCAAAAGAATGTAGGGTAGTGATAAGGACAGGAAGAAAAAGTGAGGTCCTAGGAGAATATTTAGTGGTGTGAAAGCTTCCACCTGGAAGAGAGAGGTTCAAGCTCTTACTCATCTTCCTATGACTCAAAGGAGGCTCCAGTCAGGAAGCAATAAAGATGTTCTTGGGTGGATCTCTAACAAGTTATTCTTACAGAAAGGACTGAGAGAGTTTCTGCTTTGCACAAATATCTGAGTATTGACTGACTTCCAAATTCAAGCTTGTATTCCTTACATGTCTGTGTCATAAAGGGAAGAGTGTCAGGGACTGTGTTCAAATTAGCCAAGAGACCCCTAAGCAAGTCTCACACTCTATTTCCTGCTTAGAGTAATCTCATCTCACTATTACCAAATTCTTAATCAGAAATTCCACTCCACAGGGGAAAAAAAACCCAAAACACTAACAAGAGTTTTGCTGAAATCAGCAGGTTTAATAAAAGCTTCTTATAAAAATATTACTGAAACATAGGATATTCCTGAAAACTTCTTGGTCACTTCTACTGTTAAGCCACAAAGCCATTACATTCAGTACATCCTGTACTGAATGAGCTTTCTGATGCACATGTATTTGGCAGTTTTCTGCCAATCTGCTCAGCCATCAGGCTGTTCTTCATGTAGAACCCACTACATGCTTGGACACACACAGCACAGGTGTGCTGCTTTTGGCTGGGGTAGTTATTTTTCTTGCTAGTAGCTGGTATGGAGCTGTGTTTTGGATTTGTGCTGAAAACAGTGTTGATAACTCCAGGATATTTTGGTTATTGCAGAGCAGGGCTTGCACAGAGTCAAGGCCTTTCCTGCTTCTCACCCCACCCTGCCACTGAGTGGGGTGGGGGTGCACAAGGAGCGGGGAGGGATTAAAGCCAGGAGAGCTGATCCCAACCCACCCAAGGGATACCCCAGACCAGGTGATGTTGTGCTCAGCAGTACAAGCTGGGAGAAGGAAGAAGAGCATGGGATACTGGATTTATGGCATCTGACAGCCCAAGGCACCATCACTTCAGGATGAGCCCTGCTTTCCTGGAAAGGGCTGGACACCTGCTTGATGATGGGAACAAGGGAATTAATTCCTCATGCCTTTACCTAATAAACTGTCTTCATCTCAACTCACAAGTTGTCCCACTTTTACCCACCAGGGAAAGAGTGAGTGTCTGTGTGGTAGTTAATTGCTGGCTGTGGTTAAACCACAACAACACATTTCCTTTTTTATTATATATCACATAGTTCTATATTTATTTTTCAGGATCCAACCCAGGAATAAAAAATGACAAAATTTCAAAAAAGAGACAATGTAATTTTTTAATAAAACAAAAACTAAGTTTTGGAAGATGCCAGTTTACAATAATTGGCTTAACTGTCCTTAAGCCAATTATTTTTACAGCTGGTAAAGAAAGACAAGGTACACAAGCTTTTAGCTACCAAAGGCATTGCAGGTCTGAAATATACTTGTAGCACCTATAAACACTGCTTTTTGTTTTTAGTTCACCATGAGTACAATGCTATTTCTCTAGAAATGAAAGATACAATAATTATATTTTATTTCAGAAGAACAATTCTGTAAGGTCTATTCATCAAATGTACATCACCAGAAAATGAGAGTGCAAAGGTGTTTTTCTGGCCAGCAAATCCACATGCACAAACTTTTGCATTATGACAATAACTCTCATGTTTATTACAACAAAGGCATTTCAAACATTTATAAGAGGATGAACCACACTCAGCTCAAAAGAGACCACATGGAAAATGGGAGAGAAGAGGTCACTGTGTGAAATCACTCCCTCCCATGCTCAAAGAGTTAAAGTTTTGGCAGCATTTCTGGGAAATGGATTCTGCTGAATGCCCTGCAGAAGCAAAGGCCTGGCTGTCTGAGGGAGTCCCTGCTGACATTCAGCTGCAGCCCACGCAAAGACATTGGGAAAAGGGCTAATGTCAGGTGTCCAGCAGGGCTGTGAAGAAACAGAACTTGCTGATTCCAGAAATGCTACATATTCCCTGTAAGATGGATCAGGGGCTTCAAAACCCTGATTTAAATGGAAATGAGTGGGTGATTTTTATAGTGTTAAGCTTAAGTACAAAATACTGCTATGACTCTCACAAATGAAATCCTGTTAAAATCAAAGAAAGGGACCTGTATTTTAAAGACAACCCTGTGTTGCATTATCTCTGAGACAGCAAAAGGGCAAGATGGTAAAAAAGTGCTATAGATAGAGAGTTTAAGTTGTCAGCTGAACTAAACCTACACAAAATGACCCATTTAAGAGGGCAGCTTGCAGCAGCCTAATTCCTTTGCTCCTGTTTGTACCAAAAACCCCAACAAACCCCTAACAAGCCTACAGGAATGAATTTAGAGTCCTAAAGGAAGCAGATCAGAAAGTGCCTGAAATGCACCCAACTCATACACAGTGCACAGGCAAATCCATGAAAAGGCTGCAAGGTAAAACAGAGCAAGTGCAGAACACAGCTCTCAGTGCTAAATGTCCACATGCACGATTTTATCTTTGGTAAACATGAAGCAGCTTACCAAAAATAAAGGTAGGCTGCTCCTATGGTCAAATAAAGATGTGTGCAGTTTCTACAGAATAACTCATACACAGTAAAAACAAGACTTTTTCTAAAAATAATTTTGTGCACATTCTAAATAGTCTAAAGAATTGGTGAACATACCTGTGTGATAAGAATCAAAATTCTGATTAGGAATAGGAAAACCTGTCAAAATCCTAGAAAGCACACACTTATCAGTTTTTTAGCTATGAATATAATTCTGACAGTTCTCTGACTTCCTAAGGGAATCTGAGCTCTCTGTCAGACACCAGAAATGGTCTAGTAGGCAACAGAACTCAAAGGAAAATTATTTTTGAAGTCATATCAGTAAGCCCCAGCTACCCTCTGTTTACATTTCCAAAGGTAGGTACTTCTACATCAGTAGTTTACTGTGCTTCAAAAGCTTTTGCTCATGCAAATCTTCCAAGAACCTACATTTGACACCCTTTGAATGTCAGCATGCTATGATCCTGGAACTAAAACTGGATTCTTTTTATGTACTCCTTAACTTTCTTGAGAATAGGCATTTTGGGATTAGGGCAAATGTTTGGAATTTCTCACTGAATCAACAATTTACATACTGACTTTAACCTCTGTTTCCCACCAGGCTGCCCAAACTGGGTTAGTATTACATTACTTAAACACTATGTTTTATTTATTTACAAATATGAGCTTTGATTTTTTATTTTTATGCTGCTAAAGAAACAGCATATTTGTAGTTTCATACACTGCAGTAAGAAAATTCTTTGCAGATTGTGTCCCCTCTGTCTGGCAAACATAAGTTTCTTTTGTCACAGTGTGATAAAATGGATCCTTATGCATGAGGTTTCTGTTAAAAAAAAATAAAAAACCAACACCCAAACATCAAACTAATCTATATTCAGGCCAGCCATGACAGAACTTAAGGAGTTCAATCTTATCCTATTTGGCATGTGTATAAAGCACACCCAATTTCACCCAGAGTACAGATTACTTCTAAATTGCATTTGTGAAATAGGTGCTAAAGTACCAAACTCCGTTTCTGTGAACCTCTCATCCCATGAAAGTAATCATAAATTATTATGGCACTTATGGGAAAGAGAATTTTAACATTTACATATGTACAAAAGTCTAATATTTTCAAATTAATAGCATCTATATGAAAGATGACTCATTTGTTAATAGATTAGGAGCTTTTCTGCACAAATGTATTATTAGTCACCTCAATTAGGGAGGTCAGCAAATCCATCTTTCCATTAGCTGATGCAAGGAATCAATCCAAGATAAAAGGTGCTCTGCTACACAACCTTTGATTTTTTGTTCAGTACTTTCCAACATATGAGCATACATCAACAACATGCTCTAAAAAGGAAAAATAGCTGATTTCTAGTAAGAGAGCACTATATGAAAAATCAATGCACAAAAAAAGCTGCTGATTACTTTAGCCACATCACCCATCTCACCCAGATTTAAACCACCTTCCATAGCAGTTGGTTTGGAGAGGTCACAGTATAAATCTCAATGCACATATCCATGAGTCACACAAAGATATTCTGACCAAAAACTGGTTAAAAAAAAAATGCTCAAAAAACAATAATTTTGAACAACTGCATTTGCATGCATAAGCCAATTACCTCTCATCTAAGAATATAAAGCTGGGAGTAGGCTCAATCTTTAAAGCTTGTTGAGCAGTTCAAGATTGTGACTGCTTTATTTCAAATAATAGTTCCTGAATTAGGACTGAATATTTCAAATAATTTGTTTCAATGTAAAACAGTAAGTTTTCAACTTCTGCTTGCCCACAGCACTACAACACTTGGTTCTTCCTGTCAATTCAGAAGGTGCCCTTCACCTGCAAGTGACAGTGGGAGACCTGAGCCACCCAATGCTCAGAGACTATGGAATGGTGACTACAGCAGAAAGTGTTCTTCCCACACTGTGCCTCCAAAAATTGAGTTCTCAGCAAAAATAAAGTATTGGTAAGCCCCATCAGACTGAACTAGCAAACCTGGACAGCAGTTCACCAGCAATTTGCAAACACTGAAATTTACTGATGGTTTGTTTGGTGGCTATATTAATGCATTTTCTTGAGAAATGAAGACATCAGATGATCAGATATGGCCATAAATGTGAGAATACTGCACACAGGACTTGATCAACAGAGCACCTGATATTCAGGATCTCATAAACAACATTTGGCTGTACCGAGACACGTGGAAAGTTCTTGCCAATGGAGTCTCTGCCCAATGTTCAACCAAGACAGAGAGAAGCAACAGCAAAGCCAGCCTCTCAGCTGCACTGACCATGAGTGCAATGGGGCTTTACCACCTTCCTTACAATCTTCCTTGAGATGATTAGATGGCAACATTGCAAGGCAAAAGTTCTTAGGGAGATGATTACCGTGCAGAGGCCCTGTATTGTCCCACAACTCACCCCCGTTTCACTACTAGATGGAACCAATTTTACTATGTTATGATCATGCCTCTTGTTCTGCCTGTTCACAGTCTCTCCAATGCACCTTCCCTAACTGCTACCTCTCCTATTCAGAATTTTAACTGCTGCATCTTCTCACATTTGATTTATCATCAATTCTTCAGGGACAGCAAATCAAGTTTCCTGGAAATGTCTGCACATGGTTTTCTTGTTTTAAGCCACAGTAAGGAACAACTGCAAACCTTCCTACTCAAAAATCCAAAAGGCCTAAAATGATTGCTGAAACAAGATTAGTAACTAGGTATATCATCAGCTACTGTAGAGGACTACAGTATGTGCACTGCTACACACAGGAAAACAAAAAAACCCAAACAAAACAAAACCAAAATCAATTCATTCATTGTCCCTTCTTGAAGTAAAAACTATGGGCCTTTTTGAAGTTAACAAGGCACTACAGCCAACTACAATGGCAGCAGTTATTTTAAGACTAATTTGCAAGATTACAGCTTGAAGCTGTCACAATTATGATAAGTTCTTGCCAGACAAACGATATGTATCCCTTCCATCTCTGCAACTTCTTTTCATTTTCTTTGAAGTATAAGGAGGACGAACGCAGGAATCTCTTCAACAAAATTTACAGAACAAACAATCATGGACAAAACTCAACTAAACCTGTGGCTTTTGACACAACACATGGTATTTCAGCCCTCTGCCATGAACTGCTGGCTACACTCAAAAAGGAACAGATTTGAAAATCTTTTCTGGATATGTCAAGTCTCACCAAGTACCATTCTGGGAAGACAGGCAGTTCAAATGAATTACTAGAATTTCAGGATAAATTTAGAAAATGGCTGCAGCAATCACTGTCCCTGTGAAAGAACATATAAAAAAACCTCTGATCAAAATGTTCTGGCACTTACCCTCATGTTGAAATGACAGCAGCACCTCTGACAGCAAAGCAGAACACAGCACATTACACTGAGTTCTAAAGGAGCTTTGTGTGACTTTTAGGAGGCTAAGCAGCTTTAAGAGATAAGCAACAGAAAAGCATTAAGAACTTGAATAGCTCTGGAAATGGGAAGGCCTAGCACAACCCACCTTAACAGAAAGCATTCAAGCTTCTGGTAGATGCAGTGATAGATGCAGCTTTGCAAGTCCAATTTCAAGGATTTTCATTATTAACATCTTTACTAGATGCTAGAATGTGATGGAAAATACCCAAACAGAAAAGTTTTTCTATTCAGGAGATTGGTTCTTTGCCACAGACATCTTCCTGCTAGGCACAAGGATTCTCAAGGCAGGAGGCAATTCCCTCTGGCAGCAGTGCTCAGTCACCCACCACTGAAGACATCAGGTGCAGTAAGCTGAACTCCTAGTAGGCATCAGAAATCCATCTGTTCAGAATGTGAGCTAGACAAGCTAAAATGAGAACCCACATCAGGACTGACAGCTAGAATGACTTTTGTCAGTGAAAAGCTTTAGTGCTGTCCTGTCTAACCTTGCACATCACTCTAGGAATCAAGGAAACAGAGAAGAACATAAAGGAGATCTGACTTGATGGCAATAAATATAAAACTATCCAACACTGAATATTCTTGCATTGCCCATGAATCAAAATGGACAGTTGGTATAGACAGTGTTGATAAAATCATTTAGGGTAAATCTCCCACTGAACAAATACTGGCTCTTAATAAATCTTTTCAAAAGCTGCTTACTCATGAATTCATACTACATGGCCATTCAAGCAGTTTGTCATGCTGTTGGGCTTCCTGCAGAGCAATAACTGAACTCTTGCTTCTTTATAGACCAGGTGGAGAATACCTAAATGTTCAAGATTTGCAATAAAAGACAGATAATAGATAATCAAGAGCTGCAAAAATGGATAGAAATGCTGGGCAATAAAGTCCTTTTGGTTCTTTATGCAAGCCATCCTGTAACCAAGTGCTGTGCATTTAAACACTGATCAGAGAAATATCTAAATCTGCTGATAGATCTGTACGAACAACTGTCAAGAAAGAAAGGAGAATGGAATTCCTTGTGCTGAGTTCAAGGCATCAATCCACCAAGTGTAGCAAGAGCTTCCCCTAGTCTGAACACAGACAGTCATCTCAGAGCTACATGTTTTGAAAGAGTCTGGTAATTCAGAACTAAAAATAAGAATTAAAAAAGGCTTGTAGCATTGAATATCTGGAACACTCCTTTGTCTAGTGTTAGACATTTCATTTCAGGGCAACACAACAAGCTTGCTCTGAAGACCCAAATTCTACTCAACTTTTGGGTATTTTCTGGGACCTGGAAAGAATTAGGGTAAGAATTCTCTCTCCTTCATCAATCTCAATGCAAGGCCAAAGGATCAATGATGGTTCTTACTTGAATGCTAAGCTTAATGCACATTTCAGAACACCTTGCTGCGCCTTCCCAGAGAAATAAACCCATATGTTAATTAAATGCAGAGGTTGGCTCTTTTTTTAATCACTCAAATGGATGCCTAAATTAGGTTTACTAGACAGAAGATTCACCTAATTAACACAGAAACCCTGAATGTATTACTAAGAAACCATTCCACAACCCTGGATTTCATACTCCCTGCACTCCTTTTATATTTCACCGAACATTAACATATGTTTTACTCATCATTAATACACTCTCTTGGCAACACTTTTTTGAGATACTTTTGCTGTAGAGATTCATGACTGGTTAAAGGATAAGGAGCACATGAAGTGTTCTCTCTCCTTTCATTTTCAGGGAATGAGGAGGAAGAAACAGGAAGAGCCAGCAGATCAATACCTGGCTGTGAGCCTGCTGTCACTGGCAGGATTTTGCCTTTTTTAATTATAGATCAGTTTACATGACAGCAGGCCTGCTGGCAAGAGCCAGGGTACACCTGTCTCAAAGGGGAAACAGGATCTCTGCACAGGAGCCAGCAGGGCTCATTGAGAGCTCTAAACCACATTGGAAGGGGGAAGGGAAAACAAAGCAGCTCACTAGAGATGAGCCTGGGGACAGCACTGGTGAGGTTCTTCTGGCTGCTGTCAGGGCAGGGATGGCATGGAGATCCACACAGCTGTGAAGATGCAGGTTCCTGACGTGCTAGAAACCACACGATGAAGCACCTGAGAATGGTCACACCAGAAACAGAGAAGGTGCTGCCCCCAGAGAGGAGCAGTGGGGATGATGAAGAACCTGGGGAAGCTGAGCCTGGAAGAGGCTCAGGGGACTCCTCATGGCTTCACCTGAAGGGAAGGTGCAGCCAGGTCGGGGTCAGGCTCTTCTCCTTTTGACAAGTGATAGGACAAGAGGAAATGGCCTCGAGTTGTGCCAGGGAGACTGGATATTACAAAAATTTCTTCACTGGAAGGGTTGTCACACATTGGAGTGGGCTGCCCCAAGCCAGTGGCTGGGTCACCATCCCTGGAGGTAGTTAAAAGATGGGTAGATGTGGCACTTGGGGACATGGTTTAGAGCTGGGCTTGGCAGTGCTGGGTAATAGGTTTTGTTGTCACAGTCAGTAATTTGTTCACTTTTTTATTCAGATTTTGTTTTTCTGAGAAAAAACCTCATTAAAATCCTAATATACAATGTTCAATAAAGGACAACTGGTATCATAAAACACTGCTAAAAATAAACCTCTATTATTTGGTTATTTTTACCAGAAAAGGACAGAGCCAATCCTTGATGAAACTACCAGAAACAGTTCAAGAAATGAAGAAATCAAGTTGAGAAAATGAAGCGGCAATTGAACTGTTTTAATTTAAGTAAAAGCTGTTGAAAAAACAGCTAGTTATTAAATTATTTAAAATCTAACATGGAATAGGTGGAAAAAAGCATTCTTAAAAAAGTAAATCACTACTTGAGCCAGTAAAGAGTAATTTATGAACTCAAACCTCAGCTATTGTCAGAGGAGAATATATAATAGGGACTAAAAACATTAAAAATTGCATCTTTCCTTAGTCAAGATTAATATATTTTTTAAAAAGCTCTGGAGAACAGCCAAGCAAATAATGCAATTGCATTTCTTTGAGTCAAAAATCACCATCCTATCACTTTCTAACCATTGCTTCCCTCAATGCTTTGGACAGCAACTGTCATGTTTATGTATGTGCTAGGATAACCAGAATTATACACCACCAACCCTGAAACACAACCACAATATAAATAGTGAATCAAACTGTTTCAGCAGAAAAGGATTGAGAGCAGTAAATAATAAATGAATAAAAGCTTTCAAGAAACCATTACCATTCCCATGGTCTAAAAGGTCTGAGCACAAGATTTGTATGGAGAGGTGGTAATTCCAACAGGAAACACCTCTCAGAGCACACTTGTCCTTCATTAGGCTTTGCTGGTGTTGTATTAAATCTCTGAAACTATCAAGCAGCAAGTAACAAACACAGTGCATTAATACTGATTATGTGTTTTAAAAATACTGTTTTATCTAGACTATGATTTTTAGAACTCAGTACCGGTTTACTGTATATTATATTTTTCCCCTTCCACACCCACAGCTCTGCTCAGTATCCCACAGACAACTCTGACTCACAGGAGCCAGTTGATGGAATGAACTCCCTCCATAATATCCCCCCTTACCTACAGCTGCCAGCCAGGTTTATTTCCTATTGAAACTGAGCAACAGTAACTCAGAGCAAAATTTCTTATTCTGTTCTCAGCTTGGAAGTTGCTGCTTATGTCCTTTTTCTAATGTTTTACTTTTCTACAAGCCTTGCTGTGGTCACCAGCTTCTCCCTGGAGATGTTTCTTCCCTCCAAAAAAGGGGTAGGTATTGCCACATACATATCAGAATATTTAAATGTATCTGAAAAAGCTGTGCTAGGTAGGACAAGACTGGTACAACTTTGAAATAAATACTAGAGGTTGTTACAAAGAAAACACAATAGGTCAAGCCTGTTGCTAATATGAGGTTTCTATCTGAATTGTCTTCCAGAAAATAAAAAAATTCCTTGAAACAAATCTGTGCATTACTGATATAACAATGATCAACACTTAGACACGATGGCGCCTAGACACTAAACATACCTTAATTTTCCCAGAAGAAAGACTGATAGCCTTACTGGAAAATTTGATAATTTATTTGGAGGAAGAATTTAACCCTCCAAATCTCTGTGCACCACTCTCCTAGCAGCAGTGAGTCACTGCTGTCACCAATTGTCACACAATAACCTTCCTGTGCCTCTCTGCTGCTGGCACTGGCAGTGACTCAGCAGTGGCTCCACTCAGGCCAAGAATTCCTGGGATGCAGCTTCTGTGCCCACCAGAGAGCAGCTCTCAGCTTCCCACATTCAGCATCCCCAGGTAACAGCCATGGCAGCCACATCCTGCCTCTCTGCCATCAAAGCTACTGTACTCAACCCAAAGAAAAGCCCTGGGTACATTCTGACACTACTAAAAAAAAACACAATGTGGGATTAAACCTTAAAATGAAGACATTTATGGATCCTGTTATTTCTCTCCCTCCTCACAGCAGAATCTGCATTAGGGACCCTAGCTCAAAAGATAGAACACTTGTCTTAACCAACCACATTTAAGGTTCCCAATGAAAAGTTTCAAAGACCCTCAATTTTTCATTGGCATATCTGCTCTAAAAACATTTTCAGTGAAGGAACATAGCACAAACAGTAAGTCACTGAAAGTAAACAACTGTGCTGACACAGTGTCTTAAATGAAAAATCAAGTATTCTTCATAAGCAATTTTAAAAGAAAAAAAAACAGGTTAAATTAGTCTAACAGAAAAATTCCTTTTATTACTTAGAAAAAAGCAACACAAGAACCTGGACCCCTTCAAAACAAACAAGTCAACTTATATATATAATATAAATAGATAACAGCTGAGTAATGAATACAAAGCTGAACCAATGACTGCATTGATCCATACAATCCATTTATTACCTTCTGAACATTGCTACAAAAGTGAACACTAAAATTTATGAATAAAGCATTTCCTTTCCCAAAACAAAAATAATTAAACTAGAAATAACTTTAAAAATAAATTGGATTACAAATAACAGTAAAATTAAATCAAACTACAGTACAAGTCACTGTAAAAATACATTGGCAAAACATGACATTAAAAAATTTAATAGATGTACTGCAAAAATGTGATGCTTTGGAAGCAGCTGTATTACATGGAAAAAGGTACTTCAATATCCTCAGTTCCTGCTTACTTATCAAATCTTAGGAAATGTGTTTGAGTCTCACCATACATTTCAGAAGTATTTCCAATATTTCTAAAGCACACTGCCCACGTATAAGCAGTACTCCACACTGGCAAGACTGGCTATCACTGAAAGGAACAAAAAACTAGAGAAAACACCAAAGTGTTGAGGAGTCAATTTCTTGATTTCAGTATTAAAACCAACTCTAGAAATCACAAGTAAAGCTCCTGAAAAATCCTTAAAAAGGATTCTCTTATGGGAAATAATGCAAAGAGTTCCTACATAGGTCAAGAAGGCATGAAAACAGAATTTCCCAGTTAGCTCTTTTTTCACACATCCTGATTATATTTGAGAACCAACAAGAAACATCAGCCTCACACTGGATTTAGGCTTTCTGGCTGGCTTTCCTGAAAAAAAGTACCTCAGTCTTAATTCCTCCCACTCTTGCATGGGAGATTCCAGTCACCCCTCTTTCACTCACAGTGAGTTGGAACTGCACAGCCTGGTCAGTAAGAGCAGAGCCAGCCCAGACCACGTGTGTGCATCTATTCACAGGAGAATGATGCAAGAAAACTGCCCACAGGCAGTGTGAGAGAAGAAACAGCTCAGTTCTCAAAGCTGAACTCCTGTGGAGTGTCCCAGGAGAGTAAAGACACAGAATTCAGTACTTCCCTGCCTGATTCTGCTTTGTCAGGGAAGAGGCAATGGCTAAAATACTGTGCCACTCCTCTGCCAGAAAAACTGTATCAACACTCAAATTTTTATTTAATAGCTACACCTTCTTTTTAGTAGCAGGAACTTTTTATTCTCCTTGCCAACACAGTGAAGTTAAAGAGATGACTAATCCCTATTAGCAACATTTTGTCTGAAGCACTCAAGGCAGACACTGCTAACCCTAAGGGAACCTCCCAAGTACCCCCCCAAAAGCTCAATTTCCACCACTTGCTCAAGAAAAGCTTCCACGCTCCTCCCAGTCACCACTTTCCCCTCAATAATGTGGATATCCCTGTTTTAAAGGGATACTGTAAGAACAGGAGCTCCATAAAAGTAGGTAGCATATCCAGGAGGTGACCATAAATACAGAATGAATATTTCAGATGCTCTCCATTCACAGCTCCTGTTTTCTTTACATGATTGTCCACGTGTATCACCACACTAGAGATGGCTGCATGCAGTACCTGTATATTCCATGGATTACCAGAAAGTCCTAAGACTGTGGACACTTCCTTTAGTATCATGCTTAGCAAATGTATGAATGAAAGTACTTGCAGCTCTGCAGGTCTCCCCAAAGGGTAATTTTTCTGAAATGCTACAGAGTGTTTGTCCCCAGACTACAAATTTCTCCCTCTGCTCTATTACAACAAGCCCCAGTGACCCAGAAGAACACACTGTGACAAGGAATTGTCAAAGCCAGAGTGTTCCCCCTGGGGAAAAAAAAACAATTTTTTTTTTAAAAAGGGGGCATGTTTGTAGAAAGACCAAGTTATATACAAATATGATGATGAAATTTATTAGAAGGTAGCTCATGCAATGCTGTGTCTGTAAGGATAAACAGGATATTTTGATACAGGCAAAGAAAAATCCTCCACAAAAGTACAACTCAAACTACCTGGCTTTCAGGCTTCAGGCATATACAAAGTGCAACTGCACAGTTAAGGAACAAGGCAGAGTGCAGAAGAGGATCAGTCCTCAGGTGCCTTAATTTCTACAGTCCAGTCTGCTGAGATTACAGCTATTGATGTACCCTCCTGTGGACAGACAAGAGAGGATGCCTTGAGCTCAAATGGTCAGTCTACCATCCATACTTGTCTCATGAGCTACTCTGGGTTTCCATCACTGATTTCTAGCACTCACCAACTAACAGCACAAGACACAACCACAGGACAGCCAGGGCTGGAAGGGAGATTATCCAATCCAGCACCCCTGACAAGGCAGGGTCACAGAGCAGGTGACACAGGAATGCATCCAGGGGTTTGGAATGTCTCCAGACAGGGACACTCCACCACTGTTCCACTGCTCTGCCACCCTCAATGTAATGAAGTCCGTCCTCATGTTGAAGTGCAAATTCTTGTGTTTTAGTTTATGACCACAAATTCTGAAGAAGACAAATATCAAAGGTTATTTATTTACTCCAATTCCCTTGGTATTTCATAACTGCATTCCACCCAGATAGGAATTAAGAGTTAGTAACCAGCTACATTCATTTAGCACAAATTAGATATTTGTATCAAATACATTTGCTAATGAATAGATTAAAATTGTAAGAAGTTCAGAGCATGGAGATCTTTACCAGGTGCTAAATCTCAAAAATACATGTAGGACTCCTACTGAGTCAATCAGTTTATCAATCAATCCAGAGAGACAACATCTGATGTGAAATGCAGCACCTACATCCTCAGGAAGGTGCTTATTTCAGTTAGAGCAGCAGAATTTCTTTAGCCATTCTAATTAAATTTCTGAATGAAAGAATCAGCAACAGGAAAATTTCAATTTGTCTGGACAGCACAGAAGACTTCAACAAGACTATCAATTATAAATACTAGTACTACAGCAGGATGAATTTCTCCTTAGTGCACACAAACTGAGGCATGGGGGATGCAGACAAACCACCCAAAGCAGCACATCTCACCTGAGGCACCTCTCCAGGGTACCAGCTACATCTTCTGTCAAGGAGATGTGGGGTAGAGATGCTCTGAGATTCAGTTTGGGCATAAATAGATTAAGGAGGCTTTTCTTCTAATTCTGTGCACTGCTCTTTCATAAGCCATTTATAATAGTGTTGTTTCATGTTTAGTCACATGTTTAGTTTATTTACTTTTAACAAAGGATTTGTGAAGTGAGTCTCAGAGGTAGCTTAGTTACAGATCATTCCCACTTCAGGCTGTAACAAACTGATGAACAAAACACTATTTTGTGTGGAAATTGAAGTATGCTCAGCCCTTAGCACACTGCTCTGAGCATGCAGATGATGACCACTCTCACAAAACCTGCACACAAAAGGTAAAGGGTTGGAAAAGTCTTCCAACCAGCAGTGGGAACAATGAAGGCTCTTCAGCACAAGGCACAGCACAGCAAAACCTAACTAAGAGCCACTGAAATTTCCTAAGCAGTGGTCAACTGTGAAAGAACATTTGGACACAAGAATGAAAGAAAACTGGTTGTTAAAATAACCTGGATGAAGCTAACAGGCTAATGTTCTTGAGACTAACTTTGAAATCATACAGAGAGGGACTTCCTAAAGAGCAAGAGACCTGCCTAGAAACTTAAAGAAAACCTTACCACTTCATGTTACACCCATGTAAGCTGTCCTGTAGCTCATAAAGAAAGGAGGAGGCTCTCTGGGATTCTGAGACAGTCCAACTATAATCTCAAGTAAACACACTACAAGATACAGATGTTCTACCTTTGGATGTATTTCCTGCAGTCCAAGCTCCTGAAAAGAAAAGCTGTTCATAAAAGCTACAGTCAAGACATCTGCATGAAGAGATGAAGGTTGCAAATCCATGAGCATCTCAGTCATTCCAATATAGCTGAAAACATGTCAGGAACACCCTGTATTACCTTCTGCAAAACCCTGTGTGTAGAAGACAGACACATCAGCTGGGCAGCACAACAGAACAGGAACTCCAGGCAGCCCTGAAAACAGACTTGATGTGGAACAGGACAATATTATTCTGGATTTTAAAGAGGCTGATCTCAGGTCCTTCCTTAATGCCAAATTAAAAAAAAAATCCCAACAACAAAAAAAACAAAAGGCAAAAAGCCAGTACCCTGCATCCCTGAGGCTTCAGTCATGATACAACAACTAAAATGTCTTGTACAACAAGGATCACCAGGGTTCACTGCAGCCAGACTGCTGGCCCCTGGTTCCTATCACAGGTAAATCAGGAACTGGTGAACTTCCAAATGTTATAAGAAGGGAAATTTTAAAGTCTCTTTATTTACTGAAACTGCTCTGGTCAGGTAAAGTTATCACCTGCAATTGATATCTTACAAGAAGAAAAGTCTATCCTATGTTTTCTGAACGCCCTGCGCTTTGAGAACATTTATGCAAGACAGGCATCTTGAGCAGAGCAAGAGTCCCAAGTAGAATGATCTAAACCCTGATCCTAGACACCAGCAGAATGTGGTATCCTTTTCCCAGATGTACAGTGAGTCTGCCTGTCTGGTGCTCCTGCAGACTGATAGGAGGGGTCACTAAAAGGAGGGTGAGCAAGAAGCAGGATGTTACATTAATGACTCTTGGTATCCTGCAGACAGAAATTCAAGATAAAGGCATTTCAGCCAGGAACATGACTAACCTAAAGTGACAGCTAAGGGGAAAGAGACTGAGGCAAAATGAGTCATATGCTTCCCAAAGAACACTCAAAACATACCAGTGAGAGAACACAAACTGAGCAAGTGACTGTGTAAAACTGGTAGCCTGCATATAAAGATCAACAGATGACATTCAGGTAAACCATGACGTCTGCCCAATATTTAAGAGGCATTTAAGAGGCTACAGTATGAGACATGGTGGACTCCTCTACGCAGTAAGCTCATCAAAACCCTTCATGAGAGCAAGCCTTCAGCTTGGGCTTATTTATGAGGAGCTTTCTGGGCAGAGGAATCATTCAGGAGTGTTTTGAGTTGATCCAGTTAAAGTAAATATAAACAGGTCTGAAGAGCTTCGTATGTTTTACAGTCCTGCACAGAATATACCTAGAAAAGAGGCTCATCCATCCATCCATCCATCCATCCTCCTTTGGTCCACACTAATAAGACTTGTAAAACCTGGTGAGATCCCTCTAATTTCAGCACTGCAACAAAGTAATTCAAGGACAGATGGGAAAAAAAGGAATTTTGCTTCCTGGTCAAGATTTAAGCACACTGATCCCACTTAAAGTTGTATGGAAGCAACAATATCCCACAGGAGAAATAAATGCCAGCTCCATCCAACATCATCTGCTAAAGCAGCCAATTTAAAGACAACCTGTGGAATAGGCCAGAGCACTATGGAGGGAGCAGAAGGAAGGGTTCTGCACAGGCTCTGATGTAACTCGAGTCCCCTTGTCATGACAGACCCATCAAGTAGTCTCATCTTGTATCAGGGATACAGGCATCTCCCAAGTCTAGGACAGAATAAAAATGGTCTCAGTCATTTAACAAGGTCATTAACTCAGGTAGGAAAGCTGATGTAGAGCCACAGATTATTGTTCTCTGATTCACCTCCCGGGCTTGCTCACATACAGGATGGAGCTGGAGACTTTCTAGATGGAAGGATCTTCCCTTCATGCCCTGAAGCAAGTCTTGGAAACAGGACCATATGGAGAGACTCCACTTTATGCTAGACTCACTGCCTGTGAGTTGGAGGAGGAATCACAAGTTGAATGTTTACACAATCTGAAACATTAAAGATTACTCTTATTCAAGGCTAAAGCTGATGGATGTGTCCAGAAAATAATTAAGTAGTCTCCCTTCCCTTACTTGAAAGGCATTAGACTGGAAGTCTTTGTAAACCAAATATTTCCTCAGGGATCTGGTCCTCCAAGAAAACATAAGCATTTGGCACTCCTGCTGGGCAAAGGCATAATGGCTGCCATTTAAAACAAGTCAGCTTCAGGAAATGAGACAGACACATGAAAGCAAAGAGAAAGAATGACTTAAAACCAGCTAAACAGCATAAAAACAAAGTCTATGCAATGCAAGCTATTGCTCAGCCCTGTGCCACTGTAGGTACCATGCCAGCTGTGTGCTTGAGAGGTGCACTACATATTGCCTTTACAATTTATAGATGCACTAAAAAAATTGGCTGGAACCCAGTACAACCTCTCACTTCAAGCAGGGTAGTGGCAACGCTGGATCAGCTCAGCTCCTCCCAAATATTTCTCCTAGTGCCATAACACATGGATTAGCAACTTCATTTATATTTCAAGCCTAACATACACTAGCAGAACTTTCCTTTTAGTTTGTTTAATCTGGAAATAAGTTGGACAGCATTTGCACAGAGACAGTCAAAAATTTCAATCTCACTCATACACACATGCAGTAATTCAAGCTAGAATTCCAAAGTCTGTGTGTACTGCATATATGTAATAATATTAACCAGAGAGCATCTCTGTTTGGCTAGAACTGTTCAAGCTAACTGTAATAAATTAAAGTTTTAGCCTTTAGACCTGTATTACATAGCAAAAGTGCCTTCATCTTAAAAAAAATGAGAATTCTCACAGATGAGAATTCACACAGAGTATGAAAGTAGCAAAACATAAGAATACTGAGTATTCAGATTCAGCTGCTTTTCTACCTCAGTGTTTTCGCACAATTTATCTTGGTCAAAACCAAACCAGTGCAAAAGGAGCAAAGTTACTACATGTAAAAATGTTCAAGTCTTTGCAACAGCAGTTTCCATGTTAAAAAAAAAAAAAAAAGAGTTAATAAATATTTATGCTTTGTAGACCACAACAATGCTGCAGTTTTTACCAAAGATCAATAGTACCACATCTTTCAATGCACCATCTCCTACTTTAGCAAATGCCTCTGCACTCCCTCAGGCAACCTCATTTCCTTTTCTCTTTATCTGTTCTGAACACAGCCAACTTCTATGCAATGGAAAACAGAAACCAGCTTAGCAAAAGACAGGTTTAACCAACCTAACAGGCAGGAGGAGCTGAAAGGAAGAAAGAAAAATCATTAATTTACTAGAATAATGATCAGCAGTGTTGGGATCTGTAGGAAAGTATCTGCCCATAAATCAGGCAGCATAAAAGGAAAATTACATAAACCTCAGTACGGTAAATCAAATAACTTGCAAAGAAATCAGAAGAGACCTTTGCTTTCCTTCACCTAATATTTTAGGCTTCTTGTTACAGATTATTATAATGTGTCTAAGACTTTGCTGCTCCCTTTCTCTCCTCCCAAACTGGTTTTCAAGAAGTGTTTTCATACAACAAGTAACTGAGTTTGTATTATGGGATCACAGACTGATTTATCAGGCCAGGCTATGCACAGCTATTTACAGCAGCTATTGAGGACAACACATTTCATACCACTGACTCCTTTAAAAAAATCCTTCAGCCCACACTGAGTGCAAATTGACAAAACTGATCTCAAAGCAGCTGCTTACCTACCAAAGGTGAATATCCTCTGCATAAATTCCACCAGGGAGAAACTGATTAGGTAGCAATTAAAAACACATAAAAAATACTGTTCCATCCTGAGAAGGGTCTGACTTTCACTTCCACTGTGATCCTGAAGAAAAACTGTTTTTTCCAAATTCAGAACATTTGTTCTAAGACACATGGCACTAAAGGAAGCTGATCTATGCAGTGTGAATGCACAGTCCAGCAGAAATGGCTGTGAGTAGTGCTATGCAGGCAAGGCATTTGTTATTGCTTCCCTAGTCTTTTTACACCATCTATTCCTTTTCCTGAAAAATTCATACATATATATAACGTAAAAATTTAAAGAATGGTTACAAATAATATAATACGAGAAATTTTATTACTAAGAAAATTATCTTCCAAAGCACATTAAGATTTCAGTGCTGCTATTAGGCAAGTAGTATCTCACACACTTTTTATTTCATGCAGAGACTGAAACTGAAAACCTTAATTTCTCCTAACCTTATCCATAAAGCAGGAAGTTTTCTTTCTTCCACAGCTTATGCAAAGGAAGTAGTAGGTACAGGAATATTCCATTTCTTCAACCAACAGATATGACAAGAGGACTTTGCTGGGGCTCATTTGCTTATAAGCACTAACTTAGAATTACTGCCTGTGGTATTTTTGAGTCAAGCTGATTCTGTGAGATTAAAGTACTCAGCTGATAGGATTTTTTTTAGTATCATTTTTTATGTTTTGGGGGGAAAAAAACCTTCAGAGCTTCAATTCTAACCCCAGCAAGCAAGTGCCTGAATGGCAGCAGCTGCA
Organism: Serinus canaria; assembly: GCF_022539315.1. Lineage (NCBI taxonomy): Eukaryota > Metazoa > Chordata > Aves > Passeriformes > Fringillidae > Serinus > Serinus canaria. The sequence continues at coordinate 66,244,414 of NC_066314.1, read as the reverse complement.
TACTCCCAACCTACAAACACAAAGCAGAGCATAATCCATGTCTTTGCATATGGATCTTCTGGAACATCCAGCTCCCAAGGCTGCCAGGGATCCCAGGTGCCAGCTGAAAAGCCCACCACTCAAGACTACCACTTAGTGGCATGCTAGGAAAATGCCTGTACATCAAAAAGCAGAATAAAATTTTATTTGTTCATTAATTAAATATGCCATTCAGAGTCAAATCACACAAACTCAGGGGAGACACATGCCCTAAAGACCTTATTCAAAAGTCACACAACTCAGCCCAGGTCTCTGTTTCTCTCCTGTTGTCTAACTGAGCTAGACAGACAAAAGTCAGAAGAGGAAAGGAAGCTTTTGATCACTTGTCCCTCAGCAGCTAATCTTTAACATGTGCTCAGTTTATCTCTAACTTGCCAGAGACAGAAGGTAACAACTGAAAAGTCTGTACATTTTGTTTAACATTAGTTTTGTAATAGGGATTACACCACTAATGAGATTACACATTTATTTAAAATTCACATGGATATTCTGAAATCTGTATAATTCATTAAGCTGCATCTTGCATTGAAATCTTCAATACAAACACCTACAATTACCTACCTGTCCATTAATCATTAATTTTTCTGTGGTTTTTTGTTTGGTAATTAGTGCCATCTCTTGCTCTCCTTTTCCACTAAGTTTGTAGGCCAAGGGGTACATGAAAAAAAACATTAACTTTTAAGTCAGTAAGACATATTTAGCAGTTCAAAGTACTGGTATGAACAGTCAGAAATGGAAATAACACAGACCCCTGACACGAGTAAGACAGTCGATTTTCACTGGGTTTTAGGTGCATTTATTGAGACCTGAAGAGAAATCTCTGGAACACACTCTGACTTAGTTATTACAAAAACTTAAGATTCTACCTCTTGACCACCATGAGCTCCTCCCCTAGAAAGACATTCACAAAGGTAAAAGGATGTCTGCTAAAAATGCAAACTGACTTTCAGCATGCAGCATTATTTGACAGCAATGCAACATAATTACAGAGGCAACTGCTGAAAGAAGCACTCCTTCCCAAATAAGCACCAGCATCAGGCTAATGGATCAATCTATTTCCTAGACTCTAAAGAACAAATCCTTCAGAAAGCCTCTGCTCTGTCTATACAAGCACTGAAATTTTATTGTTGCTTTGTAAATTAGCTGGTAAACACTTCAGGCATGTGAAGCTCACACATTTACTTTTTCTGACACCTTGAGCATAAATCGGCACAATATTCTACCTCTTCAAGTTTCATGGCCTCTACAATAAATTGAAAATAGAGATCAGGAATTCTTCATTTCTGCTAAATCTAACATAGATCTTAAATTTTTAAGAACTTGAACAGCAGAAGTCATACTTAAAGCTAAAGAAATACAGAATTAGCAAGTCAGCAGGACCTAGACAAAGGGAAGTGTAAATCCACTAAGGTACTCTGATGGACCTGAGATACCTGAATATTCTAAATATGAGAGAGAATATACCTTTAGCTTCAAATTTTAATAAGTATCTTGAATGCTGTGAAACATTCAGTAAGATACAACTGTTACTTTTAAGAGATCATATACGCCTCTGAGGAGGTTAAACAATGAACTAAGTTCTCTGTACATCTGATAATTAAAACAATAAAAACATTTCCTAGAAATGTTTTTCTTCTTACAGTACAATTTTAAAGAGCAAAGCAATATTCTGTAGTATACTGTTTATTTTTCAGGATACTCAATATCTACTAAGAAAATTTTTTCCCCTTCAAAATTTCAAAAGTATCTCTGAATTTAAACCAAAAACCTGCCCATCCTAGATAAATATAACATATAATTCATTTTATTTACACTGATCAACCGTCAAAAAATAAATTAACTACAAAAAAGTCACTATTACTGTAGAATATAACATCTGGACTCCAAGATACTGTAGAGCAGTTTCTCAGTATACTCATGCCACCCCTTAGAAAGTCCTCAATCTTATTCAGCTCCAGACCTGTCAATTAACTCCTTACAGAAAGCTCCAAATTCTGTCTTTTCACATTTGCTTGGCTGTATCCCCTTATTCCATGATTTTACAACAACAATGTCGACTGCAATGAAATTACTCCTATGTTTGAGTCAGGTAGACAAAAACCATCAAAAGTGTTTTAGAAATAGAACATTTACAAGTTCAGCCACTAAGCAGCTCACCAAAACCATGTTTGATTGAGGAAGCAATCCAGTCTCACATGAAATTGCAACAAAGCAGGAGACAACATAAGCATCTAATAATAAACTACTCATCATCAGTTAGCAGGAATTTTTAGCCCAGCACTTCCTTCTCCCCATTTCCAGAACATTTTTAACTAACACATGAAGCTCTAGCTCTGACTGTACTTCTGCAGGTGTTTTCCAGGTGTTGGCAGTGGGGTCTCTGCTCCAGCAGCTTCACAAGAGATCCACCACAGGGCACAACTGGACCTCTGAGCCATGTGTGGGGTGCTTTAATGAAAACATGAGGAAAGGCACAGAAGAACACCAGAGGAGGAGGAACCAACAGAGGGCACGAGAGAACAAGGTCAGGGGAAGAAGAGGAGGAGAAGGAGGAAGAGGAGGAGAGGATGCTCTGCCCTGAACAGGTTACTGCCAAAGGGATAGCAGCCCATGAAGGACCCACACCACAGCCAAGGAAACCAAAACCAGAGTAGCAGAAAAACTGATAGATCTTGCCTCCAGCCCCCTGAATCACATCTTGCCTCACTGAAGGGACCCAGTGCACCCTGTGGTGCTTATAAAGCAGTGAAGGAAAGTGTCTGGAGTGAAGCTGAGGCTGGGAAAGGAGGAGGGATGGATTCCCCCAAGTGTTTTAATGTTTATCTTTTTTGTTACCCAGTAATTCAATATTTATGTTCATCTTCAATAAATTAAGTTGAATTCCCCAAGCTGAGTTTGCTTTACCCATGACAGCAATTGGGTAGTGATTTCCCTGCCTTTATTTTAACCCTGGAGCATTCTCAGCCCTGTTCTCCCTTTTTGCTCCCCATCCCACTGCAGCAGGGAATGAGAAAGCAGCTGTAAGGATGCCTGGGCCAACCCACCACAGGGATATAACAGCATTATCATGGTAAAATATAATAGTAACATCATTACATTTGACCCAATTTTCACTTACTAGCCTTAGAATTGTGTTAATTCATTACCAAAAGTAGTGTCATTAAAGATGAGATACTTTTCAGCAGGGAGACTGAATAGCAGATAACCAGGCATGCTTGCACTCAATAAGAAATCTTTATTTCCCTGAGCCACATCTCCAAGGGCCTAAACATTTAAACATTTATTTCTTCACAGAAAATGAAGAGTATCAGGAGCACAGAAAATATATGCATGGGGAAAAGTGCCTATGACAAATATCTCCAAAAAATCCTACACGATACCTATCCATAACGAATGAAATCTGTCCAGCAGTCTAACCTGACTAGTTAGTATAAATAAATAACTATAATAACTCACTGGGCAGCTCCACATTTCCACCAGTTGGCCATTGGCTTCAACCACTGACATAAACATACAAGTATCTTGCTTCTACATTTTCTTTAACAGTTTAATGGTATCTGATATAACAAGCCATAAAAAAGGCCAAAAGAGGAAAATTCTAACAAACTTAAGTGTCACCTATTAAACACCTACATGAATTACTGTGAATGTAAGAATGAAGTCAACTTTAACACAGAGTCAAAGAAAAATGTTGTTTACCACTAATTTCTTTTGAGAAAAAAAGGTCTTTATGTCCAGGCACACTCTGGGTATGGAAATTGTAAGTCAGAATTTACCAGAGTTTATCTAGAAAGGACACACACATCTTTTTGGAAATGCAGATATGAGAAACCATAGAACAATATAGGCTGGAACAACTGGAATTATTCTAACAGTGTCCTGCTCAGAGCAGGGGCAGTGGAATCAGTTTGCTCAGCAGCTTCCACAGCCAAGATCTGAAGATCTCCAGGATCAGAGATGCTGATAAACCTTGGAGAGTTTTAATTACTCTAATGATGAAAATGATGCTCCTTGTGCCTGGTAAGAATGAATTCCTCATGTTACAACTTGTGATCACTGCCACAACTCTTCCACTGCCCATCTCTGAGAAGTCCAAACTGCATCTTCTTCACATCTCCCTATGAGGCAGGTGGGAACCACACTGTGATGCCCTGAACCTCATTTTCATCAGACTAAGCCACCACAGCTCTTACAGCCCCTCCTTATAGGCCATATATCCAGCCCCTATATAATTTCCTTACCTACCAGACTCATGCCAGAACATCAGTACTGCAGAGCTGGAGACTGGGCATGGTACTCTGGATGTGCTCTCAGATGTATGGCCCATGAAAAACACCAGTAAGCAAATAACAATTAGTGCTGCTTCCCACCCTTTGAACCTGCCACTGCAGCCTCACTTTTGCCTTTCTACAGTTGCCAGACTGTCCCAGTTGTCCCACTCATTCTTTTCAAAGTGCAAAAAAGGGGACAGCAAGGTAGGACACAGTTGATAGAAGACAGCTATGCAAATACAATACAATTATTCAGAAAGTGGTATCAGGTACAAGATAGCCTTCAAAGCCAAATTTCAGAATTTTAAGGCTGCAAACCAAGATCAAAGGGAAGGTAATAGCTACATACACATCATCTACTTACAGAGTGAATGTCTCTTCTGCTTTGAATGATAACCCACATACATTCACACTGATAAAAATAAATATCAAATGTCAAAATATCCACCAGTATCTTTCATGTTGCACTGACCATTACTTGTTGACTAATACTGACCAGACAAGACACTCTGAAGTCTTGGCAGCTAGACATCTGAATTTAAACACTTCAGAAGCACTATTTTCAATATAGATGCTCTCTCTACAGAAGAGACTGGGATTCTGCACTTGTTGACACACAACAGGGTGGTAGCAGTGTTTATGTCTAACATCAGTCAGGTTTACATACAGCAGTAATCAAGCATAAATTATATGCAAAATATTATTATGGCACTGACTTTTGACTGTGAGGCCTGGAAGATAAAACAATAGCAAAGCAAAAGGCAGAATAAAATCAGCAGTTTCCCTTTTTGGAATTCATACAATTACGGGTATCGTCCCCTACAAAGACAGATTGGCAACTCAGCAATCCTAGTAAAGATATTTCTTGTTACAGAGTGGATGGAGGAAAACACTGTGAATTGATAAGAAGCAATCTTGAACAATTGCCAATATTTTCTTAGCACAACTTTGGCCATTATGCTGGAGATCAGGCTCCAGGGAGACCTTGCAGTAAAGGGGCTACACAAAAACCAGAGAGGGAATTTTTACAAGGGCATGTAGCAAGGGGACAAGTGGGGACAGTTTTAAACTGGAAGAGGGCAGACTTAGATCATATATTAGGAAGAAATTCTTGACTGTGAGGGTGGTGAGGCACTGGCAGAGGTTGCCCAGAGAAGCTGTGGATGCCACATCACTGGAAGTGTCCAAGGCCAGGCTGGATGGGGCTTTAGAGCAGCTTGGTGTAGTGGAAGGTGTCTCTGCCATGACAAAGGGCTTGGAACTACATCACCTTTAAGGGCTCTTCCAACCTAAACCACACTATGAATGTATGAATAAATCACCTGCAAGCTGAGAAAGATAAATCAATTCTTGCATTGGAGGTAACGATATTATCATTAAGAACTTGAAATTCAAGCAAGATGTACTAAATCCTCTTAAAACAGCAAAGGAAATCCACCACTGATTCTCTTTGTGGTATTTGAAATTATTAAAAAAAAAAAACACTCCCCTTAGAAACAGTTGTGAAAGAACAAGTTTTAATTTCTCAAGAAATGGCTAGGAAGACTCTCAAATTCCATCTCATCTCTTGAGAAAGGCCCCGGGAGGTGAATAACTGAAGGGCCTGAAACTACACAGGAATGTCAAATCCTTATAAATACACTCTCCCTACTGAGCAAATTCTTTACAAAGATTGTCTAGTTTCTTGAAACAAAAGCTTCTTTCCCAAACAGAGATAATAAATTTGGAAAGTAGAAAAAAAGTTAATGAATATTTAAACACAGAAAGCTTAGAAGACCGAGCATTTCCACCATAAGACTCCCTGACACTAAAAATTAAATTCTGGTCAGGAAGAAGCCAAGTTCCTGGGTGTATGATCTCAGCAGTGAAGGTGAGGGGGGAGGAAGGCTCTCTGAAGAGATTCACTGAGCTGGACTCAGAGCTGTAACTATTTCAGCAGGTGCAGACAGGTACAGGCAATGCACAGGGGGCAGGGTGTGATTGCAACAGTGTTTTTGCACCTGAGTGCTGATGGTACACAGAGATCAACACCACAGGTGTGAGAGATCACCTGAACAAATCAAACACTGAATTCAGGCATGCAAGAAAGAACAACAAAACTTGTGAGAAAAAAAAACAATTTCACCAGCAGACAGTGAAACTACAGAGGGGAAAATCCAAAATGAGCCAGCCAGACAGTGGTAAATCAGTTCTGTGGTTTCAACAGAGATATGGTGAAGAGATTCAAAGTCTTTAAAATAAATGCATGTTTTTATATATACACATGGGCATATACAAACTCACATATAAACATATTTAAAAGAAGATAAACAGAAAGAAATGTCCTAACACATTCCAAAGAAAAAAACTGAGACTCAGACTTATAAGGGAAGTAAAAAGGTCCTATTAAATGCCTTTAAAGCATGGAAATAAAACAGAAGGGAAAAAAAAATTATCAGAACAGCAGTTCCTGATCGACATCAGGATTTCCAGATCCAGCTGAATGCTAGACTTGAAAAGGTGAAGATATCCATATAAATAAAACAAAGTAAGTGACCAAATAAAGATCTTTCACGTCCTAAAATGAGGAAAGGTAAAAAATTTGCCAAGTACTTACACAAACTAGCATTTTAAAAGATTGCAATAAGGAAGATGAACCAATGGGGAATCTAAATTAGTGGTGAAAGATGAAAAATCAGATTGCTTGCTGCATGTTTACTTCACAAACTTGGGAAGAGCTTAGGATAACATGAATGCTTAATCTGGAAAGTAATAGGAGACTGCTGAAATCTGTAATGAAGCATTACATAAACATTCTGTAATGAACTTGCACACTCCAAAGCCAATGCCAGCACTCACTCCCAGGTATGTGGAGGTGTTCTGTGTGTACAAGGGGAAGGTTTGGCAGTGAGAGCTGCAGGGTGGCCTCTGTGAGGAGACATCAGCACTTGCACCCCTGCCAGGCAGATAGAAGAGCCAGGAAGGAAGGAGTGAAGGCAAGCCTGGGAAGATGGGGGACAGGAAGGTGGCTTTAGGTTTGTCTTTGTTTTATCAGTTTTTAACTGGAATAAAAACTAGATTAATTTTCCAAGGTGAGTCTGTTATGCCTGTGGCAGTAATTGGTAATTGATCTCTCTGTCTTTATCTCAGAAAGTTTTTTATTTATCTTCTCCTCCTGGTCTCGTTGAGAAAGAGGGCCAGGAGAGTGGCTTGGGGAGCATCTGCCAGCTGGCCAAGGTAAGCCCCCAAAAAAGCTGTGAAGAAGTGCTTGTGCCACTGGACAAGCTAAAATCCTGGACAAGTTGAGTACATTCAGGGGCACTGAGAATGACTTCTTTCTAACACCTAGAAAGAATGTAGTGATAACTCAGCTAAGTCAATTTACCACAAAAGAAAAAATACAAATCCTGAATTAAAATTTAGATGTTTAACTAGATGAAATGGATTTTTTGCATGTAACATTTGTAACTAATATTAAAAAGGTGGTTTTTTTTAAAAATTGGGTCTTTTACTTCTAAAACTAATTGTAGGCATGCATTTTATAAATTGGTTAAACAGACAGTGCACGAAGAATTAAAGTGTAAATCAGAATAAAATGGCTAACTATACTCTGAAAAATTCAACTGTAAGGCTAGAGAAAACCCTCAGGAGACCTGGATGGCAAGATTACTGAAAAAACTAACATGGTCTGACCCAAATTGAAACAGAACAGTGAGCCAAAGGCAGAGCAGCTACAGAACTGTCATGAAGACTAAACACTTCTTGAAGTTAAAAAAAGATCAAGTGACAACATAAGGCTCACCACAAAACTCTCATACAGATATGCCTGCATGTTGATTAATATTTTAAATGCATCAATACCATCTGTAACATAGTAACTTCCTCCCTCAGAGACATATTTAAAAATAAATGATAGTCATGACCATTAGTTGAGTTTCCTTGAAACAGGAAAGGCTCTGTTCATAGAAATTTACATTAAACTTACAGAAAAATTTAAGAAAAATGTATCTAGTAAAGAAACCAACAACCAATTTATTTTAAAATAAATCTGCAATAGAATCAAAGCTAAAGAAAAGGTGAGAGGCAAAGCAAATAAAGATCTATGCCCTGAACACAGTATATGGAAAAATAACAGAATTTTATAAATAACCTTGGATTTGTGGGAATACTGTCAAACATAAGCCTTAAAGTCATAAGCCTAGAAGTCATCAGGATCCCATGCATTTGACTGCAGCTGCTCAGTGTAAAGCCTGCACACTTCATGAAGAACAGAACAGAGTGCTGGCAAGAGAACAAGAGCAATTGCCATCCCTGACACTTCCATTCAGTTTTAGCAGACAAGGTGAGCTCCGGTGCCTTGCACTGTCAGGCAGGAGAGAACAGCTCAGCTGCAGACACACATCACTGCCTGGGCTGCTGATACTCTGCAGTACCTCAAGCAAGGAGATGTCAGAAACACTGGAAACAAACACAGACAGGTCCCAGTTTTAGCTCTGCCAATGTCCTCAGTACCATTTGGGGGGCAATGCTTTGGTGGTCTTAAACTCCATTCAGTATTACTGCATTTTATGCAGCTGAATATACATGGCAAGCCCAGTCACTATGGAAGAACAAAATCTTGGGTTGCCATCAAGGCTCAGACTGGAAAACCTAGGCCATATTATTTAGACTGGAAACCTAAGCACACATAATACATTAATACATTATACACACATAATACATTATGCCAATCTATGAAAACAGAGTTATGATACAATAATTCAGATTGAAAAGGACAGCATGAGGTCATCTACTTTAACCTCTTCCTCGAGGCATAGTCATCTATGAGATCAAATCCATTTGCCAAGAAGTTTATTCAGTCACATCTTGAAAATCTTCTATTTATGTCCATTATTTCTCATCCTCCCACCATGCAACATCCAGTCTAGTTCCTCTTCTCAAAAACAACCTTATTGTTTGGGAAGGCTGCTATTAATCCTCTCAAAGCCTTCACTTCACCAAATTATCCCATTCCAACAGCCTCTTCTCACAGGGCCTGTGCTTCAGCCCACCAGTCACTCTGGCACCCCTCCTGAGAGATGCCACCAAGTGACATCTAGTTTGTTCTGCACTGGGCAGACAAAAGCTGGACAGAGTATTCTGCACATGGCTGAATAAGCATGAAGCTGAAGGAAATAATCACTGCACAAACTTCTCTGCTGCCACAATGCATCGTCCCTGCCTCATGTTCACCTTGCTGCCCACCAGCTCCCCAAACCCTTTTCCACAGAGCTGCTCCCACCCAGTCACACCCTAAGCTCTTTCCTAAGAGCTTTTTATCCCCATCATCCTTGTAGAACCTCATGAGCCTCCTGCTCCTTTGTTCCTGCAGACTGAGTCCCTGAACACAGCAGCTCTGCCCTTCAGCAGATCAACTGGTCCCCTCAGAAGGGTGAATGCCATGTGAATGCACGGGACCTTGTCACCTCCATCCAGGTCCCTGAGAAAGATGTCTGTGACATTCACATTCTCCGAAAAAAAATCCCTTTGCCCAGGATTTTTCTCCTGGGAAGCTGAAAAGCCTCAGAGAATAGGAAAACAATTCTGATCTCATTTGCTTCTCCTCTGTGTTGCTCATGTGGAATGTGTTTGGAGATTGTTTACCCACAGGTGGTTGTTTCACTGGTTTCTGGTGTGAATTATTTTGACTCATTGGCCAATCAGTGCCAAGCTGTGTCAAGGCTCTGGAAAGAGTCATGTGTTTTCATTATTATCTTTTTAGCATTGTATAAGTATCCTTTCTGGATTCTTTAGTATAGTATCCTTTAATATAATATATTATTATAAAGTAATAAATTAGCCTTCTGAGGACATGGAGTCAGATTCATCATTCCTGCCTTGTCGAGGCCCTCCCAGCAAATACAATAGATGTCAAACACAACTCAGGTTGTTACAGGCATCTGTGAGTGATCAAACCCTTAATGACACTCTGAGCCTGATCCGACAAGCAGCTTCTCACCCACCTGGCTGCCACCTAGACTGTGGAAGGCACCCTAACAGGAGTGGTGTGGGAAACAGTGATGAAAGCCTGACTAAAGGCAAGGTAAAGGACAGCCACTGCTCCTTCCTCATCCACAAATCGTGACATTTTATCACAGAAGGCAATGAGATCAGGCATGATTAATCCTTGACAAATCCATCCTGACTGTGCCCAACCACGATCCTGTCACTGACATGCTCAGAAATGTGTTCCAAAAGGACTCATTCCACAGGGACTGAAACAGGAAGCACCATCCTCTAACTCCATGGCTTGTCCTTTGGAAGATTTTGAAGACTGTGGAACATCCATGTTTCCACAAAGGAGACCCCTCCCCAGTTTCTTTAGTCTTTTAAGAATGACAGAAATAAGCCTTCTAGTGGCCTCAAACAGCTATCTCCTCACCCTCACATCCATCCTGTGGTCTTGCAGGGATCAAGTCTTCTCAAGGAAGCCCTGAGCCAACCCTCATTCAATTCATGGCAGATAGTTGCTCTCCCTGAACCTCATCTCTGATCACAGAGACCTGGGAAACCTTCTCTGGTACCTGAGCAGATGGGCATACCACAGAAAGATGCAACATTTTGTTCAAATGTGTTCTCTCTATTTGCATACTGTGGGAAGCCAAGTGGGAAGGATAAAGAAATTGAGTAATCTGTCTGGAGGATCAACAGTAGTCTGTATTTCACAGTGAAATAGCTTGAGTTCCACAAGCAGGAGTTGGGAGAAAAAAAACAAAACCAGCCTTCTTTATGCCTTTCCTTAATAACTGCCCAAGAATGGGAACCTTCAGAACCCAAAGCATAATTTAATGAGTTTATAAAATGGAAAGGAAAATTCAATACTCATTTATTATTTCCAGCCAAACTCTGTTCTGAACACAGATATTGTGAGCAAAGAGTAAATGATTCACAAGTGTTGGCATAAGCAAGATTGATTTCATTCTAGAGTACATGAAAAAACATGTTCTATGTAATAAAAATACATTTACAGTTCTAAGGGTATACATTTTAATCTTGTTTCCCTCAGCCCTGCTGCTTAAGTAACACGTCATGAGAAAATCAACCTCTTGCCAACTCACTGGGAACAGTTCCCTGACACTCAGTTCACCCAAAGATTTCACTCAACTCTCCAAAAGCAGCACCAGCAAGAGGGGACAGTGACAAATTATCTGAGATTAATGACAGTGGAACTACAGCATTTTTAAAACAAATTCCATCCAAGAACTACATTAAAAAACATTTGTACAGTTCAGGACTTCCTAATATTTGGGTTGACTCATACTGAATTGACTCTGCCATATGCTGTGTGCTTGCATTATTACAACACCAACTGCAACTCCTTGGGTGCAGAGACTGATGGGTACTAGAGGGAAAAAAAGCTGTGGAGATGTTAATTACTGATACTTCTCAACAGATCTGGAATTTCATTGCAGAAAAGAATGATACATCAGGAATGAGCAGAAACTGAGATTAATGGGGAAATACAATTAAAACAACAGCTAAATGTTTTTTCCAGAGAGTTTCTATCAGGTTTTGATTGTAGGTTGATTTATTGCCCTGCAGCTGATGATAGCCACACTCTTCTGTTGCTGATCTGCCTGTCGGGCATTCAGAAGATGCACAAATAATTTGTTACAATGAAGTCAACATAAAACTGTGTTTTGAATATGAGGTATTATAGGAACTCCACAAAAACCAGGGCCCTTCTTGTTTCCATGTTAGCCAGGCAAACAAGTAGCTTGAATACATAATCAGCTTGTGCCCTGGGGCATAACCTGTTGCACAAAACTGAACTTGTGCAATTTAAATGATTCCAACATCAAAAATGACAAAAACAATTATGCTACTCATCTCCCAACAGCCAGCCCAGTGCTGAAGGGCAAAAAGCAAGGAAATGTGCTTAAGCAAGAGGAAACCAGCCCAAAAGAATACAGGAGATCAAATTATTTGGGAAGAAAAAATATCCATTTTAGCTACAAATTAAATATTGTACATGATGGCACAATGATTTACTTCTAATAAAAATGCTTCTCTAATACATTATACTTCATGTTTTAGATAAGCTCCTACCATCTTGATTTAATAGCACCTGTTAAAAGTGTTATTAAAGGTACTGGTTAATAGCACCTCTTAATGACAAAAAACCTGATGTGATACAAAAAGTCCTGAAAATAACTGAGATGTTAATGCAGAGCATGTTAACACAGGTTGAAAGGGAGGATGTTTCCTACTGGAAACTAAATCTCTTTATGGCATTAACAGCAGTTTTGTAACTTGGAAGCACTAACACACTGTCCTCCATTACTTGTAATTCAGGTTTATCACGCAGTGTACAAGGGATGCAAAGCATCAGTTACACATGGCAGAACCTCAGCCAGTTACTCTTGAACTGAGATCATCAACCTCCAAATTCAGGCAGTCATCTTCTGCCCTTTCAGTTACAAAATACCTTAACAGTCACTCTGCTGTGTGCAAATCTGCCCAATCCAGTCCAGAATGTGACTTTCATAAATTAAGGGCAGCCTTTTTACCAGGCCCTTCTTCCATTGCTAAAGATGATTTCATTTTAGTCTTCCACATGAAGACTAAAATGAAATCATTCACATGGTAACAAATTTTGCAAGTTAAATACCACTGCTGTTTGCAATATATATAAATATGAATAAAAAGGTAGGCACCACTGATTTTCATAGCTTAAAGAACAACAAAAGAAGCCAGGATCAATGGAAGATTAAGGGCAGAAATACCCATCCTGTGAGAATGAAAAAAAAAAGCCTCTTCCCCCTTAAAATAGAAAAGCAGAGACAAAATAAAAACACTGTGCTAAAATAACCCATTTTAAGAAAAAAATATTACTTCTGCATTTTTGTAGTGAAGTCTGCTATTCATTAAGTTCTACTGGACGGAGAAGAATTTCAGAAAATTAAGTGCTCAGCAGCAAACGCTCAGTTTCAGCTGTGTATAAGCCTGTATAGCATACTGACCTTCTTGTTGGTACACTACTAAAATTAGTGCCTTCACTCAAGTGTTAATGAGCACAATTATATGCAGTGCATATGAAGGTGTCACAGCATCAGCTACTGTCTGTCTTTGATAATCAGGTCTTTCTGCACCAAATCACCTGCTAACAAGCTCAACCTGTGAAGTACAGATCTACTTTTCCCAGATCAATCTTCAAAGACTGTCTAGCATTCAGCAATTCACAAAGAAACATTAACAACTGTATTAACTATAAAAGAAAGTGAATGAATGATTTCATCCACAAATTCCCAGACTTTCAAATTAAAGAAGCTCAACATGAAACACTAGAAAAAGTTAATTAACAAAAAAGCAATGCTAAATATAAATGAATGACAAATCTCACACAGAAAGGAGACAGACCTTAGGCCTCTCAAAGGAACACAGATCTGAGCTAATTCAACCAAATGGAAAGGAGGAGAGGAAGGAAGAATTTTTTTAATATGAACACACCAAATGGATTCTGCATTGAGAAAACACAGCATGAAGTTTTAGAAGGCAAGTCTTGAAAGCATTCCCAGCATTAGCAGAAAAATAAAGGAAAAAGCTTTTCCTGGATAGAAACTATAACTTGGAACCCTCTTTAAGTCACAAACTTTGGATTTTGCATCTTACTTGTGGAAGACTGAGGAGAGAGATTGTAACAGCAGTTCAACCACTTGTTCAAATGTTGTATGTTAAGTGCAAAGCACAACTTCAAAGTAAGTTGTAAAAATATTTAGGGCCTTACAACCAAGAACAAACCAAAATAAGATGGGTTTTCTAAAAGCAATTTGAAGGTATACAATTTCCAACTAAAATGGTTTACAAAGGACTAATTAGTAGAGGAACTAGAATAAGAATCTCACTAGGATGTTACACAACAGCAAAAAGTATTATAAATCATAACCTGAGTGCACACAGCAATACCCACACCTACTTCAACTCTTTGGTCAAACATGTGCACAGACCTTCTCACAAATCCTGGCCAAAGCATGCTTCTTAAAGCTTTTCTGTCATTCTCTCAAAACCATCTGCTAGTTCATACCAAAATTAAATCCATGTTTAGAAAAATCTATATTACTCATTTTATTGCAAGGTGATTTTTCAGTTTCCCTCCTCCAAAATAAGTAACTGCAGATAATTCCATATTTTGGAACATTCCAGTCATAGTGAAGTGATGAGAAAGTCTAAACACATCCCTACAAAGAGGATCATAAAATGGCTGAGTTAATTTTCCCTCACCCATAAAAAGTGCTGTTGACTGCACATATAGAGCACACTATTTACCTTCTCATAGGAAAGTATACCTATAGTTCCTTAGAGAGATCCCTCCTTTGAGTAACTAAGCTCTCAGATCTATTAAAATGGTTACACATTAACAGGCTCACAAACTGCATGGCCAAACCTGACCCATCAGCTGAGGGAAAAAAAGATCTAAATGCTGTCCTCCAAACCAAAGCTTCCACAAACAGAACAATTCAACTTTACTCAATAGATATACAGGCTGATAAAGACTGGTAAGTTCCTCTACCCTCAAAAAAAGGCACATCTATGGTTGTAGGCTTTTTGTACAACTACTTTGGATAAATTATTAATCCTCACAAGCAACAACATCTGTTAAAATTAACTTATGTGCAAACCCAAGCAAGATTTCAGTAAAGTACAGAAATGTGTTATGCTAATGGAAGCCACACAAATGTGCCACAGTTGATGAGATAAAAAAATTATCTAGATTTTTACCTTTGTCCTCCCCCAAAATTGTTCTCTCCCTTCTCATCAGAGTTACTGAGCTGCACAATCAGAAAAATATTGGAATTTAACTAAGCTGTCCCTGGTAATCACAACACTGTCATATGCACTCCCAAACTGAACAGAGATGTAATCACTGAAGAATCTTATTCACCACATTTACCCAACTGAGGGAAATAAGGCAGTTACTCCCTAAGTCTCCAGTGCAGGGCACAACATTTCCTAACAACCTAAAAGCCTTTATTCTGCTTGTTCTGTCTCCCCATTTCCTTCTTCCAGGATAATTCTGAGATCCATCATTTCACCTATTAGCACTAATTCTCAGCCTAAAACTTTTGCCATCCTCTTCCTGGATGTCCTTCTCTCATCCAACAAAGAAACACTGAAACCTCTTGCCACAGAAGCAAAAAACACTTTCAGATCTTCATGTAAATTTTTAGTCAATGCCATGTAAATTTTTAGTCAAATACAAAAGCATGACCACTCTTAAAGAGCATTTATCTTTCTCATCAACCAACTGCTTCTGTAGATCAGATCCAAGGCATTTAATTAACTATGGAGGAGTAGTATCTTCCACAGGGACATTTTATTTTCCAAACAGGTTGGTGTTTCTTAGCTGTATTGATTTTGACATTTATAACATTTTAAGAGCTTTGGTATGATGCCCTGAATCCTTTAGCAAATCAAATGTTTACTTTTAAATGTTCCCATGTCTCCAAAGAGAAAGAGACACAAGATCAGCCTTGTGGAAGCTTCTAGCTGTGAGATCAGATGCTGCAGTAGGCTGCGTGGGTAGCTCTAACAAAGAAAGCTCCACTTATCTCAAGTTACTTTTGTTGCCTCATGGTTTATTTCTGATCATCCACTTATAACGTGTCTAATGAAGTCTAATGAATTATGGCAACAGCAAAATTTAAAAAAAAAGTAAAAGAAATAACAAGTCTAACAACAGGTTAAGCCTGAGACAAGAACCTGTAGGTACAAGGTTGCTCAAAGACAATATGCTACAACACAAATGTGAAAGCTTCTCCCTCCTCTCAGTCAAAACTAAGTATTTGTCATCTGAGACACAACTCCACTAAAAATCAGACCACTACTCACAAAATGTCACTATTCCTGTAAGGAAAAAAGGCATACACACCTCATCTCACTGCATTAAAAAGGGAAGGATTTTTGTCGGGGTGTATATACACACATATTTCATATATTAATAACAAATATTAATGCCAGGAGCTGTTGCCATCTCATTGCAGGGGTTCCATACAGTTATCTCCTTATTGTAAAAGCTCCTTACCTCCTTGGTGTTTCTCATGGGCAGTTCCTCAGAGCACTGACTCTTCCTTCTCCACACAGCAGCCAAATAACTCCAGTTCCCTTCTCAACCAGCCACCCCACTCTTTTATAGCACTCTTCTTCTCATTGGTTACACCTGTGGCCTGTTAAAGTCAGGCCTGTTCCTAATCTTTGATAATTGGCCCAGCTGTGATTCCTTAGGGGTAAGATTACTTTCTACACTATCTTTATTTTCTTATACTCTATCCCCCTAAAAGGAGCAATCACCTACTATGGAAGAAACAGATCCTGTACAAAGCACCTGAAGAAATAAGATTTTAATTTCTGAATTATGGCACTTCATGTACTGCTTTGTTTTAATCTCAGAAACTAGTTCAGAAACAAGTGACAAGAATCATCAGAAGAAGTGCATGGCCTTGCATTCTTTGGAATCCACATCCACATATAATTAGAAGACCATCTGTTCACAAAGTTTAACCACCCAAGGTAGCTGGTACCTGATCATTTGATAAGGAGGATCAAACAAATCCATCAAGTCAGTGTCAAGTCTACTGTCTGGTGTGCAAGGCTGCACCTGTGAAATGTTTTAGGCAGTGGAAGACTCTTCAGTGAAGTGCCTGCTCCTGCACAGTGCTGCTCAGGAGAACTCAAGGACACTGTATGTATTGGCCAGGAAAACATGCATTTGGTACAGACACCAGTGAGGCTTCATTTTGGATTAACATTTACTGCTTGCTTGCTGTCACCCTGCTCCTCTCTCCAGCCCACTAAAGCAGGGGAAAGAGGAGGAGAATGGAAGAAGCAGGAGGGGGTACCAGTGCAGAAACAGAAATGTGTAACAGCACACTACAGAACCTGATTACAACGCAGGTATCGTAGAGGAACAGGCATTAAACAAAGCACCCAAACTAATATTTATCCCCAAAGCATTGAAAAATATCTTTTTCCCAGGCAGCTGATCTCCATCACCTCCTTCCTCCCTCAATAAAAGTGTATTTTGAGTAACACCTGAAATTCAAAAAGTCTTCACCCCACAACCTGGTATTATTTTGCATGCTTGCAATGAACTGCCCATGATGGTTAGAAATCTATACACTGCCTTCAAATTAATTTTGATGTTGTGAAATCAAATTCTGGAAGAATCTAACTGCCTCCAGCCAGCTGCTCACCCTTGTTGGCTTATACTATTTATTTTCCAAAACAGCGATAACAATCATTAGATTTTTAAAGCAGTCCTTAACAGGAATTGCATGCAGCACAGAGCAGCAAGGACTTGGCTTTTCCCTGTTTTAAGGGGATCCTGGACCTCTAGCTCCCATCCAGGGACAAGCAAAACCCACTGCTCACACATTTTAATCACTTATTTAGCAACAGGAAAAAGAAGTAATACATAAATTAATTTTAAAACTTTGTATGTAGCTCAAGAAACAGCTTAAAAGCAACAAGTTCTTAAGGTTTACTGATGACTGTACATTACTTAGCATTCCAGTTTACAAACCAAGTTGCTAAAATTAAACTGAAGAAGGCAGTCACATGGTATTTATTCCTGTCACTGTTATACATAAATTTAACTCCTCTGAATTCTAAAGCAATGATCAGTAGAAAAAGCCATAATGGAGTTCTGTGCCAGTATTTTGGCATCTGATAATGCTCATTTTGGGGAGCACACATGCATAACAAGACTACTTTACGCTTTTGGGGGGCTGGGTATTCTTTTTTTGCTTGGTTGGTTTTGGGTTTTTTTTTGGCAGGGGGGGTAGTTTGTTTGGGATTGTTTTTTCTTTAAAGAATACAATCTCTTCCTAGGGTGAATCCCTAAGAAGGCTTTCTTAATGGAGGTCAACTGATAAAAAATTGGATTATCACAAGATCTCTTCAAATACTCAACTAGATATCGATAAAAGATCCTTCCTTTCTTTTCTTTATGGTTTAAATGTCTATACTGCCTTAGCAATTGCAAAACATGTTGCATATTGGAGTGCCTCAGTCTCCCCCAAACAGTACAGAAGGTTTTAGTGTTATTATTAGGGAAAGGTTATTAATAGGGGAAAAAAAAGTAAAGTTCTCTCAGAATATTTAATACTCTTTGGTAGCAAAATCATCACTAAATCAAGGAGGGTTTTTTGTGATTTACAAAGATCTCTCAGTTCCAATGGCACTCTGCAAAACCTTGAGTTGCTACCTGCTTCTCAAGGCTGCCAATATAACCAAACACCCCCTTCTGCTTCACAGTCCAAGGTGATGCTACTGCAAGCACTAAACAAATCACTTAGATAGAACAACTGGTATCACCACAGAAGGAAGCTAAATACACTTTGTCCTTGTATTTTTTTCCACTACAGATGGTGACTCTGACCTTTCCAAGAGAACCAATATCAATCTGAAAAAACTATGCAAAATATAATTATGTAGACCTTGTGGGTTATGAAACTAAGTTTTGCTGAAAATACTCTCTTCTCAAGGTCTACTGCTTGTTATCCTCAGACAAAAAATGGAGATATAATTATGACCCATTACATTTATCAGATACAGCCATTTTTCCATGTGTTCAACAGATTATGTCAAAAATTATACAGAAGAACTACAAAGCATTATCCATTTAAGGAAAAAAAAGCGTAATCCTCAATAGCTATGTTACCTGCTGGCAAGCAGTAGTAATCTGATTTTTGTCAAGATGTCAAATCACCACAAATCACTACTGAAAACACTGCTGTTTCACTGTGTCCCCTAAACAAGAGTGTATACAGAAAATATATTCAATGGAGATCTCTGCTGGAACATCTCCACCACTACCAAGTTTATTCCTCTCCTGCCAGCTGAGCCTAAAGTGTAATTTCACAATGGTTTTTTTCTTCAGTTACTAGTTCAGATAGCTGGCATGACTGCTCTTCATGAGTTATCAACCACACTACTTTCAGAGTACAGAAATGTCCCCTCTAAACTCTTTTGGTCTCTAGCTTTTATCTCAGAGAATACATATACACAAATATTTATCCTAAATACAAAAGTTCCTCTGCCTTACTAATGTCTTAAGAATTAAATGGACTGTTAACTGTATCCTAGAAATCTACTTTGCTGAAAAATACCAACTAAACAGTTTAGTCAGGGTAGCCCACTCTGCTGACCATCTTTATATCTCTGAGGCTTCCTAGTATCAAGAGTTTTAAAAAGCTCTATTTCAGTTCTTGGTCCTACACCTGAAAGATGGACATAAGACCAGCACAACTACAACCTTTTTCCCATGGCCTGGCAGTTCCACCTAAAGTGCTCCTCTCCTTTCTACTTAAATCAACACCAGGTAGAGTATGAGACACATGAGAATGGTGGATTTGGCATTGTAAAGCTGTAACATCAGCAGAAATTCCCTGTAATGGAG
Organism: Serinus canaria; assembly: GCF_022539315.1. NCBI lineage: Eukaryota > Metazoa > Chordata > Aves > Passeriformes > Fringillidae > Serinus > Serinus canaria. Next base: position 66,224,689 of record NC_066314.1, on the reverse strand, counting down.
GAGCACCTCTGCACTATTGCCATCATCTATCATTGTTAAATGTTCACTGGGTGACTAAGAAAGAGGAAGCCTTACACAGTCTCAAGCTACCTAGCTCAAACTTTAGAAAGCAAGAACACTTAAGGGAAAAAATTACTGACTCAAACACCATAAATACAACAATGCTGAAAGGAACAAAGGCTTCTAGAGAAACACAGCATTACAAACAAGACTTTTCAGGAATATAAACACTAAATGGTGGAATAACACACTGCCACCCTAGTTAGGAGTCTAATATCCAAAAAGACTCAATACACATTAGAGAAACAGCAAATTCTTTCTGCTATAATTCTAAGTTCTGCAGAATTTGAAGTAATCCCTGCTCCAGCTGAACAGCAAAAAAAGCACAGTTAAACTACTGAGTTCAACAGCACCACTGACGTCACCTGCTTTATTCCAAGCTGCTTTTAAGTTGGTTGTATTCCCCTTATATGTTTAATGGATCAAGTAGAGAGCAGCTGTTCAGCCTATGCTACAGCTCAAAGCAACACAAGGTATTAGATCCCACCTCAAGAGGAAACACAGGACAAAAGGAGCCTTGGGGAATATAGATAACCACAAAATGTCTAGTTTTATTTCCTTACAGAACTGAAAAAAAAAGACAGAACACAGGGTGCTCTTTTGTGTGATCACATGAAAATTTCTGAGGTCATTATAAAGTGCTGCAACTTGATAAGTGCTTCAGATACCAAGCACTCTTGAGGAGGTAGTTTTGACTTATTCTGAAAGAGAACTGAATTATAATTCCATGCTGCAGCTGGGGAATGACAGAAGGAACCTTAAAGCTGGCAGAAATCTAGAGAGCCAACAGGCATCTGCCATAGAAGGAATTATTTAAATGCAATACTCTGGGATACAGAGAATGCCTTTAAGCAGTGCTGATGGAACCACCATATATTGCATGATTAAACAGCCAGAATGGAAGAAAGCTTCATTTTCTATCAATTAATAACTAGCTCAGGAATGGGGCTAGTAATAGAATGACACAGCACTAAGACATATCAATTTTCTTTAATACATAATTTTTTAAAAATAAACCAATGAAGAAGTGAGAATCAATCTGATTTTCAGAGAAAGAATATACTCATTAGAAGCTCAGACAGTCTCATAACAGCAGCACCCAATGCATTTAAGAGGTTATCACATGGACAACTACACTTTTGAAAGTGAGATGCTCATGGCACACTACTAAGAAATGGAAAATACTTCTCTGAGTCTGGGGAATGCTGGTGAAATGCTGGAATATATCCATCACAATTAAGTACAATCTTCTTCAAGTGCTTACCCCAAGCCAGGTGAAACTCCTTTCAGAAATATTTTCTTGGTTAAACTCTCTGACTCAGACATCCAAGGTCTCTAACCACAAAGAGACCACAGAAATGCATCAAAGTAAAAAGATGTTTTCAGCAGTACCACACTATTTTAGCTGAAACACAAATCTGATCTTAAAAGTAGATCAGTTAAACATGGAAATTTCAGTGCAGGGCGTTAGACATCAAATTTGCATTGCACTACTTATTTAAGGCACAATAACCTTGTCACAAGCAAGTTTCAACTGAGAGGAACTCCTCTGTCCTAGAATTTCACATCACCCCACCACTGCCCAGTTTCCAGGCAAATTATTTCTGTCATGGTGCAAAACATACTCACTGTCTTTCCTTTCCTCTTCTGGCTTCTGATGAAGAGGTTTCCAGGGAAGCTTTAAACCACACACACTAAAAAAAAATTATTTTTCAACTCAGAAAAATACAGCTCTAAACTCTAAACTAAAGCATTTAGAGGAGAGTTACACCATGCCAAAACCAAGCTCCTGTTTACTGGTTTCATCAATTTCTCCTTGAATATGCATGGGTTTGCATAACTGAGCAATCATTTGCACTTTCCTCTGGGTTTCTTGTGAAGAATGACTGGTTAAGTCATCCACACTGCACTGAAAACTGTCATGTTTTTCCAAGAATCTATGTTAACTACGGGAATACTTTCCATGTTTACTTTTGGGCTCTTTAAACTGAGCTTTCAATGACATTCCCCATTTATGGAAAGAAAGGATTTTCTGTCTTTCAGAATCACTAACAAAGGATGGAAATAAAAGCTCCACTCCCTAGCTGCAGCATTTGCTCAGAGCATTTGATGAATCCAGCTGTGCTGGACCACAACTGGGGAAAAGATCTCAGCTGGGCAAGACTGCAGGATGCCCACCCAGGTGAGAGCTACAGAGAGAGCATGTGCATGGCATTCTCAGGATTATATCCAAGATAACCCTCCTGCTTAGTGCCCTCAGAGGACAGCCAAAAGGCTGTGACTGCCTCAGGACAGGCTCTTTAATCTCCCCACTCATTCTCTGAGCTTTCCTGAACCTAGAAAATGCCCTGGAAATCAATAAGCAATACATTTATTTGTACAGGTTCCAAGAAACAAGAAAGAAAACTCAAGGTTGCACTTACTCATAGAAGGCTGAGGTAGCAATCAACCAGGGCTCACATTTTGAGGTACTTTTAACAACTCCCAAACCCAAGGGGCAATTCAATCACTCAAGCTGAGGTGACAAGAACAGCAATACAATCAGGGACAATCAAGTGTGTGCAGAAGAATAAAGAGCCATGACCACAGGAAAGAGATTGGGATGCCTATCAGATAATGGTATGAGTCAGCCAGCATCTTGGCTCCATGAGTTGAGTCAATTTTTAACAATACAACTTGTCTGAGATAAACTTTATATAAAGCACAAGTACTACACGTGCAAGAAGTCTTTTTTAAAAGTGATGTGCTGAAATACTCATAACTAAGTCTAAAACTCCAGTTCCTGCAATTATACTGGAACTCATTTTAGGAGGAGGCTGAAGAGGTAATGAAGTTATTTTCTGGTCCCCCAACACATCTGGGAAATTCCTTGTTCAGAGTTTAAACAGACTTCTGTTTAATTAGAGAAAATCCTATTAAAGTGATCTTCCACATGAAGGGCTGAAGTGACCAACTCCAAAAGAGTATAAAAGACACACTGAATTCAGAATTTAAGTAGAACACAGTTAGCTAACTATAATCTATTAATTAGCATTCTTAGTTTTTACAGCTCAATGCAATAATACCCATTTACTATTAAATTGCACCCTTCTTACTTTTGGACCAAAGTTATACAATTCTACCAGTGTGGTAGTAATTACAGTGATTGCCTAGAGAACAGCAGACTAGAAATATCTGTAAATGTTTAATTAGGGGATAAAGGAAAGACAAAGAAAAAAAAAATTAAGATAGAGAAATCACTATTCTCTACTGTAGTCATATTTAGTAATTGCTTAACCCATTTTAAACCATATATTCATGGCATTTTTCTTGCAAAATTTCCAAAGTATCCCCAAATGTCAAAACTGATTTCAGAAAAAATGTTATTGTATCCCAAGACAGTCTCTTCAATATGAAAACAAGGCCAAAAATGAGAAGAATTTAAGAATTAAAAGACTTACCTGCAACTGAAATACAAAGAACACCAGAAAAGTTGAGTGATTGGTATTCCAGATATTTGTTATCCTGGTACTGCACCATTATAACTAAAATTTTCATTACATTACTGCTTCTAAACAAATCCTACCATTGCAATAAAAATTATTTTACTTCAGGTTTTCTGCATTCCAAGATGATGTAAGTAAATGAAGACAAAGTGTCACACACCTTAACAAGTCCCATGTTGTGATACTTACCATTTGGTAAGAATACAGCTACAAAGGTAAATGACAAGTTCATGAAATGATTTCATACTATCTCAGGGAAAGCAACTTACTTTCTTCAACTCAAGCTCTTTAAAAAGTGAAAAAAAAATTGCAGACAGGTTCAGTGTAGTAGACTAATCACTAACCAAAAGTAATTTAGTATTTAAGACAGGCTACCTGAAAGCAGAGTACAACAAGCAGTACCCTTTCCCTCTCTCCTTCACCTGCTAAAGCAATCTTACAAAAAGCATTGCCTAAAATAGCACCTATACCTTAAAAGCTACAAGAACACAGTCACATCTGAATTATGGAAACTTTCATTAAACGTGCTTGGATACTTAAAAAGCTCAATAGGGAAAGTAATTTTGTCATGATGGAAGCTGACTTACATTCCAGGGAACTTTTGGAGTTGGGCACTGGGTCTGTTTTCCATAAGAACAGTGAGGTTTTTTTACCTGCCAGTCCAGAGAGGTGCTGAACCCACATTTGGCCAGAAAGAACTAAACAGGAGGACACTCATTCAAAGACAAGTATTTACTTCAGGACTAAGGAGCTCTAGGTGGAAGAACTTTAAGAAAGTTTTTAATCAGTAGAAAGGACTACAAAGACACCTCAATTTTAATCAGCCTCTGAGTTTTATTTTAATTTGGATCTGATTTTAAGATGCACAAGACCAAAGACCTAGACACCTGAGAATCTGCGTTCTTCTGCCTATTCTGTAACTGGCCAGACCACCACAAAAAAAAACCCTATAGGCTACTTTAGGATAGTTGCATAACAAGATATTCACAGTTTATGAAAAAAAGAATAGCAAGCATGTATTAAACAGTGTTATTTAAATGTAGCCAAGAACAGAATTTATATCTGTTTGTGAAAACTGCAGGTCTGGAAGTTTTAACTCTAAATACCAGTGAGTGTAACTTTAACTTTGTTTCTAATGGCAATCTGTAAACATTCAGCAACAGTGCAGTTATACTGGGGGTCAGCCGTTAGAACATTCTGCATCTAAGAGAATGCTTCAAGAGGTAAACAGCACAAAAATGTTCATTATGAACAGAATAAATACTTCCAAAAGGAAACCAAGTGCTAACCATCAATCCTAGGAGAAAAATACAGATGACATCCAAGGAAAAATGAGCACTCAAGGTAGTTTACAAGTCTGACAAGAAACATCTAAAAACAGGCTTGCAAGCTGAAAACACATCTTAGCCACATCAATTACCCAACAAAAGCACCAATCTAATCTAGCTGTTTAAGTGTAACATGCAAGTTTATTAAGGTCATTTAATCATGCTACCACAGTAACACAGCAGTGACGTTAGATGACATACCTGGTTTTCTTCTTGCAAAACTCTATACTGTTCCTTCCAAATGGTGATTTTTGAAGCTTCATCCTTCCTCAGAGCTCTCTCCTTTTTGAGCTCAGGACTCCAGAAGGTCTTGATGCTGTTCATGGAAGAACTCAGCTTGCTTTCTTTCACCTCCACATCCTTGCGGAGCAGATCGTTTTCCCTCAGCACCTCCTTGAGCTGTGTCTGCAGGTCCATGATGGTGTTGTCCCTGGCCTGGCGCAGCGAGTGAGGCACAGTGGATGCCATGCTCACTGGGGGGAGATGGTGCTCTCCAAATGCAATGGTATCACTGGCAACTCCACTAGTGGCAATGTTAGGGCTGCTGCCCATGGCAGTCATGCGAACACCGTAAGGCAGCCGCCCACCCGACCGGCCCAAGGTCATGGTGCTCTTCGGGGTGTCTGCGCCCACGTTCTCGTGGTCACTTAGGTACATAGGGCCAGACGTAGCATAGGCAGCATTTAAGGACTGAATGTTTTCCATAGAAAGGGTTTTCCCACTGCCACCCGCAGTACTGCTCCCCGAGCTGCCCCCTGTGCTGTTGGTTCGCCGGTGGCCCAGGCGAGGCGAGCGCGGCAGGCGCGGCGAGCGCCCCGGGCTCTGCGTGCTGGGCTCCACCTTGCCCACGGAACGAGCACTTCCATACATGCTTCAGCTGGTGGTGTGAGGCAATCAGATAGGCAAAAATCAGGAATGAGAGAATTCCTGTTAAGCTCTTCAATGGTTATAAGTCAACTTAAGGCCAATCACAATTTGTAAGAGATCTGGTTGTCCATCTCTGAAGTCATGTGCTCACGGTGCTCAGGACCATATCTGTATCAATAAGAGTAACATATTAAAATTACATCAATAAAAATAACACATTAAATACCTAGTTTATCACCAAATGTTTGTCCCACATTATAATACATTCTCCTATATTTATAGTTCTCCAGTATTTTTCAATTCCTCCTAATAAAAAAACCCAATGTTTTATTTAAACCTTTATATTTAAACTCAAAAAGAAACTTCTATTCTTGCTTTTCTATCTTTATATTATCCCAGCAAAGAGGAAAGGAAAATAGAATCCATCAATCTTCAAGCCATAATTTTGTTGGCAATGACAAAACCCTTCAGATGCCATCTAATCTTTCTTCCTATTTCTAACTGGCCCTAGTCCTTTCTGAGTGAGAGAATCAAAATTCTCAAACAACTCAGTAGTATATCATCTTTCCTCCAAACACTGCCAGCTTCCATAGGACACAGTTTCTATACCCTTGTGCTGTGAAATCATCCTGCAAATGGGAAGGCAGGACAGACTTAGATTACTCTGACCATGATCTCAACCAGAAGGTTCCTTAGCACTGCCGTCAGCCCCACTTCAAATGCAGAAGTCAGAACCAAAACTAAGAATAATCACGAAATCCTTACTGACCACACAACTTCAGCAAGCACAGATGCAAATCTGAAATAGGAGCAATAACCCAGAAATGAGACCAACAAGGCTAAGAGGAACAAAAGAATCACAGCTCCACTGAAAAGTGGTTCTAGACTCTTATTTTCTCCCAAACTAAATGTAACTTATATCTTTGTTCAGGTTAAGAAAATATTTTGATTGAAATATACTTCTCATTAACCAGTTGAGATTAATTCCATTAAATAATATTTCAACAGCAGGGACCTCTTAAAACACAGAGCAGTTTGACATCATCCTGTTGCTGTTCCTTCTCCCCTCTGCTTTTTCTTTAAATACAGATTCTGGTGGCACATGCAACAGAATTCCTTGTTTTTGCAGTGCAATATGATGCTGTAGTACAAGTACTGGCAGGAAACTCTTCAGCACAGGGACTCTGGGCTGAGATCAAGTCAATTGCCAAGATCTAGCAGAGAAGCAAAAAATGTAACTGAACTACAGCATTGAAAAATTATCCCACTATACAGTTCTCACTTTTTTTCCTCACTGATTGTTCCAGTGTAAACTATTTCATGTTACTGCTGGGCTCAAATTAAATCCAAATTAGAACACAAACATTCCTAATCCCATCAGAGGAAAGAATACCAGCCAGTGTCCAAGGAGCAGCAGCATCTAATATATCCCAACATCTTGCCTTTCACACCAGCTCTCATCTACCTGCCCTTCTGCTCAGAAGTCACGTTTGCCAGATATTAGGAATGAATTTCTCCAAACCATCATGTTTGTGAGATAATAACTGGGCAAACAGGTTAAAGATTAGGTTAAAAACAGGGATACACTTACAAAAGAAATTGTAGAAACAGTGCAAGTGGGCGGAAGGAAGCGACCAAAAAATATATTGCAAAAAAATGCTGGAAAAGGGTAGAAAGAAAAAAAGTAAAATCCAGGAAGGAAAGACAGAGCATTTTTTTACCTTTCTGAATAAGTTAGTATAGAAAAAGATGCAACAAGAAATAGTATCAAAATGTTTAGCTTGATCTTAAACTTTAAATAGAAAAGAAGGTCAGGCTAAGCCAGCGTTTCATCAATTTCACACAATTTCATAGATGATACATTGGCATGAGGAATTTTACAAAGCTTATGGAAATTGATACTGCTTTGTGAGCAGTTCTCAAGATGTTCAAGAGCTCACTCTGATTTTTTTAAATGACAAGAAAATTTAGCAATAATATTGCTACAGAATATTTTAGAGCACATATATAAAGAAGGACTGGTCAAGGAAAAACAGCCACCAACATTAACTGAAATTATCTGCCAAAGCAACACCTACAGTTCCCAAGTTACATTTCTTCTATTTCAACTACATATCCTTATGCAAAACAGTACAGAAATAAAAACTATGCAACAAAGTGTACAGTGTTACACTGAAGTTGCTTCAATAAGCAAGACACTGTGCCCCAGATCTAGAAGAAAAACACTTGTCCCAAACAGAAAGGCTACTTCAGACTAGCCTCACTGTTTGAGATATCAAAATGCTAAAAATGCTGCTGTGACACCACTTGAGCACCCAAAACAAGTCAGATATGATTTCTTAGACACTGCATAAAGTACATTGCACCAAGAGCTTGCTTTCATTAGGATTCTCTTGAAAATTAATCCAAATCACAGCACTTAATTCACTTGCTGGAAACTCACCACAGTAAGTCAGGGCAAACACTCATTAACAGCTTTAGATGAGTTTAAAGCAAACAAAAAGATGAGACTTATGTGTGTTTCAGTTAAAGGACTTCACCCCAAAACTACTAAGTTTGAAATCTGCTGGAAGTACATCACTGGTGCACACAGAAGCATCACCTGGTAAAGACCTCAGCAACACACCAGAGGAGCTCAAAAGGTTTTAGATCATTTCTAAAGAGCTCCTCACCCTCAACATGGACAATGCCATGAAAAAGTGCCATGGAAAACTGCCTTCTCCTTGCATCAGCAAACATTTTGTTAAACTGAATACTTTCCAAAAAATGGAAGTGGCTGCTATCCTTGAGAGAAAAGCAGCTCCCAGGCAGCAGAGAAGAGCTGACACCTTTGCAGGTGCTGTGCAGGAACCATCTCCAGCTATCCTGGGCAAGCAGGGGAGCTCTCACCACCTCAGCTGGAAACACCAGTCCTGTGCTCACTCAGCTCTGAGCTTTGATTCACAGGCAGGCACCATCCCCTCTGCTACTCCAGAAACATCAAATAACTCAAGCTATGAAAGCCAAGGACTGGAATTAGCTGTTGATCAGGGTAATGGGAAGGATTCCCAGAGCTGGCACAGCTGAAACTCAGGGAGAAGAACTCTATTGCTGCCATGCATTACACTGCACTCACTTTTCACTCAAAAGCAGCAGATTGAGATGAAAAGTTGTCTTTGGAAACAAGCAAACATAACCCTCCAGTATTCTCCTTGAAATGACAACTTTCACCACACCATTGTTAGACCTTAAAATTGTGAATATTCCAGTATTAACTAAATATATTTTTCCACACATGCAGCCAGTTTCAGTGTTTCCACTGACACAGATCTGCCATAGTTCAAGATCAAAAAGAAATTACAAGATAAATCTTAACTCTTTTATTTACCCCCTATTTTTTTCCTAGTAGCATTAATCACTGACCATATCACTTTGTTGTAGAAGCAGATATTACACTTCACAGATACTACAGTTCACACCAGGAAAAAATATCTTTCACCATGAAAACAGCAAAGTGAGGGAAGTAAAAAAAAAAAAAAAAAAAATTATTTTTTGCAATACCAAGAAGAAGAAAGGAAGAAGAAAGAATTCCAGTTTCCATCCCAGAGCCCAAGGAAAAGTATATGGAAGATTTCATTCAGATAACATCACAACCAGAAAAGTTAGTTTTTCAATATTCTGACTCACACTAGCACTTTACTGGCAATCTCCTAAGTATGGTCTCTTATCTTCCATGGGACCAGCACTGTTACTATTTTCCTCTTCCACTGACACTAAATTTAGTCACAAATAAATCATCCCTTAACCATACAGGATGGTGATAACCACAAGGAACAATGTCCAACTGTGGATGTATTAAATCTATTAACCCTCTTCCCCATGCAAATTCTCCTGTAGATTTCAAAAACCTTTTTTTTTTTCTGCCAATATAAGAACCCTCACCCAAGATTACAAAAAAACAAACAAAAAAAGACACTCTCAACATAAAGAGCTTAAAAAACAAAACAGTTTTTGGTTTTGGCTTAGCACTGAAGCAAGTGCTAGACCATTTTTCCTTGAGATAGCTTGCAGAACTTTACAATTATGAAACAAAATTCTCTTGTTCACTGTTCATTAATAGAACAAAAACTTCAAAGAGCATCCTATATGCAAGCCAATTTGAAAAGAATTTTAAAAGTATCACACCAGCCCAAGTAAAAACTTTATATGTATATTTATATATATTTAAATTGGCAGAGCACCTTTGCAAGCACAAAGACCTGACCTGTTTTCACATAAGTTGAAAATGCTATCTAGTGATTATGGAAGAACTTGTAAGAAAGACTATCAGAAAAAGAACAGGCCAGAATTACACAATATTGCAGAAAAAGGTTTAGAAAAGGACAGTTATGATCACATTCTCTGTATAAAAAATTTAAAACAGGTAACAAGCACATCCTGCTTGAAGTGGCAGCTAAAGAAAATGTCCTTTCAGGTCATAGGTGACTGTCCAAAACCACTCAGAGACAAACACCATTAACATGGAAAATGTTTATAATCTGGCAGCAGACATTTAAATGTACTGCAGTGTAACCTGTAGCAACTAAAATCCACCTGTTTTATTACAACAACCTAGTCCTAGGCAATGAAAAGCAATGGAGAACCCAGCTTCCCTCAAAACATGGCAGGATCAGGACCTGGCACACTAAAAGAACAGGAAAAAGCCACCTGCACAACTTGATGGAGATTTACTTGCAAGGCAGCTGAGGCTTGAGAGAGGGTAGGAACAGGAACATGAGCCTTGTCAAAAGGTCTAGTGGTTTCAATAAAAGCTATGTTGGGACATAGTAGAAATGTAAGAAATTCAGGAGGGATCACTTGACTATCAAAGTTCAGTATAAAGAATCCAATAAAATGAGATGTGTGCTGTCACACTCAGCCCCCATACCTATTATTTTAGGTGAACCAATGAGTCAGAGGGCAGGTGTTCCTGTCTGCAGCTGACAGAACACAGAAGATGCATTTTTAAAAAAGTTCTGTTACCTTCTGGAAAATCTCTCTGTCACATAAATTAATAATGCCTTTCATGTCTCCCACGACTCCAAGACAAACACTAATAGCACATTAGCTACCTCCAGGTAAGCAAGCAACCAAATGCACACAAACATGCTACAGAAATTCAGGGAAAATCCAGCCCACATTTTTAAAAACAAAAAGAATTTCAGAGTAACTCCTGCAGCCTTCAGCAAGTCCTGTGAATTTCTTCACTGCAAATTCTGTTCAGGACTGACACCAGCTGACAAACTGCAACATCTATGGAGACAATTCCTTAAGAGCATCACTGCCTAGTGATAGTCAGGAGTGAGGCAGTGGGATCACAGAGCAGGCAGGCAAGTGCATCTCACAGCCCAGGGACCCCTCTGGAGCCTCTCAGCAGCACAGTGGAAGTCACACATCCAACTTCCAGAGCACAGAAGTTCCTTGCCACACTGATCCCTGTGTGCACAAGGAAAGCTTTGAATGCCAGTTTCATAATAAAAGCAAAGTCAGCCTTTACAAGAGGCATCTTAATCTGATAAAGGACTGCAGCAGACACATTAGACTTCATTAACAGAGGTAGTAATTGCTCCCATTTACATAATTCACACCCGAATAGTTCATGGCAAGTAAGTATGTCTAGATTACATGGTAGGACAGAGACTGCAGAGTAGATAGAACAGAGAGGAGGGCAGGTAGAAAAGATGGCATTCCAAACAAAGAAAAGCTTACATTCCAATAAAACCCTGCCAGGAATCCAAACAGTGGGTATAATGAGAGAATTGACATGATTCACCATAACTCAGACGTGTACCAATCAAGAAAAAATGAATTCCTGTTACTTCCTAGCCCACCTCACTTACAAAACCTATGGCTGTTACATTACTTTATATTAAAAGTGTGAAGCCCTTGTCCCTTGGGGTTATTTTGTAGATTTTAGGTTTGCCTAGTTTTGGAAAGTAAGAAGGCTCACTACTTTTCACATTAAATTAATTACTACTACACACAAAAAGGACAGGAGCAAGTTTACTTTGGAAACAGCAAGCCAGTCAATGCAGGACATAAGGCATTGAACCCATGGAATTCAGGGTTGTTTATCAAAATATCCTTATGGCCTTGACAGCAAGAAAGCAATAGTGATGAATGAAATTAAGACAGAAACAAGACTAAAAAGTAACTGTTCATATTAGAATTGTCTCTCATTCCTAAAGAGCACATAAATAAATGCTGAAGCACTGCCATCTGTTTATATCCAATCCTTTTTAAAACCTGGGGGGATGGTGCTGGTGGTGCTTGTTTTATATTTTTTATATTAAATTCACCTACTTCCACATCTGCCAGGTTCACTGACTGTAACAGAACCTTTGTTCTGTCTCACCCAACCCAAGATGTGAATTGATTCTCCCCCACACATAGAGACAGAGAAATCTTCCCAGAAAAAAAAGCATCTCAGAAAATCCCCAAAAATCTTCGGTGACTCTGATATATAAAAAAAATATGTTTTGTAGAAGGCAGATCATCAACCCTGACCCTAACAGTTTTAGGGAAAAAAGCCAGCATTCATTTGTCAAAGGAGTGTTTTATTTCTAAACAGGAAGTGACATTCCTGTTAAACACTTTTTACATCTGAAAGGTTAGCAGGAATGGCACCACAGAACATGGAAACAGCTTGATTCCCTGTCCTTTTTAGACACCTTTCTGTTTCCCATTCCTACACAAGGTATCCCATCCAGCAAAAACCACCTGCAAGTCTGTAAACGAGAACCAGAAACATCCATTCATCAGTTTCCTAGTTAATTTCTTTCCCTTTCACGGGATCTACTTACTCAGCAAGGAAGACCTAACACAGCACATGCTCTGCTCTACTCTACAGCACTTTCTTTGCAAAAGCACTTTTAACTGACATCAGATTTTGTTTCTTATAATACCCATAGATCTGGATAGTAGCATAAAGGGTCTGCTGTCACCATCAGTGACAGCAGTCCCCTTTCCTCCCACCTCCTTTCCCAAACAAACAAGACAACAAAAAAAGGCTTGTTATTATTATAATAAATATATATATTTCCGCTAAATCTTTATTCACTCATGTGTAGGGAGTCTGGCTAGGTGCACCAGGATTTCTTTTGTGCAATGACTGGGACATAATTATAATTCTCTAAATTTAAACCAGATATGAAAAAAAACCAAAAACATCACATGCCCTTTTTAAAGGCAAAACACAAAAAGCAACAGGTATCAGGACTCCAACATATCACTTATATCACACATATCACTTCCTATGGATAAACTCATTAAATTAACTCTGACTCTTCAAATTATGTAGAAGATGGAAGACCTGTGGATGTTAATTTTCTGTCACTGTATGGCTAAAGAGTTTATAGGCTCATTTTAGAGTACAAAGTCAGTAAATACTTTGTATTTTTATCCATGGCTGTTTCTCTCTTTCCCACAGGTGGCATGCAGCAACAAGCCACTTCCTAATAGCAGAAACAAAATGTTCAAAGCACTAAAGATATTTCAGGAGTGCCTAGAAGCACTAGTGAACCCATGCAGCCAGCCAGCCTAAAGTCACCATGGGCAACATCACAGTGCAAGGCAAAGCATGCTCCAGCCACAAAATTCCATCATAATCTCACCCTGACAACAACCATATTGACATAACCCACGTGCTACCACTACTGCTACATCAGCACTGGATTTTCTAGGATCTCCTGCTCTACTACTGCATGCCAGAGTTGAACTCTTGGCTTAAAGAGCAATGGCTAGAGCTCTCCTCACCACAGTGGCCACCCTCTTGCAGCAGGGTGGCCAGCAAGGGGCAAGAGCCCACACTGTGGGTTTAGTTCTATTATTTAACAAGCCACATGCATCTCTCCACACTTATATTTCTGACCAAAACATACTCAGCTAAAGCAAGCCAGACCCTCCAAATATAAGACAATTCTCCAGTGGTTTAGCCAGGTAAAAGTTGTAACAAAACTCATCCTAGAGAGGTTTTCAGGGGAACGGGCTTGAAAAGAGGGAGGGGTGAGAGATAACAATGGGAGAGTATCCTGCTTCACAAAGTAAGGAATAGGGGCAAGGAACTCAAGCACTGGTTACAATAGCATGGTGAAATATTTCTATTCATGCAGCAGCATACAACTGCTACCAGGAACTGAGAAAGTGGCAGATTCAAAGAAAGAAAGGAAAAAAAAAAAAAAAAAGAAAAGAAAAAAGTAAGAACCCACTAAATACCAAAGACCCCTCAAAAAAACAAGCCAGGGTTCCTCTCATGACCCAGATTTGCAATTCAGTAAAAGGGAATAAGCCACATAAATACCAAACTTGCCTTTTTTGCTAATCAGTCCATTAGCCACATATTACAGATGAAAAGTTATGTGAATGGAATCTCAAAAAAGCTCATGACAGGATCAAAAAGAACACTAAAAATTATGAAAAACATGATGCTTTAATATAGTCCAGAGAGTAGGTTTTCTACAGCTCAGGCTTCTGCTAACATCCCAACGGTGATTTAATTACACTTAAATTGGTTTCCCAGAAGTGGTGGAAGAAGTTCAAATTATATCAAAGATTATGATAAACTCACATTTCATTCAGCAGATCCCAACCTTTTTCTAGCTGCAGCCCCTCTTACAGCCTGATGGATTGAGACAATTCCAAATTTCTGGATGATACAGCAGGCATAGACTTGACTGTTCTGGGAACTGCTGTTCTGTGATAAAAGTTCTGACCTGTGCTTCCAGAACTGAACTACATTCAGTACAGCTGTTAACTAAATAATCACTGCTTTCATTACTGAAAAAATCCCCTATTTAACTACCAACTCCAGTCACAGCAGCACGGGCAAGGTGGTGATTTCTCTTGTCTTATTCCACTTGGAATGGCTCTAAGGCTGCTGACTCATAACTGACCCTGAATTGGGGCACACATCCGAGCTGCTGCAGTTTCCAACACAAACTCCAGGACCGTGTCAGGCTGTGGCTCAGGAGGAGATGTGTGTGCAGCCACCTACGGCTACAGACGCAATAATCTCAGGGAGCAAAGGAGGGCAGGCAGCTGGTGGAGGCGACTGCTGCAGACATCCTTGGCCATTGTTTGGGAATCACAGCCCCACAACCAAACCAGACAACTTTCTGTGGATACAGCCTGTTGGATCTGAGGTAACAGGTTATCCAGATACAACCACCCTGCATGATTGAGCATGGCCCCCAAAATGTGCTGGGACAAAATGTAGAACACACATTGTTCTTCAGAACAATTCTATTTTTAACCGTTTGCTTTCATTCTCTCGGCTTGTATACTGCTTCCCACCACCACCAGCACCTCCATAGGTGTTTCTTTACATCTTTGCAACGCCGATTTCCACCGGGGCTTCCCTTTAAATCATTTCACACCGTATCAGCACAAACCATAACATGAAACTTCCAGGTTCAATAAATCGTGTGCTTCCTAACTAACCTTCAGAGCTCACACTCCAAACGAGACAGATGTGGAAGGGCAGCAATTCCTGACACGGGCTTTAGGATGGCAGCACACTCAGAAACAAAGCACCGTGTCAGCTGACGCCGGTTCACAGCAGATGCAATAATACATGAAACTGACCAGAAAGCGCTCACAGAGAAAACATCAAAAAATCCAGCACGGCCACAAGGTGCGGGCAGAAAGACACCGCTCCCCATTACCTCGGCTGAGGTGACTGAGATAACAAAAGCGTGCGCTTCCCAAGGACAGGCTGAATGAGGAGGGGCGGAAAAGCCCGGCCGGGAAGGCGAATGGGCAGAGCAGGAATGACCGCCCGAGCGAGGCACAACCAAACCCCGCCCGGGCGCCGGCAGTGCCCGGCAGGACGCGGGCCCGCGGGGCGATGCGGCCGCCCCGCCGCGCTCCCCGGGGCCGGACCGGAGCCGCCCCGCCCCGGGCGGTGACAGCGTGCGGGGCCCGGCGGGGAGAGGCCCCGACCCCCCCGGGCCGCCCCCTCCCTGCCCCGGCCACAGCCCGCGCAGCCCGAGGGCGAGCTGCCCGCGGGCCCGCACCTACCTGCGCTGCAGCTCCGCGGCCACAGCAGCCACCGCCGGACCCTGCCCGGCCGCCGCCGCAGCCCCTGCCCAGCGCGGCGGCTGCTCCCGCAGCTACCGGCGCCCGCAGGCCCCGCCCCGCCCCGGGCTCCCCCCAGCGGACGGCAAGGCGCGTTAACCCGACCCCCCCCCCCCGCCCCGAGCGCGGCCCCTCACCTGCCTGTCAGCACGCGGGGAGGGGACGGCAGGGGACGGGACAGGCAGCGCTGCCCGCGCTCGGCTCCGCTCGGTTCGGCTCCGCTCCGCTCCCGCCGCTTCTCCTCCGCCGCTCCCTCCCGCGCCCCCGGCGCGAGACACGCGCAGACCCCGCCCCCAGCGCGCGCGCTCGCCGCGCGGGGCTTCCCTCGGCCCTCCCCGCCCCGCCCCCGCCGTGCGTCACCACCCGCGCGCGTCCCCAGGGAAGTTTGACCGCTCTCCGGCACCGTAGCGGCCGCTCCGGGCGGGAAGTGCGAACAGGCCGCGGCACGGCCCAGGTCCGGCTGGAAGGGCCCGGCGGGGGCTGCGAACCGGACACAGAACCGAGCACCGAACCGGGCATCCCCCTACGCGCGGCTGCTGAGGGGCATCACCCGGCGCGCCAGGAGCCTGAGCGAGGCCGGTGTTTGCTGAGGGAGCCTCGGGCAGACAGCAAGTGACCCCATCCGGAACCCTCCCAGGTTGGGTTTGCTGTGATTTCAGGGCTTGAGGAGCCAACAGCAGCACTGACCTCCTTAGCCCTTACTTCCAGGGGACACTAAATTGGGAGATTATGGCAAATGGGCTAGGCCTGTCAGACTACACTAGGAATGACATTTATTGACATGTAAACTATCACTGTTTAAATTTGTGTCTTCTTGCAATGAATACAGCTTATATCGTAATTATCTTCTATTATTTCATCATATTATATATTACCTATGTTTTAAGTATTATTATATTTTCTACATGTTATATATTATATTTAATTACCATTTATAATATAATTCAGGCCTCTGGCAGGCCAATATCCACTGAGGTCTCGATAACCTGAACTTACTTCCCTACTGTAGAAGCAGAGTCCATTTTAAATTAATTTCTGTAGATTCATATAGTGCATGTAAGTGCATGCTACAGTATCTAAGACCTTCTGTCAAGCCTAAGGTATCTCCCAAAAAAGAGATAGATAATTTATACTTATCTTGCTGGCTAAGAAGGATGGAAAGAGGTACAGGCTTGCCCACGCCTCACTTGGCAGGCTTGCCCTGCCAATTTCAAGTGTAAATGATTTTCCATTTAACAATAACTAAGTGTCACACTGGAGTAAAACAGAGCCTAAGAGCTGTAGGTTTTTCATCCCAGCTTAATTAGTGTGTCATGTTAATAGGGTGTGGCTGCCAGAAGTGTCGTCTGTGCCTGTGATCACCGTGGGTTTGTGCTGCAGTCTGACAGAGCTCCCAGAGTGCAGCTGGTTTCATTTCCAGGCTGGATTAATTTCTTGCCTGCTAATTGCATCTGGGAGATCTGCAGGCTTTCTGCTCACAGCTGGACAGGCTGCTTTTCCTTGCAAGTCCCAAACCATCACTCTTGGGTTAAAAACCCTGCTGCCTTTGCCTTGCAAGCACTGCAGTGACTTGTACATAAATGATGTGGTGATAAATCAATCTCAAGGCTTTTAGAAAGAAGTACCCATGTAAATAATTGATGATATTTGAGTAATATTCCTGCCTGGTCTGGCCTCCAGACCAAGATCTTTTACTCTGCCTGCATGGATGTGAAACTCCTTGAAGAGCAGATGGTTCACTTTTGGTTTTGTGACTGAGGTGTTACTGTTTCATACCTGGAAAAAAACTAGAATGACAGAGTTGTTTCTCTTTTTTTTTTTCAGTTCTACCCCTTGGTCAGTGTTTATTGATATAATCTTTTTTTTTATAATATCAAAAAAATTATTTGTGCAGCAGTACCAGGCAAACCCTTTAATGAAATACTTTTTATACAGGTAATGAGTAAAAGCAAAGGAATTAAGTAATGTGAGAAATTAAACAGGATTTATATTCTTGGAAAGCAAATGTATTTCAAACTTAACTTGTTTGGAGTGACCTGTCTCCTAGGATGCTGCTGGTGGATTCTTAACTAATAAAACTTCTTTGGACCCTTTTTAAGGCAAAATTTGCAACAGGCAGTGAAACAGCAAAGAGGTAACTGACACACACCAGTGCTATTAAAGAAAATGTTTGGAGGCATGACCAGCAAAATTTGAAAAAGATGCAGGCTAAAACACAGCAAACACTGCTAAACCAAGCAGTGTGAGCTGGATTTGTAATTATTGGGAAAGCAGGCCCCTTAACAGCTTCCAGCAGTTACACTGATGTTCAGTGAACTTGTGGCAGCTGTGTCAAGGCTGCCATGGCAGGAAACAGCACAGTGAGTAAGGAGGTGAGCTCCTCATCCTGTGTTCCAAAAATGCAGGAACTGACCAGGTAAGCTTGGTTTCAGATATTAGGTGTATCCAAAAATTCTTAAATAGAAACACACCCCCACAAATGCACTGTTACTCTTTGAAAATTCTATAAAAGGAAGAGTTTTCCCCTGTGTTCATTAAAATGTTAAAAAAATGGAACCAGAAATAGTGTTTTCTGTTCAGTGCAGGGAGGTTCATGATCCTAGACATGCCAGGAGTAAACCTAGCAGTGCCTGACAAATAAAAGATTTCAGTTGTGCTTTTGGAACCACACATATTCCAGTGGAATAAATGGGACTGCATGGAGGTGTCCACCTGTGCTGGAACTGAGCAGGAATTGTCTCAGTGGTGCTTGTAGGCCTTGAAAGCAAATATAGTTAAACTACTGCAGGGAGCTCAAATGTGCTCTTACACCTTTTTTCTTTTGTTACAGACTGTGGCCTGAATGAGGGAGGGGCATGAAAAAGGCACTGACAGCACCTGAGGCCAGCTGTGGTGTGCAGCAGACACTCAGTCTCCTGAGCTGAGTTAAACATTTCCATGTTTAACCTCTCAGTGAGTATCTTTTCCTCCTGTTGAAGTTAACAGAACATTACTTCACTTTTATCAAGTCATCAAGGTTTTTTACCTAGAGATATCAGAAATGAAAACTGGGGAGTTCTAATGTGTGCAGCTTTTCCACAAGCAATTGCACCATCTCTTTTCCACTCCTTTTAAACTGTGGAGTAGCACAGGCCTGTTTTGATTAGGACCATCTGCCCCATTACACTTGAAAGAGATACCTCAGCTCTGTGGTAAAGCAGCCTTTGCATAACAGGTAAATCAGCTTAGAAAATAGTTTGGAGCTCTCAGAGGAAAGAAAACTCCACAGAAATATAAAACCTGTACAGTTTTTTTGGATGTTTTCTTAGAGTACTACCTTAGGTTAAGTATGTGGCATTATTTTTGGTGCTTGCTAAATCCCACTTGCTGCCTGTGTAACTGTTTGCTCTTGCTGGGCTCAGTGGAATTGCACTGACTGAAAGAATGTTGAAGATTTTTATTCAGCCTCTCTGTGTAGGAAGCTTATCAGATAAAGAGGGCAAGGATGAATGAAGCCCTCTGGATGTTCACAGTCTGTGCTGAATCCTGCTTGTGGGATGCTGGGATTAATTCCTTGGAACATCCATGTTCTAGCTGAGCACTGCCCAAGCTGTGGTGGTTGCACAATGCATGGTATGCAAACTATTCTGAAGTGATGCAAAATTCCTGCTGCCACCTCACAGGTGAGGGGAACTGGCACTCCTACCACAGGGTTAGAGCACAGAGCATGGTTCAAAAACCTAGTTTGTCCATGCAGAGTGGAACTGATAGGAAAATACATGATTTAATAAATAAATTTGTGGAGGGTAATGGACAGTGAGATAGAAAGGTGTGTGAGGATGTTAGAAAACTAGAAGTTATGTCCACACAATCATGGCAGGTGAAGGTGTTGCTCCACAGTGGTAGATACACTTGAACAGGTTAATTTCAGGATTATCAGTTCTGAAAGACTGGTTTATTTCCTCCACAGGAATTTGTGTACACACACTCTTTTCTCAGCAGTGCTCAATTTGACCACCATGCAAATACACCTACTTGTAGAGTGCTGTTGAAAATGAGTATTTCATAGCCAATTTCCCAAAACAGAGATTGTTTTTTTTCTGATTATGTACCTAACATGTTCAAATTTTGAAAGCCAAGATGAAAATAGGTAGTAGTAAAAGCTGTTAAGCTTCTTTACCTGTTCTAGTGTGTCAAGGCAACATTTTGGAGCACAGTGCAGCACCTCTAGTCTTATGTGTACTCCTTCTCAGTGACAAGAAAATTTCCTGACAACACTGCCAGCTAAACTCAAAAGAATTCCCTGTAAATAATAAATAATGATTCCATTGCTACAGAGATAGTAAATTATAGTTCTTGATCACCTTTAAACTGATAAACTGCTTGTATCATCCTGCATATTCAAACTTTAATTTTTAGTCTTTCTGGTTTAAAAATAGCACATATTTTAACACTGATTAATGAGTCAGGCAGCCTCCTACCAGAGCCATGGCCTCAGAGGGTGTCCAAGGCTCTTGGGCACTCCAGTGAATAGTTTATTATCTAATTCAGCATTAATGTTTCATGTGAGTTAAAATGTTGTGGGGAGAGGGCAGGGCAGTGAGGAAACAATACTCTAGTGAGGAATGGAAGCACCTTGCCTTCCCTGGCTCTGACACCAAAATAGATTTATAGCACCTTGTGCAGAATTAATTTTTCTCTCTTCTCAGCCTCTATTCTAATAACATTTTATGTTGTTGTTATCTTATTGCTAAACTTCCATACCTTCTCAGTGATGTCTTATGGGCGGCTCCTCACAGCACTGACTCCATCCTCCTTCCCACTACCCAGCCAACAAACTCCAGCTCTCCTCTGACCAGCTGACCCACTCTTTTATAGCACTCATCCTTATTGGACACAGCTGTTCCTAATCCTTGGTAATTGCTACAGCTGCAACTCCTCAGGGGTGAGATTGCCTTCTGCACCATCTCTCTTCTCTTACATTCTGTCCCTCCACATTAGATTGAAGTTCTGCCACTCTGAAACGCTCAGACAATTGCTTTGAGACACAGGGCTTGGCTTTGCTGCACTTCCCCAACTGCAAAACCCCCCACATTGCTCTGATGGAGGGGCTCGTTTAAACAAGGCTCACAGCTGAAGCTGCTCCTGCAGGTAAAGCCTGAAACTATACTGGCTAAACTGAGCTAAAATAAACTAATCTAATCTTGTGTCTCCTTCACGCAGACTGCATCCACACATAATTTGAACACAAACCAATAACAACTGAATTTAGACTGATCATGGTGCACACCATATAAAAGCTTGAAGGACTTTAACTAAAACTGGTATTTAGCAATTTTGCATCAAAATGCCACCCACCTACTTTGCATAAATTGGTCATAGTGTTTGTAGGCAAGTGACATTTTGGTCATTGTTTCTTCCCAAGGGCTCAGAGTGATTAAGATCTGATTGAGGCAGCTTGGGGGTGTGAGTGGAGGCAACAGTATTGTTCAAATTTCTGTTCCCTTGGCCACACACACTATTTATGTCTCTCTAATTGTCTCCCTCCCCATGCAGTGAACTCTTTGCTGAGCAGAGGAAATAGGCTGCTTAAATCACAAGTGTGTCTCCTGGTAATGTTGCTTTCTATTTGCTCTTTTCCAAAGCCAAATGTATTTACAAATTGCTGCTAACTTCTGGTGGAAATTCATTCAGGTGTATGAACACTGTACAATTATCCAAGTTTGGGACCAGAGAGGAATAATTCTAGCCAACCAAAATTAAGGAGAATTTTAGCTACAGTTGGCATAATTGTCAGTGCTCACATTTGCTAAGGAAACAACCAGTATCCTTTTTCTGAAAATCGGTTGCCAAGTCCTCAATGAATTTTGGATTTCTTGTTTAGAGACTGGAAAAACAACTTATGTTAAAAAGTGCCACACCTGGAATGCATTAACAAAGCAGAGTACTAGCCAGGTGCTGACTGACTGGCAAATCATGCTATCTGCTGAGGATTTTAGGCTTTCTCAAACTGTTTTGACACGTTCAGCTCTCTTGTATGTCTGATTTTGTCTTGTATTTGTATTGCTTGCAAAAGTCTGAGTGCTGGGCTATCAGTTGTGCTCAGAATTAGTGCAAATACAATAAAAGATTATCTCTGTGGGTTATTGAGGAGTGCTGCTCTAGCCCCTGGCATAGCTGGATCCGCAATCTCCCCAGGCCCACGGCTCCAGAGCAGGGGGGAGTGGCCATGCAGTGCTGGGAAGTGTTGGATACTGGCTTAGAAAAGGGTGCCATCTACTGAATTCTTGGTACCACTTCTTACAGTTCTGACAGGTTCTGTGGTTCTCAGCTCTGCATGGCTGGTTTATGTGGCACTACGTAGCACCAGGCAGAGTGATTACAGTCAAAACAGCCATCTAAAATAAAACTGACAAGTCAGGGTATAGCAGAGTAAAGTTTTAGAAAGTTGTCCCTACTTTTTATCAAAGTATTAACAAATATTGAAAGTGGTCCAGGAAGACAGTGCTGAAGAATCTCAAAGAGGGAATTCTTTTTCCTTCCCTGGCATGGTACAGTGCCTTCCCATTTACCTAAAGGAAAAAAATGCACATTTATAATTTTTTATCAGTGTGATATTTAGAATAAGGTTTTTGCCATGTCTTCATATGGACTGTCAGTTCTGTCCTCTTCAGTCATTATATTTTCTCTCATCTCCAGGGATGCCTGAGAGCCAGGGGAAGGACAGTGAGAGCTGCAGCAGCAGCAGCTCCAACACTGGGGACTCAGTGGCTTCCTTTGGACAGGTCAGTTCCTTTTGGAGCAGTTTGGCAGGAGCTGGAATTTATATGGCACACACACACTATAAAATTCTGTGTTCTGCTGAATTGTTAGGGTAGCCAGTACATGCATAAACAATTTTTATGATTTAAGTGGTGAAACCTCTGTTCTGTCCCACTTCAGGCCATAACAACACCAGCTTTTTAGTTCTCAAATCCTTAAACATACATTTAGGCTTCTCTACATTTTGTGAATTGGATTTCTAAGACAAACCTAAACTTACAACACTTTAGGCTTCCCTTGATTCTGGTGTTCTCCAATGATACCAGTGATGTTGGAGTTATCCAAAGACATTGGATAACTCAAGAAATTCCTATTTAAACTGTATTTAGCTCAGCTTTCCTGAGCTGCTCTCCTCCCTGCCCTGGTGTCACGTGGCAGTGGAGTATGGTTCATCTTCAGTTTTGTTGGAGTATTTAAATACAAGTTTCTAATTGGTCACAGAGTTGTGTTTTGGCTTTGAGCAATAATATAGAAATTTATATGTGTGTTTGTGGTTAGGATTATAAATTAAAAATAATTGCTGCAGCTCAGTAATTAATGCCTGTATCTACCAAGAGTAAGTTGAAAAAAGAACAGCCTGATGCACATACCTACCCTGAGGTGTTTCCTTGCCTGATACACCCAATTCAAAAACTGGCTCATGCACATGTGGGAAGGAGTGGGATAAAGCAGTGCTGTTAGGAGAGGAGGGGGAGCTGAATCAGGGAGGTGAGATGTGTGTTGTGTTGTTTTTGCCAGTATCAGTACACGGCCAGCGAGTACCGAACCATTCAGCACGCACTGCGGCAGAGGCTGGGCCCCGACTACATCAGCAGCCGGCAGGCAGGAGGAGGGCAAAAGGTAGGAACACACATGATGCTTCAAATCCATTTCTCCCAGGAAAACTGGGGTTTAAGTTGTTACAATATTCAGTATTTTTTTAATTAATTTCCCTCTAGTAGTCTAACATGCAGATATGAATGCAAAGTGAGCAGGCCATAAGTTCTGGCTTTTATTGAGCCGCGGATTTTCCTTTGACGCTTAAAAAGAGACTTTATTTTTCAGAGCTTCATCCTTTATAAAGGAATATTTATCTACTTGTGCAACACTGAGATGTTTTCCCTAATTTTTCCCAGAATTGGACTGTATGAAACATTATATAACAGTGGCTGCATTTACCATCTTTAGTGCCCACTCTGCCTTCTGTTGATTAAGTCATATTTGTTGTTATATTAATCCCCACCACATTTGCTGGAAGAGAGTGCACCTGTAGCTGCACCATCTGCCTTTTATTCACATTATCTGAACCTTGAATTTAGCTGGGTTTCGTCAGTGTAAGATGGTATGTGTTAAATCTCTGTTAAAAATAAAGTGTGCAGAGATGTGTGCACAAGGCTATGCATTTATATATATGTGTGTGTGTATGTGCTCTTCTTTTCAGGTCTGTTACATTGAGGGTCACAAGGTCATCAATCTGGCCAATGAAATGTTTGGCTTCAATGGCTGGGCTCACTCAGTCACTCAGCAGAATGTTGGTAAGGGTTTCTTGGGGGCAAAGAAGTCTTTGCTTCATAGTTTCCATCATAGAACATGATTGGAAGGGACAGGGATCCACAGGGATCACCAACTCCAGCTCCTCTCCCTGCACAGGACACCCCAGGAGTCACACCATGTTGTCCAAATGATCCTTGAGCTATGCCAGGCCGGTGCTGTGCCCACTGCCCTGGGGAGCTGTTCCAGTGCCCAACCATCCTCTGGGGGAAAAACCTTTTCCTGATACCCAACCTAAACCTGCCCTGGCACAGCTTCAGGCCATTCCCTGAGTCCTGTCACTGTCACCACAGAGGAGAGATCAGTGCCTGCCCCTCCTCGTCCTCTCACAAGGAAGCTGTAACTGCACTGAGATGTCCCCTCAGTCCCCTCCAGGCTGAACAGACCAAGTGCCCTCAGCTGCTACAACATCACTTCAAAGCACCTGGGTACAGGCATGAGCAACTTCCAAGTGTCTTAACAGTTAGTAAAAATGAGAGAAATTGAATAATAATGGAGCTTCTGTTTTCATTTCAGATCTGTCATAGTCATTATTCTGAGTGTGTTTATGATTATTCTTGAGCTATTCTAATCAAGTCTCTGATCTCTATGGGTACACTCAGTCAAGAGTAATTACAATTAAACTATTTAACACTCAGCAGTCCTAAGCCAACTTCAGACTCTCAGTTAATAGTCCCTTAATCTTTAGGGACCCATCTTTTTCTGCAGATTTCTCTTCTAGCTAGTACACAGAACTGCGGTTTCTACAACAGAAAACTTTGGGAAGTTTTTTCAACTATGTCATGTTCAGGTGATCCTAAAACTTCAGCCTCTTCCATGCTGATGGCTGAAATAGTACCTGCCAGAGGAGTGTTGTCCTTGTTTGCAGATCTGCTGTGCTTATGCTGAAAACTGGTTGTTGAAGTAGGTCAAAGCAGCAGCTTAAATTACCTTCTTCCTTCTCCCCACCTTCAGAAATCTTTTCTTAACTCAGGCTGGTAGATTCTAGAAATAGAACAACTTACTTCATCACTTTCCATCTATTCTGCACCATGGTTTTCTTTCCCCTTTTCAGTGAAAAAAGGACTGACATCCTTCAAATTTCTACCTTTCTCAGATAATGCCATAACTAGTCATTCCTTAAAAATTCAGGCTTTCTGTCCATGATAAAACCTTGTGCAGATTATTTGCAAACCACAGACTTCTACTAGATCCTAAGAAAGAAGTTACTTTCATAGACAGCAGTTGCTTTTCCACTATTGATTTTATACATTAACACTTCAAATGTCTCCTTCCAGACTTTGTTGACCTGAACAATGGCAGGTTCTACGTGGGTGTCTGTGCTTTTGTGAAAGTTCAGCTTAAGGTAAATGGGTTTTTTTGTTGGCTCTGACTGTAGCTGAGCAATTGCCTGAAGCTGTGAATGAAAGTCCTTGCATGGGTCAGAGCACAGTCCCTGGGTACTGCCCTGCATTAGGGAACCTGCTGGTGTCCTAAACATTGACCTTGCTCTGGAACAAACAGCCAAGAGCAAGTACCCAGGCTTGGGAGAGCACAGCACCTGCCTGTATAAAATCCTCTTATATCTGAAATTGTACTGCAGGATGGATCATACCACGAAGATGTGGGATATGGAGTCAGTGAAGGCCTGAAGTCTAAAGCCTTATCCTTAGAAAAGGCAAGAAAGGAGGCAGTAACAGATGGACTGAAGAGAGCCCTCAAGTAAGTGAAAATCAGCAGTTGCACAATTTCAGAAGTTCTGTGGGATGAAGGGTTTTCAGTCTCAATGAGCCCTCTTGTTTCTCAGGTGCTTTGGCAATGCTCTTGGGAACTGCATCCTGGACAAGGACTACCTGCGAGCCGTGAACAAGCTTCCCCGGCAGGTGCAGTACAGGGGCTGCCCCTGCTCCTGCAGCCACAGAGCTCAGCAGTGCTGCTATCAGTGCCTCTCATTCCTGAGGGTTCTGAGCCCAACAGCCTTCCTAGCAAACAGCTCACACATCAAAGCAGGCTGTTCCTGAAGTGGCACCTCAGGAGCCACCATGGATCCTTCCTGCTCCTGCTGTGCACCAGCCGGGGGCGGGAGGCTTTAGGCAGCGACCTGCTTTATGGAAGGAGGGAAAAGGAAGCCTTCTGCAACTGCTGATCCATGGACTTTCATAGCAAAGCTGCCTTCAGTCACAGTAGGACTTGCCAAACTCTGCTAGAGGCCTAGAGCTGCAAGGCAGTCCTGTCAAACACTGTAGGAGCAGATCCAAAGTGACACCTCACAAGGCAAAGATGACCCAGGTCTCTGGTTTGCCAGGGACATCATCTATTAGAGGCACTGCCACAAACTTGTAAGGTGACAGAGCCAAAACATCCCATCTTTAATACACAGGAATGGTCTGCCTTCCTCAGAACTCAGAAAAGGTTGGCCTTGCCCTTTAGCACAAGCTGGAAAATGGACTGGTAAAACAAACTCACACAGCAACAGCCTTGTGGGGCTGTGGGAAGTTGTAAAATCCTGTTCTTGTTTGCAGAGCAGTGTGGGGAGACTTCACCATCTGCCCTGCAGCACTGAACAATTAAACCAACACAAAGTCACAGGAATTTAGTGATTAACTGACTGAATTACTGGGTACTGAAAAGAGCATTTCAGGTTTCTGACTTACTGTTCAGCCCAGAGCAAACAAAATAGATTTTTAACCAGTGCTTATTACATTAAGTTGATGATAGAAATTTCTGAACCTTTTCTTCTTTCTCCTTGACCAGGTACCCCCTGAGTTAGACTTGGTCAAAGCTAAAATGCAGGACTATGAGCCTGAAATAGAGCAAGCAAGATACAGCAGCTATATGGAAAGGCAGAATGCAGCAGGGAGACAGCACTGTGAGGTGACACCTGGCTGTAAGCCTGGCCAGACAGAGGCTGCTGTTGTGACAGCAGATCAGAAACAGCCCAATGCTCCCAGGTGAGACTGCTGTTATAAATGTATTTTTTAAGCTGTTTTAGAAATTACTGGGCCTTTTAAAACATGTAAAGACAGCTCAATTCCAATGATGCCATAAATTACTCGTTCAGTGGGTTTTCTTTACTGTTGTTTCTTAATGAATTTTTTCTTCACAAAATATAATTGCTGAGGTCCTGGTTAACTTTGTGTCTGTGGGTGGGAGAACAGAAGCACAGACTCCTTGGCCATGGAGTGTGATGCCACTTACCAGAGGAAACTGCGCCAGAAGCGGCTGCAGCAGCAGTTCCGGGAGCAGATGGAGAAAAAGCAGCAGGTCCCAGGAGTTACTCCCAGCAGCAAACAGGGTGAGCAGTGGCATTCAAACCTGGCACTTTCCATCAGAGCTGCTAGAGAGAGAGCAGGCACAGGTTACCCAGAGTACAGGAGCATGGCCAGCTTCATGTGCTCTTGTGCTGTGCCATCAACACACCTTTGAGGCCAAAGGCAGGAGCATTATCATATATTCCCCCTCTGCGTTCCAAAAGTGTCAGAAATGTCAGCTCTAAAGCTGCATCATTAAATCTGCAACTTCCCAGCCACCCTAAAGCAGCTGTTACCAGCACCATTAACCTGCTGCATCCAAGCTGAGGCTGCAGCACTTGGCTGTGGTAGCTGCAAGCAAAAAGATATTGCCCGAGCTACTGATACACTGCCCTTGGCTCATGGGGAAGTCTGGGGCCATGTGGTAGCAGGAACATGGCAATGGACAGGCTAAGAACCATGGTAAAGTAGCAGGAACATGGTGATGGGCAGGCTAAGAACCATGTTAAAGTAGCACAGTTTCTCATCAGATGTCATCAGGTACAGAATGTTACTTCCCACATTCTGCTTCCAAGCCTTAGCCAGCTCTAGGACAAAGGAGGGTACCTGGTAGTAGTGCTGGCTGTCATTTCAGACTTGTGCTCTGCTAAGAAGGAATCTGTATTTCTGATATTAATCTCTTCCTGTGTTGCCTCCTTGCAGCAAAATCCAATGCTCCTGTGAAGCACAGCACTCCAGCAGAAGTGCAACAGGAGCTGGCCATAGAAGAGGAGTTCTTTGCAGGTCAGCCAAAGAGGGATGAGTAATAAAGTGTTAAATCATTGGCATTTAAACCAGGTTAATTCAGAATACAGTGTAAGGGTACAAGCTCTGAAGAATTGGAATAACAGAAGTGTGAATGTGATTCTGACCTTAACAATACAAACTGCCTGAGTGGCAGGGAGATGATATCCATCTCTATGGGGGTTTCACTTAGGCTCTTCAGTAGAGTTGTACACCTGTTTGGTAAATCCTTTTCCTGAGGTGATACTGCACAATACAGGACTTGGAGGGGGAGAATTTGGGGTGTCTTCAATATAACCATGGATATTTTGGTACACATTGTGGTGCCTCCACTTTGCTTAAGGGCACAAGGGGCAGGACCCTACTGCACAGTCATCTCCTAAGAGATGCTTTAGAGTTTAAATTTTATAGTGGTCACTGCTTGTAGGAGAAGAATGTGCTGGTCTTGGAGCTACTGCTATTCCTGTAGTACAGCACTGTGTCATGGATCCCCTTCTCATTCCTTCCAGATGATCCTGAACTGTGGGACATTTCCTTGGAGAGCATTGACCTGAAGGTAACGGGTGCCAAAATGTCAGAGCCCTCAGCAGCTGCACAGCAGGCACCTGAGACACCCCGTGGCCATCAGCAGATGAGCACTCGCTGCAGGACACCCCACAGGGGGAACCAGCACAGAGCTGCTGCCAGGCTGGCACAGCTGCAGCCCCCTGCTGCAGCCCCCAGCACCAGCTGTGCCCACCAGCACACCCCAGGTATGTGCTGCCACAAGGGACTGAGCTCTGGCTTCACAGGGGCTCTTGGGAGATTGGGAAAATCCAGTGGAGAAACATTCCTTTCTTTTGGACCTGGCTGCAGAAGCTGGGACAGCACTCTTGAAAAACTGCTTTTTTCCATCCTACTGTCCTATTGAGGAAGAGTTAGAAAAAGAACTGAGGAACATACTTAGAGGCAGAAAAAAATGTCTGTTTCTCACTTTCTCCCTGTGTGGCAGGATGCAGCCCCCTCAGGAGAAGTCAGAGCTTGAAGAAAAGGAGACTGGAACCTACATGAGGCACCCGGTGGGATCTGTGCCTCTGTCATGGATTACATCACACGGCTGCAGCTGGCTCTCCAAAGTGTGTCACATGGACTCTGCTGCACATTATAGTGAAGCAAGAGAAGAACTTCATGTACTCTTAGGTTATTATGTATTGCAGATGCCTTTTTCTATAACCACACCATTATTTGTGCTTCTGCAGCATGAGACTTGTGGCCATATTACAAGTGGATTTTACCTGTAAATTGCCTTTAGCAATGACAGAATGGATTGTTAAAAATGAGATGCACTTCACAGCTTGTCTCTCCCTCAGTGCTGCATTCCAGCACAGAGATTTTTCAGTACCAGGGGGAGCAGAGGGTTGTGGCCAGAGGACAGAAGGCACAAGCTGTTGCCGCACGGCCGGGGCAGAGCCCCTCGCTCCTGTTCCCGGTGTTCCCGAGCCCTTCCCTGCGGTCCGTGCAGCGGCAGCACCTCTGGCTGTGCCTGTGCCTCAGGGCAGGAGCGCTGGGAGCGCCGCCAGCCTGCACGGGGCAGCCCCGGGCCTGCTCCCATCCTTTGGAATGTGAATGGGAGCTGCACTGCTGTTCTTAAATATGCTTTCAACCCCTTTCAATACAGAAATAAACATTAATTTAAAAAACAAACCCCACTGGGAGCTGTTGGTGCCTCTGTGCCCTGCTGAATGGCCTCACAGGAGGCACCGTGTGCTAAAGCTAAAGAGCAGCGCTGCACCTGCACAGCCTCCTTTGCTTTAGGATGGGCAAACAGAAACCTCACAGGGGTTCAGAGATCACAGCAAAGCCAAAAGCTGTTTGGGCCGTCCAAGCAGCAGGCTTAAGGAAGGATTTGGAAGCAGTATTGGAAGAACACTCTCAGCAGGCTAAAGGAAGGATTTGGAAGCGGCAGTGGAAGAACGCTCCCTTACCATTTCGAGCAGCTCCGTGCAGGAAAGGGAGGAGTTCTGCTGGGCTGGCAGGTTCTGTTCCTGTGAGTGCAGCTGCAGTTCCAGGCACAGCCGCAGCAGGGCTCAGGCCTGTGGCAGGAGTGGTGTCACCATCCCCAGGTGTCCGTGGGGGCAGCCTGGTACTGCAGTGCTGGATGCAAGGAGAATGATGATGCCACATGACTGGAAGTTAGAGCTGAACCAGGAAAATGTACACAAACTCTGGGATTAGTCCAACCCTGCAATCAATTTCAGGCTTCAAACAGGACCTTACTCCCATGGTTTGCCTCTAACTGTAATGACATTTGGAATAGTCAGCATTTATTCCTCTTCCCCTGCCTTCATCACTTAATCAGTCTTTTTTCCTTAAAAGATTCTTTACTATCCTCTTGCCTCCTGAACAGGACAAAGGACAGGAATTGACTTCAGTGTGGAAAGACAGGACAAGCTGTAATTAACCGTTATAGATTACATCTAGAAAACAGTTCCACATTTCACCCTCCTTGTTTCTGGCCAGTTCAAATGTGCTGCCTTCAGAACAGCTCAGGGAAGAAGCACATTCCACATGCTTGAGTCATGCCCTCGCTATTGAAACCATATACCTGCTAGGAAGGGAGCACACAGACCTTCCAAATTACTGAATTCAAACCTGTTCCAAACTTTTGCAATGAAAAAAATTCAAAAGTCTGTAACAAAAATATAACAGCCTCAATTTCCTTGGCTCTGGAAACGGTGCAAAGATAGCTGTGCCTCCTCTGACAAAGTCACTGCAACGAGTCTCTCGGGATTGGTCCCTCTGAAAAGGGCAGGAAAACTTATACTGGGAGCTTTATTTGCCCTTCCAGCCTTGCACAGCATGACTCATAACAGAAGCTGTTCTTAAAATGGAAAGAAATGCAGCAGCAATTAGTGTTTAGAAATACCAAATTCCTCCTTGTGAGAAATGACGCTCACTTAAAATTTCAGAGGTTTATTAAACCCTAACAAAAATACAACAAAGGACTGAAAAAGGAAAAATTAGAGTGCTGGGAGTCTCCATGACCAGCAGCCACGTGCTCTTCTGCAAAATGGCTGCTCTGCCTTTTCAACCCTGAGGCCCTCCCAGAGTTTGGTCAGTCAGCTCCTTCTCTGAGGAGGAGCTGTGAGGTCCTGTTATTAAGGTTCCTTCTCCCAGCCCTGCAGGATGGGAGCACATCCCTGCTGGCATCCAGCCCCGAGGAGCTGCGTGGGGGCAGCACAGAAGAGCCGGGAAGGGCCCTTAGGACACCCTGCTCATCCCTCAGTGCCAGAAGGAAGCACAGGACCTGCCCCGGGCATGGCCTCCCTCCACCTCTGCTTCCACGGGGACAGCCACCTAGTCGTGTCTGCCACAGCTGTGCGCATTTGGCAACTTGGTGACAGCAGGGACAGCTGATCCCTTCTCCTCCTTCAGGCCACTCCCCTTCTCAAGATCCCTTCAGGAATTACTCTTTGCAGTACCTTGTTTTGGAGTATCCTGCTAAAGGCCAAAGGCTGGTCAAGGACTGGTCACTGCTTTTGAGCAGTTGAAGTTCTCATTAAATTGGGTTTCTTGTATTTCCTGTGACAAACTGGTAAACTGGGCAACAGTTACATCACTGCACGACCAGGACAGAGGGGCTGGAACTGATGCTCCACAAGAAAACCCACAGCTCAACCAAAGCAGGTTTGGTTTATTTGAATGGTTTCATTCAATATTCTACAAAGGTAACAAACTGCAGCACGGGGCACAGTCATACGAGGAGGGTTCAGTGCAAAACACAACTAACTACGGCCAGGGAAGCCCAAAGTTTCAATTAATTTTATTTTTTTTATTTTTATTTTTTTACAGTGTACATTGTTAAATAATGTAAAGAAAACGCTTGTAATTCAGAAACAGATTTTATGTGGAAAAAGATACTCAAAGTGTAATATTAAACAAAATAATTTAACAGTTCAGTAGCATTAGTTTATTCCTCTAGACTTCAGTTATTCATCCACAGGAGGAGAGGGTGGGAGAAAAAAAAATCAATGGTAAATAAAACCAGTTCTTGCATAACATTAAGTGAAAAAACGACCTCAAACTTATTAGATCAAATTTAAACCATGTGCTGCATCCAGCTGACCAGTTCCTCTGCCACGAATATTGCCCTTGTCTCATTACTGCCTCGGCTCTGTCCCGGTCCTGATTCCCTGGGTGTGCTCAAGAGCCTGCCCCCCTGCATCCTTCCTTTCCGAGGTTCCCACTGGCCTCAGCCTCGGGCCCGCTGCTCTCCCGCTGCCCCCGGAGCTCAGCCCGCGCCTGTCCCACGGCACCGCCCCTCTCCAGCCTGCGCCCGCCCTGCTGCCACAACTGCTGCTGAACAAGGGACAGGGACG
Organism: Serinus canaria; assembly: GCF_022539315.1. Taxonomy (NCBI): domain Eukaryota; kingdom Metazoa; phylum Chordata; class Aves; order Passeriformes; family Fringillidae; genus Serinus; species Serinus canaria. Next base: position 66,192,155 of record NC_066314.1, on the reverse strand, counting down.
GAAAGCATCCCGCACGTTTCTTTGTGAGAATGAAAGCGTGAGAACAGCTGCGGACACAAAAACTCTCTACTAAGGGCCCAGCAGGGAACAGCGCTCCGAGATTAAAACAAACGTGGGCAAGTAACAGCTCTGTGAGGCACCAGCCTCCAGGACACCGAGGACCTGCTCCCAAGCGCCAGGAAGCCACACCCTCATCCATTACAGCTTCTCGCAGCACTACATAAATACTGGCTGGTATAATTTTGACTTTGAAGAGGAAACCAGTATTTCTTAAACACAAAAAGGGAGAATGACCAAAGCAGAAGATACAGTACAGGTACTAAGAGGTGACAAGTGACAGACAGTGACAGTCCTGGTACCAGCTTGAAATTTGTTAAGAGTGAACAAAATTGTAAATCCTCCAAGTAAGACAGAGGAAACTTCTTGATGCCGGCTGCTTCAAGTACATCCATTGCCGGCAATGGACGTTGCACCAGGACAGTCTGTTCCTGGCTTAAATGAATTTTACCAAAAAAAAAAAGTAAGAAAAGCAATCCCAGCAGACAAGCCCAAGCCAACGAGCAATGGCACCTCTCCCTCAAGTCACATCCTGACCAAACATCTTTACCACTTCACAGCTGGAGTCAAACTGCATCTTCAATTGGGCCTTTCCCAAAGATACACGTTCTCCCCTCTATCCTCTCTCCATTTCTGACCCAGCCCTCCTGCCTCCAGAGCCAATACTGGTTAAGTCTCGTTGTAGCTTCACCTGCATCCCTCCGTCCCAGCCCACCTGGCCCCTGTCACCCCACACCTTCAGCTCTGCCCACCTGGATAAGTTTTCCCACACACAGAACTGCTCGGACCCGCAGCCTCGGTGACCTCCCTTCCACGCTCCTGCTCCAACGTCCCGGGCGCTGGGCACAAACATCCTGCCCTCACCTTGCCCTCTGCTCACCTGGGCTCTGCTGGGAAGACGACGCTAAACTGCAGAAGCAAGAGAAGTCCAAGGCACTAAAATATCCAGCAAGCATACTGGGAGAACAGACAAGTATTCAAGTACATTAATTTATACAATTTTACATTCACATTTATTTATCTAATACAATGAAAATACAAAGGAAAAAGTTAAAGTGTCTCCAATAAGTATAAGGATATAGCTAGCTTTTTTTCCCATTTTTTCTTTTTAACTTTTTTAACCCTCTATATTCCACTCATTTTTAAACTACTGTTGTCCAACAACATTTATATAATCACAGTGTTTCCACATCAAAACTGATGGTAAGTACATGTCCGCAGGGAACTTTTAAATTTTTTTTTTAACAATTTAAATTGCTCTAATGCTGCAGTCAAAGCTGTTAATATCTTACTTAAAGCAGTAATGACCTATCAAGCACGGGCTGCACCACAAGTCCATTCGTGTGCCCCATCATTTCAGAGCCAGATACTATTGACTGGGGAGAGGGAGAGGAGGGGAATTTGGACAGCTTTTTCTGGATCTTGGTTCTTCAGGAAGAGGCGAGAAGCATGCTAAAGCCTCATGCTAGGGTTCAGCTCTCCCACCTCCACACGTGTGGATTCAGCCTCCAACCAGAAATATTTAACAGCAAGACTGTATGACCTGACCCCCTGGCTTCTGCTCACAGCTCTCGTGGCACACAAGAGCAGCCCCCCTCAGTGAAAAGCACTGTCCCATCACAATGATGCTCATCATCCTCCTCCCCCTTCCAAGTGTGTGGGAAAACTCCCGCTACAGAGAGTCGACAGCAATGGTTGGAAAAGAGAAATTCATTCCCAGTCTGGCCAGCTACCAGTTCATTGCAGCACTAGTAGTGATATAGGGCCCCATCTCCCTCCCCATGTCCTGTCCCGAGGTGTAGCCAGCAGGGTCTCTGGGCACGGCTAAGTGGTCCGCAGGTTGGAGCCTGGAGGGTTGCTGACAGACTTTTGCAAATTGCTGATGTTGAAGCTTTGCAAAGACGTGGCACCCACGGGCTGGAACTGGCCGAGCTGTGGCGGTGCTGGCGCCCCTGGCCCGCTCCAGGGCGGGGGGAAGGACGCTGCTGGGTAACCGTACTGCTGCGGGGGGCACATGGCCTTGCTGAAGGGACCTAAAGAGGTAGCTGATGCTGCAGGGATGGGTGTAGCACCCAGGGAAGATGTCATAGAGATACAGAGCTGACCTGGTGCCGAGAATTTTCTTGCCATTCCAGGGCCCTGAAAGGTAATCCAACAACCAAGAGAACTTTAACTGTGTAGCTTTAAAAACCACCAGTCCACCCCTTGGTCTACAATCTGCTCCCAGTGGGTATTTACAGGGCCAGGCCATGGCTCTCCCCTTTAGATTTCCCCTTCCCTTCCAGAGCAAGCAGTACATCCTCCACGTGAAGAGCCAGCCACCAGTGTTCTAGAGCTGCAGTCCCAGCTGTGCTCTGGCTATGTTTGAAACCAGGTAGACAGGAGGACACCCCCAGCTTCTCACCACACCCCTCACGGGTCCCACCTCACCTCGTAGTTGCTGTGCCCTTTGCCAACTTTCTTGCCAGACAGGTTCATGGCATCCCGAGCCCAGTTATCCACCAGTTTGTGCAGGTCATCGGTGAAGGTGCCCTTGCGGCTGGAGGCGATGGCCGTGGGCTGGCTCGGGGGAGCCTGGCTGTTCACTGCAGCCCCCACTGTGTTGGTGCTGCTGGTCCCTACAAACACAAACACGGCCATCACAACTTGGCTCAGTGCTGGCCTGCCTCTAGTGCATTCAGTAACTGTGGTAATGGCACACCAGGAGTTAAAATGCCATGCAAATTAATTCTGAGTTTCAATTCCAGGACACACTGAAGTGGGAACTGCAAGGACTCCTACAGGCATTTTCTCAGATTCAGAGTGTTTCACAGATGGGTTTACTTTGCAAGAAGTGCTGCAAGTGGTCATCCTAAGAGGGGAGTGGTAGCAGCCTACAGGTCTTTGTAGGAAAAAAAGGACATTAGATTTCAGCACTGAGTGATAGTACAGGCACGTCGCTCTTTCATCCTACACCTCTTCAACAGCAGCAACCACTACTGGTACAGGTCAATTCCATCTTGGAGGACAATGCTGGATGCTGAATAAGGAGCAGTAAAATCAGCATCACCAGCTGCTCTGTAGCAAATTATCTGCACTTTGTGAAATGAAGAGAAAAATTCACCCAGTTTACAAAAAATAAAAAATAAAAAGCCCCAGCCAGAAACAGCAACTGTTGTTTCCCACAGCTGCCATACTTATGTTTTTGAGGATAACCAAATGGGACTGTCTTCATCCACGAAATGGCCAGGATCTGCAGGGAAGGTCTGCACTGCATTAAATTTTGCTTTTTGCCTCTAAAAGCTTTTTTTGCCATTATGTTCAGATTTCCTAAGTCAGAAGAATAAGTCTTTGAGATCCAAACAACTAATACAGCTTAAAGAAGGCAGAAGTGAGGGTATTCCTCAGACAAGCTGACAGGTTTCTCTTTTCACTGCAAGAACACAAAACCTCTTCATGTAAATGCCAGGTTTCAGTTCTGCTAGAAAGCTTGCTGAACATTATCCTTGGGGGGGGGAACCAACCTAGTGCTTTGTTTTGGATAGCCTTCCTCTGCCACTCATATTTATAAACAAGCAACTGCACTCCAATCTAGGTTTTTAAAAGGCAGATCTCATAACACGAAGCAAAGAAGTCGTGTATTACCTAGGATCCTAAATTCCCAGCAGTACTGCAAAGTATCCCCATTTACAGCTGTGGAAGTGCCAGTTAATCACCAGAGCAGACCCAACAACAAAATCAGCATCAGCAGGGCTAAAGACAGCACTGCTTGCAAACACTCCTCCTTCACCTATTCCTGAAGTTCCTCAAATATTTCTACTTGCTCCCTCAGGAGACTGCACCTGGGAAATCCATGAAAACCTGAGTTTATGACAGGCATTTCTGAAGGGAAGCCATTTAGAGGTGGATCAAGAAATGCCAGCAATGAACATCACATCTCTATTGCAAAGGCCCAATGACAGAATCACTGTCTTGCCTGGCAGTTCCTCCATCTGTCCCACTTTCCCTGGCCATCAGCCACATTCCTTGCCACCACTGTATCAAAGAAAGAACTGGTTCCAAAGCCCTGCAGGAATGTTTTGTACTGAGGAGTGGATTAGGAAGGTGACATACTTACTATGCAGGACAAATAAAGTGTTACTGCCTCTAGTAGTGCTGAGGAGGGAAGGACACAGATTCATCCCACCAGTTCCAGCTCAAGCATGGAAGTGGCTCCTGGGCTGGGTGCCCAGAGGAGTTGTTAGTGGGGGCAGACATGCAGAACACAGGGCAGGGGAAGAAAAAACTTCCCTGAGCAGGGAGTGAGGTTGCAGCACTGATGGAGAGGAGCAGGGACACACTGGGTGGTGCAAGGAAAGTCTGCTGTGAAATAACAAGAACCTCAGGCATGCATCAGGTGGGAACGGCTCTGGAAACAATCATTTAATAAGAGCAATGATGTGAAAGGTAAAGTTAAATACAAATGAGGCAAAAGCAAGGAAGAGGTACTTGGGGGAGGGGGAACACTGCCAAAACCAGTAATAATCACATTCCACCATGAGGTTCATGCAGGAATTGAGACACTTGCTCTCATCCTCTTCAGGATGGCCAGCATCCACTTGTCCTATTTCACATTTCCTGGATCCTGGACCTACACCAGAGAGCCTCCTCAGGTTACAGAAGGGGGAGAGTCAATAAAAGCAAATACTACAGCACATTCAGCTGAAGAGATGGAAGATCCCTTAGGGAAGTTTAAGAGTTTTCCAAAGAACTAGAGTGGTTCAAGGTGACAAAGGCTGCCAGAGCTTTGTCTCCCAAAGTGGCTTTGTGAGAGAGCTCCCATCTCAGGTCAAAGACATACCAGCCTACAGCATCAGAGCTGAGCTCTCACCTAAGGTCCATTTAAAACTGACTTCTCAGGAATTTCACATTTGAGCTCTGACACACTCACTGTCTGCAGAAACTGCCATCCAGAAGAGGCTGAAAAGCAAGTGCTTCAACTTGTGGCATTCATGGAAACAACCCCCACATTCCTGCTTGGTCACAGCAGCCATCCCCAGTTCTGCTCTGACATGAGGGATCTCAAGTGAAACAGGCTCTCTCTCTCCAGCCCACTACCTATAATGCCTTAATTCTGCTCTTGGATTTCCCCCCCCCCCCCATAAACCACAGTCAAATGACACCTTTAAAACTGTCTTAAATGACATGTGCACACACAGGCTTTTCTGAACATCTCTTGCTTTGGGAGACACACTGGAGATCTCTGATGGCTTTCTCTGAGGCTTTTAAAATGTTGGAGTGTCTGCAATTGGATCCATCACTGAGGTGATAAGCCCCATCAAATCCCAAACCAAGCAGCTGCTCTGAGTACAACTCCAGCTCGTTACAATGAGCAACTGACCCTGATGTCACTGTCATTAGCAAGAGCAGAGCTCCACAGGGAAGGGGAGGCTCTGCCTGCCTCCACCTGGCTGCAAGAGCAGCACCAGACTAGCCAATATTCTAAGGACAGAGCACACATTAGAGGGCATAACACAGACAGACAGATGCTGTGCTGGAGACAGAGTCAGGGACATAAGGCTTCAGTGACCAGGAAAAGCTGATGAATAGATTTACAATCAGAAATTGGAGATAACAGAAATAAGATAATTACTACAGAGCTGGTTGCAAGGACAGACTTTTTTCACCATCTTCCCTGAAGCACAAAGAGAGAGTAATTTGTTAAAGATAAAGAGAAACAGTGAGAAATGTTTAGTATCAGGAAACATTACAAAAAGCTTGGTGAGAAACAGAGGACACAGCACAGCAGGGCTTTAACAGTCACTACTGGGACACTCCAGACAAACTCAAAGACTCGTCTGACAGTTTAATCACAAAGATAAGAGGCCCAGCCTCCTACATTTATTCTTCATAATTCCCAAACCATTGTGAAGAATGTCAGGACACACTGAGGTCACAACTGTTACCAAACAGTCACAACTGTGGCTGTTATCACAGAAGGAAAAGCAAGTACATCTTCCATTTTTGCCAGGACGTAGGAAGCATTTTAGAACTATCAAATTTCAACTAGCAACAGATTTATTTGATAGGTCAAGGACTTTTAGTTTGTCACCCTCTTTTCTCAATGTGTGAAAACAGTTCAGACATTCCCTGCCAAGCTGTACCACTCTGTTTCTCCAGCTGCACAGTTAAAAGCATCAATCACTGCACTGTTTCCTCAACACCACTGATTCCAACCCAGGATCTTCTCCAGCTGTCACTCTCCACAGCAGCAACAGCACTTCAAGGACAGGGCTCCAGGAAGCAAGCAGCCTGCAGCAAGCCAGGTGCCAGGCCAAGCTGAGCCATGCCAGGTACTACCTGCTTTTACAGGACAGCTACAACACTCTTTTCAAAAGGAATCTGTTTCCCTTAGCATCAGTCCCAGAAGCAAGAGATACACATGCCAAAGGACTCTTATAGCCAGATGATAGCAATTTACAGCAAGCCGAGGCCTTGGAAGTAAATTGTACTCTCATTTATTCAGTTCAATGTCAGTTCTAGAAACATACTGGCTGTTCTTCATTTTCCCTTCCCCCAAAAAAGGACAGGCCAGACTAACAATTTTAAGTTAGCTTTGATAAGAATTTAGCTTCTTCCAAGAAAGGAACATTAAATCTGGATCGTGCAGATGTCAGGCACATCTGCACATTAATACACAGAGCAAAAACATTTAAAGCTGCTAAATTTGAAAAATTAAATAATTTTAGTGCTTAGATCCCAAATCCAGTGAAGTGGGTTAGAGTTAGTGCAAAACTGAACAGCCAGCAAGATGTTTCCCTCCCTTTGCCTCCCTTCCTTTCTCAGAGGATGGGGCTGGTTGCATTGCAGCTGTCTCTGCAGAAGGCCAGGCCCAGCTCCCACACAAAGCTCTGGCTCAGCTGAGCCCTGCCAAGCACAGCAAGACAGATGATGCAGATGTGTGGTACTGCCATGCAGTGCAGCAGCCAGAGGGCTCCTGACAGCACTCCAAACTTCCTCACACCGAGTCATTCCAGAGGGTGGGAAACAAATGTCAGACATTTAAAGGGTCCAGCCTGCAGAAGCAGCAAAGCATCATACCAGCAGCCTTGGCTCAAGCATATTGTTATTTCAGCCACATCAGAAGTTTGAGGCTCTCTTGTAAGTCTGGCCTAATGTAAGTACAAATAAGAGGATTCTGAAAAGAGCTGCAAGCTAGCTTGTGAGGGCTGACAGGATGTTTGAAAATGTCTATTTACCCACCTTTACTGCTACTTGTTTTACATTTAATATATTTCCAACTCACAGGAAAACCTTCTAAACCTGAGCCCATTAGTAGGTAAGGTTCTTTTGAGTTTGCCTGGAATTGTTCTCTAATTATTTTAAAACCACTTTAGCTAGCCATCTGTCAATGAACACAAGTCGTCACTACAAGCTGCCTACAGGTGGCATCAAAGCTCTGCACTGTCACCAGCTTTGGTGCTGAGAGAAAGGGCACACATCCAACTTGTACTGCAAGCACACTGCCAGGGAGGGCAACACTCCCCTCACCACTACCAAAGTGTCCAGCTACGGGATAACCTGGAAAACAAATCTTCCTCACTCTTCCCCCCTACAAGTCTCATGTCATCTAACATATGCTGAAGCAAAATTACCAATGGGCCTTGCTAAGTCTCCCCAGTTTGTGTCATTTCACTGGACTGCCCTGTTTCCTCTCAAGGTCTAGAGAAAATGAGTGCTTGCTACAGTGAGTTTAACAGCAGACAACACCTAACATGAGAACCCAAACTTCTAAAGGTGTGCTACGAGCAGCTGAGCTGAGCCATGGGATGGGAGGGAATACAAGGTGGCAGATGAAGATGGGCTGCATGAAACAAATCCAAGCAGCAGAAACCAAAACCAAAAAGACAAAACAAAAAACAGACAAGGAAGGAGTAAAGGTGTTACACACAAAGAGCCAAGCAGGGCGTACTCAGAAATCGGGTCCTCCTGCCACCAGGCTTGAAGGTCACTCTCTCAGATGCACAGTTAAACTTCGCACAGCCTGTGAGAAAACAAGAACAGGGAGAACAGAGAAAGGAGAGGAGAGGAGACAGAACACCACTACAAGATGTTAGCAACTTGAAGTTGGAAGGATGAAATGCAATCACAACACACAAGAATAAGTCTCAAAGTGCAGACCAAGGAGTACAGAGACAAAATACGGAGTGAAGAGACTCCCTCCAGCACCTCCAGACACGAGGCCAGTTTGCACTGCTGCTCTCCAAGACATAACCCAACTATAAAGTTGCAGTCTATAGGAAAGCCAAATCCTGGTAAAGGTACCCAATTTTTAAATGGTACTGCACAACTCTGGATGCAGGGAGATGATTCTAGCTCCAAAATGCCTGAAACAGTTGCTATTAAAAACCTCTATAGAAAATTCTTCCTTAAAGTCTGTTTCTATTTTCTGTATGCACTTCTTCAGTTTCAGCAAAAACATCATTAGAATTGATGTACTCAGACTATGGCAAAGCTTTTCAAAAAGATGTTCAAGGGGAAAAAAACCTACAACAGCTAAGTTCAGATAAGTAAAGCAATCATCTCCTAATGACAAGCAAAAAAAGCCCTCCTCACTGAATAAATCAGAGCTGTGCCTGAGAAATTATTTGATTACATACTAATAACAAGCTACCCACTACCTGAAAACCTGAGTATATGAGCAATTTACTACTCCCACTATTTCATCCTCCTACACTGACTCTTCCTTCCAGGATAATTCACAATTAAACAACATGAGCCATTTTTTACCTTTTATTGTTGAAATCTCCATTGACAGAAACAGCCAAACCAGCTAGGAAGTCTAAAAGGACCAAGACTCCAAGTTTTTGGAAACTTCCAACCATTTCAGTTACCTGTTAACATCAAACCTGTCCTGCCCCTTCCTTGGTCTGACTTCCAACCCCTCAATCTCACCGGTCTCTTTTCCTCTGAGCCAACACCTCTCCCAGGTCAGCAGAACTTTGTTGCTGCCACCACCCCACTGCACTCTCTTGTGGTCCTTGGGGTTTCAGACCTTCAACCACCTCACACTTCACCTGAGTGAGAAGCTACAAACCCAACTTGCAAACAACATCCTTAGCCTCCACACACAAGCTGGGGACCCCAGAGCTACTTTACACCAAGTATTAAAAATCAAGTGTCATGAAGTCAACCCTTCATTTCCACTGCTAATTGCACTAATTGCATCTGGAGTCTTACCTTGGCCTGGCGCCGAAAGGCTCGGTACCGACAGGGCACCATCACTGGTGAAGGCAGAGTAGAGATTTTCACTGGAAGGTGAAGGTTTGAGGGGCTGTAACAAATGGTTCTGCCCAGTCTCTGGCACACTGCCAGGAGGATGAAGGGTCTGCTGAGGGGGCAAGACTGATGGTGCACTTTGAGCTGATAGGTTGCCTAGAGGAAAAAGGAAGGCAAAAAGTTTTGGTTTCCATACATTTTTGAACCTGATCAAGCATGACAACCCAGGCAAGAGAAGGAGAGGCAGGGGAGAGAACCACTCCACTTTCTGAGAAAGCAGTAAGACCAGAAAAATCCCTCAGTTTTAAGACAACTCTGTTGTGTTTCATGTGCTCACAGAGCTCCTCTATCACACACCAAAACAGAAATGAGCAGCCAGGGTGAGTAGATACAGAAATCTCAGTATGACATGGAATTATCAAAGTGAATACGCAAGAAGCAATATCAAATATTACTGCTGGCACTGCTGGCCCTCCAACACTGCTCCTGCTACAGGACGGACAATCTCCAATTACCCAGACAGTATCTGTCACCCACGTCACTCAATCAGTAAACAGAACTAGTTCCTGAGCTCTGTTTATCAGAAAAATGGTCTTAGTAAGAAAGGAAGCCTTGACAATTGAAACTGATTCTCAGTTTGTAAGTACAACAAATCTTCAATTCCAGGAAAAAAGCCACTATTTAAACTCACATCCACTGTGAGTTTCTGCAGTGTAAGGACACCAGTAATATCATGCTTAAGTGGTACCGAATTAGAAAAAAAAGTCTCTGCAGATGACTAAAGAGATCAGACCCATTCTGCAAAATCAGTTTCAGGAGGGAACAAGCACAGTTTATCTTTAAAAAACAAACTTTTCTGCCATACTGTAAATTTACTCTTTTTTTTCCTAGTCAGAGCCCAATGACTAATATCTAAAAAAACCACAAAGCATAACTTTAAAACTGCTCTTACAGAACAATGTCACAGTACCTTTCAGTGGACTGAAAAAGTCCCAAGGAAGACTACCAAGCAGCAAAAGTAATTTCAGAAATGATAAAAGAAATTCAGGGAGGAACTGGAACACACACACACACACACACACACACACACACACTCTCCTCTAAAGAAAAGACAAAGGTAGAGACACAGATCTAAGAATGAGAGATGGCACTTGGTCCATTTTATCTGCTAAAAATATTGAAGGAAGACTTACCTGATAGCTGAGGGCTTTTATGTCCCTGGGAGCTGCTACGACTGGACTTGCTGCCTTTTCCTTTCGTAGGTCGTCTCCTTCTTCCTGACAGGGGTGCAGCTGGGGGAATAATTACTGCAGGTGGAGCCTTGCCCAGCTTCACATAGAGTGACTCAATCTCCTGCTTCTGGCGGCTCTGCAGCTCCTGGATCTCTTTAAGGTGCCTAACAAGTTACAAAACAGTGGGATTTACAAGAATTCTATGTATACACATAGATACAAACAATTCCTCCTCCCCAGTCAAGCCTGAGCTGGTTCTTTGGTCAAATTCTCAAACATTTAAGAAAGAACTAAATAAATCTTTTCCACTAAATAATAACCACTGAACACACATGTCAGAACACTTGCCATTTTCCAGCGTGCTGTAGCCCTGGCTAGAATTCCAAAATTAAGTTCCCAACGTGGCAATCACAAAACCAGAATAAACAGAAGTACAAAAAAAAGCATTCAGATGCTACAGGAATAGCTAGATTACTCATTTTCTCAGACATATGGCCTTGGAGACTTCTACACTGGTATTGCATTAAAATTTGCTTCAGAGCAGTTGCATACACAGGATTTAAAACTGCCAGCTACCCTAAAAAATAGTTCAACTTTCAGTATAAATAAATTAGTAGGTCACATTGCTTCACTTCTAAATTCTTCTTCTGAGCCAACAAGGTCTCTTCAGGAAAAGAACCATTAGAAATGCCAGAAATGCAGATCAGAAATGCAGAGACTTGTGTGTAATTTTCAAACACTGTGTTTTTCCTACCAACTCCAGTGATAAGCCAAATCTTTCTTAGATCTACAGTCTTATCCATAGTGCAGCTGGCAATCTACATACAACAAGCTTACAGAGTAGAAAATTCAGCCCAACCAACATGTATATTCCTCTTTTGTTAAAACTGTATATTGCTTTCCCACATAAATGCTGACAATGGCTCCTGACACTTGGCAAAGGCTAAGGGAAGTACAGGTGAAATTCATATCAATCCTGTCACATCTGTTCCATACACAACCACCCAAAGGAAAAGCCTTACTTCTCCCGCAACCGACGGAGTTCCAACTTCAAGTCTTCATCTTCAATATCCGACTCATTGTCACTGCTCATGTAGGAAGAGTTGAAGGAGTTGCTAAGGCTCTGAACAGGGAGGCTGATCTTTGATCCCAGGTGCTGGACAGAGTCTGGGCTCCCTGAGCCATCATCCAAATCCTTAGCCATGCCACTGAGAAAAGCGACCTCCGGATCAGAGGATGGACCATTCATTTGTGGGGACTGCCTCGACTCCAACTCTTTCTTTGGAGCTGCAGCTGAAGAAGCAACTTGTTCCAAGCCCACAGAGAGAGGAAGAGTCATTGGCTCTTTCTCAGCACAGCTGACCTCATCCCGAGCCTTTGACACGGAGAAGCGCCCCACTTGATCCGTTGTTGTGGTCACCTGGAAGCGCCCAACCTTGGTGGCCTGAGCAGCATCTGCCAGCAGCGGCAGCGCGGGAGCTGCCTCGGGAACACCATCCACCACATCCAAGGGGGGGGCAGCCACAGCCCCGCTCTTCCCAGCCTGCTTCACCAGCGTGCTCTCTGGGCTACTGCCAGAAAGGCTTGAAGAATCAGTGGAGGTGGTTTCAAATTGCCCTGGCTTCGTTTCAGGTTTGTCACCCTCTTTTAGCACATCATCCACTGCCACCGACACCTATAATAGAAATACAATCATACAGACTTCCTTAGTTTTTCCTTAACATGATGCTTTTATTTCCCTTAATGGTAAGATGCATCTGAGAGGGGAAAATAACTCATTTCCTAGGTATGCCACAAAGCAAGCCACTGCTTCCCTCCAGTAGAAACACTGCCACACAAAACAGCACTTTTGTAATCTGGAGGATTAACTCCAACAAACAGCAGCCTCAGATGGGGCCTCCTTACCCAGGAGGATATAATGCAGTCAACATCCCAGCCCTGTTAGTGAAAGAGCTGCCCAACATTAAAGACCAAGGCCAACAGCTAAGGCCTGCTGCAATGAAACCCAATGTTCACAACTCTAGGCCTGCACAGACAGTGCAATCTCTGCCCTGAATGGAAACAGCATCTGCAGACCTGCTTTCACAAGCTCTATATGGACAGCAAAGTCCTGCACATGGCACACTGAGCTGGCACTACCAAGAACCATCCAAAGAGGCTGTACCAAGAGCCAAGTGAGTTTAGCAGCTGGTACCTGAAACCGTCCCATCTTCAGCACACTGGCTCCTCCTGCAGCACCCACAGCACTGTTGTCTCCATCACCTGCTGCCAAAACTAAGGAAAAGGAGAATGGGATTAAGACAACAATGAGCAACAAATTATTTGAACTCCAACCATTTCTTTTTAGGTACTTCAAATTCAATTATCTGTTAACTCCAAAGAGGCTTCTAGACTCAAAGCACCATATTAATACTAAAATGTTAATTATTAATGTTAAGCTGAAGCATTTTTCTACAAAGCTTCCCGGCAGTGTATTTGCCAAAATGACACTTTTAGGCAACCAAAAAAGCACACTGATTTCAAACAGAGATGTGAAATGGACAAATAATAAAAAAGTAGAGCTTTATGAAATTGATTCAATACCCAGAGTGACTACCTAAATTTCACAAACACTGGGAACAACTTATTCACCAAAAAGGAGCAAGTTGAAGAAATGCTATAACCAAATTTACTCAAAGCAGTCTATCTGAAGTTCTCCAAGTTGGACTTTTAGGTGCCAGCTCCTAATTTTGTTGCTCTGTGCACTGGCAGTATGAAGTTACAAAGCTGAGAAATAACATGCTATTTTTAAATCAGTTCTATTGGACAGCTTGCTCTGTTTATTAAGCAGCTTCCCAGTTTGTTTACCTGTACCTTCTAAATTTAAAAGACAAAACCCAATTAATTCTATAGCAGACTAGAGAATTCTACATTATAGTTCACCAATGTCCCAAAATAAGAGTATATAATTTATTTTCCTTCACGGTTATATTGGTTTCTGAAGGTTTCTTATTCAACTTCAGAGGCACACACATGTTAAATAGTGTTTACTAGGCATCTCAAGAAAAAATTCAGCACTGTATTAATAGCTTCTTTTAAAAACAGAAGATTTCAAAAACTAAAACAATTAGATGAATACTGATAAGAAAATCTCAGATTATTTTGCAAGTGTTTGGATTCTCCCCCAAACAACTCAATCCATACAGATTTGAAAGTCATTGATCATCATTGGTGATCATCCAGTCAACCTTCAGCTGTTCTAAAGCACAAAGAAGGAAGTCTGGGTTCCATACTACCTTTCTTAAATTTTTAGCTTGGCTTCTCTGTTCAAACAGAAATGAAACACCCTTAGGGTAAGGGAGAGGTATCCCACATGCAGAACACAGTGTAATGACACAAATGGTCCTACTGCTGTTTCCAGGAACATAACACATGACAGAAAACAGTTCCTTCAAGTCTGATGCTGTACCTTAGCAGTATGGTGGAGATTCTTTGTGAGTCTTAATTTAGGATTTTGGACAGCTTTAACTCCTAAATGAGTCACTACAATACACAAATATCTATCATCCCTCCCTCCTCATGGTCTACCGGGGAAAATTTCAGTCTGGCTACTAAAAACTAGTAAGATGCCCTCAAGGAACTGCCATTCAATGACTTAGTAGAAAAGGCTGGAATCTTCCAAGTGGTTACTCTGTTCAATTTTGATTTCTATCTCCATGCTGAGAAATCACCTAAAGTAATTATGGCTGTCTTACCATCCTTCAGACTCTGTGTTGCTGTGGACACCGGCCCAGTAACCACTGTTGATGCCACTGAGGGCACAGACTGCAGGTCCAAGGAGGAAAACAAAATAAAGTAAAATATTTAGAGTTTCACTGAATGCCAACAAATCCAACATACTGCATATTACTTTTTTTTTTTTTTGCTTCCAACAGGGACAAAGTATGACCCATGAAAAGACAAATGCAAGACAAGAGATTTTACAGGCCCTATAACCCTGAGGCTGTGAGCAGATCACCCCTTGGCCTATGCAGAAATAATGCATAAATAACCACTTGTATTCTTCATTCAGTATCCAAAGCTCTTTGATAGAGGCTTTTAAAATTTCAGATCCACACTTGAAACAGCCCTCCCAAATTAAGACTGACATATCACATATTGCTTTTTTAGTGCTCTTTCCCCTTATTCCACAGTCACTTCCATTTCTAGTTTGGTGACATCACCAGAAAAGTTGGAATAACAACTAATACCAAAAAACAGCCTCAGGAAATTACATAATCTATTGCAATATACAGACTTTCCCAATTTTGGGTGACTCAGTCCTACAAACTGGAAGACGACTCTGAATTTTTATTTTTATAAGTCTAAATACTGGTGTAGTGATATTAAAGGCAGTGACCTAAGAGAATGACTTTGAAAAAACACTGAGGTTTTTCAAGACTACTAAACTGCCAACATTGCAAACATACACAGGCAGGAGCAGATGTCACTGGGACGGTCTCTGGACTAAGGGTTCTTCTCAGCTGAGCATCCAGATCTTCCAGTGGCTGTTGGGACTGAGAAAGAAAAGAGTAAAACAGTGTCACAGCTCAGGAAAAACAAAAGCATTGTTGAGACACAGACAAATTCAATACTAAAATTTAAAGCAATCAGTACAGCTTCCATATTTCTGTCTAGCTTCCTTCCTACACATTTAGCTTTAACATGTATAGCACAGTAAGACTGGAAGTAACTCATGCAACATACTTGTTTAAAAACAACAGAACAGGAAAATTAACTAGAACTTAAAAAAAGAAATAAAAAACTCTACAATACCACTCAAAACCAATGAGCCAAGAAAAAACCCTCAAGTTCCCTCAGAGAGGCAATTGAGATGGATTGCCTTGAAAAAGATGGAGGGGGCAGAATCTCTCAAGTATGCTTATTACTTAGATTTCAGCTGTTTCAGTTAGAATACAAGATGTTTTTCAAACTTGGCCAGTTGGAGTGGGGAGAGGAAGAGAAGAATATTGTACCTAAAAAATCTTGAAGATAAAAAAAGTCCCAAAGTCTCAAAATGACTAAACTAGGGCCAAGCCCAAAAGATACACTGAAAGGAGAATGTATTGTCAGATACCATTAAGCTGCAATTCTGACTCTACAGAACAGAAATTTCCATCCAAACTTGAACATTATTAATCTTTTCAAGTACAAAAAGAAAAGCTGTATCTGTTTTTAAAACTGAAGCAGGGATCATGACAACATAAAAATAAGGTACCTAACTTCCCACTGAAAGTTAGAGGTACCTAACAGCATAAAGATGCTTTCAAAAGATTGCCACATTCTTCCTGACATGTGGATTTCAAAACAAAACCAAAAACCCTAGGAACAATAAAGTCTGTATCAATTCCATTATACAAAAAAAAGAAGATGCAGACTTCTATGGCTCCATTCAGAAATCCAACTGCTTAGTGCAAGTGAGGTAATTTAATCCAACACTGTAAAAGAGAGGGGACGAGTCACCTGAAATACTAAATAATTCTCATCACTTATGCTCTCAAGAAGATATTTGCTTCAAGTAAACAAATGGCTACCAGAATGATCAGGAAATAAAGATTTCCTTATGGAACAAGGGGACCAAAATGAAACTTGAGAGATTAATCTAAATACACTTTAAAAAGGAATTAAGCAATAAATAGAACAGGTATTTAAGAGTATAGAACAGACTGTTCAAAACTGGTCCTGAGATGACGTGTACTCTGTCTGCAAATTACAAGTCTGCTACTAAGGAAAGGGGAAAAGTTGTGTAATCACCTATTAGTGACAGAAGCAGCACAGAAGGCAAGCCTGTCTACTTTAAGACAAGCCAGTAATTTTCCAGATAGTATTATGTGATAGCAGCAAATGCTCTTAACAGTCAATTAGATTTGATCCAGTTGGTCTCCTCCAATTTTGTTTCATTCCTAGACAATCCTTCTGAGTTCAAATGAGAAGTAAAATTCAGTAAGTTGTTCAGAAAGGACAAGAAGCAAGGGATCTATACTTGTGATTCTTCCATGCTACAAATTTTGCCAGAAATACCTATGACAAACAGGAAGCAGCCTTTTGCAGTGGTACTGTGGCTTGAGTCATAGAAGTGGCTACAAGTGCTTTTGAGCTTAGGGGAAAATACTACTAATATACTGAGTTTCCAGCAATGAAAAGGACTGTGAACTCCATATGACTGATTTTAACTAGCTGTCTCCTGATCCATCTGACACCTGACCATGGGAAAAATGCAGGTAAGAATTATCACCAAGCTGTTGTCGCCTTCTCTTCAGTGAAATCATGCTTGAGAAAGAACTGACTAAAAGAGATAAACCAGCTTCTGCCTCTGAAGTCAGGGAAAAAAAAAAAGGGTTTTTTTCCTTGCTCAGTTTGGAGAAAGAAGATACTCATTTCCTTGCTACTCACAGGGCAGGAAAATGGCTTATGGCTCTAAGATCAAGATGTAAAAACGAGCAACTTTTAGAAAATATTTCAGTTGCAGAAGCCTTTTTCTTCCAACTTCAGATGTCATCTGCCCTAGTTGTACAAACCACACAGAATCACAGACTGGGTCAGGCTGGAAGGGACCACAGTGGTCATCTGCTGCCACCTCCCTGCTCAAGCAGAGCCAGCCCAGAGCACAAGGCACAGCACTGCATCCAGAGGGTTCCTGGCCATCTCCTAGAAAAGGAGATTCCACACCCTCTCTGGACAAACTGTTCCAGTGCTTGGTCATCTGCACAGGAAAGAAGTTCTTCCTCATGTTCAGGTGGAACTTCTGTGCATCAGGTTCTGCCCATGGCTTCTTGTTCTATCGCTTGGCACCACCATTTACACACAAAATATCCCAGCTAACTATTGTATACAAGGACAGAAGCTAAGCAGGGGAAGCCACTGCTGCATTTCAAGTCATGTTTATGATAAAGAACTTCAAATATCTTTTAAAAATCTTGAAGTCTAGTCAAATCAGAATGCAGTAATAATCACAAAATAAACAAAACAAAAACAAAAACCAAAAAAACCCTAGACAAAACAGCAATCATCAAAAGAAACAACTAAACCCCAAAACCTCATGAGGAATTCACAAAGACAATTTTACATTTCCATAAACATTTCATGGCAATGTATAGTTTTTCATATTATTTTGCTACTATACTCTTTTCAAGAAGAAAACAGGTTCAAGTTTTATGCACACATTCAACTGCAGTATATTTTTTTTTTTTTAAATTTCAAGTTCAGATTAATACACTAAAACCCCTAAACCTGATTAGGCACTGGGTACAGCACTCCAAAGGGCAAGAACCACAGAATGGTTTGGGATGGAAGGGACTTTAAAAAACATTCAGTTCCAATGCCCTGCCATGGGCAGGGACACCTTCCAGTAGACCAGGTCACTCACACCCAGTGCTGAAGCCACTCAGGCTACTGCTACAGTTACACAAAAGGGGTTACTCAGTCAAAAGAGAAGAAAACCAAGAACATTAATAACATGCAATGGAGAGTTTAATTGAAACATGCTCTCTGAAGGGAAAAGAAGCAGATAAAATCTGCCAAGTTGTGTAGCACCTGAGTTAGTGAAGGTCCTGGAAAAGGTGGCAGCTGCTCACTGGATGGAGTGCCAGCCGGAAGGTCAGAACCTACTGGTAGCACCTATGGATAATGGAGAGGAAACGCGCGTCCGTCAGACATGGAACAACAGGAGGATCAGATACCAAGCTACAGTCAGTCATGTCATACAACAGAAACCTTAACCTTTTCTTTTTTTTTTTTTTTAAGAGAATTCCTTCCTGGACAGTTAGCATAGAGTCTTTAGGGACTTTTGCAACCAGATTGGGGAAAGTTTGCTTTGTTTTTATTTTATAATCCAGATTATCCTTGAGCAGCCACAATTTCCTGTTTAAACAAGCTGTAGTATCCAGGAACAAAGTATCTTGGGGATATTATTTGCAAGTCTGGAAGAAATGCTAAAATAATTCTTCCAAGCAGCTTAATTTCTAAAATGGTGCAAGAATGTACTCAGTCTCCTTACAATAGATCTATGTTAACTGTCCATTAGAAACTGCAAGCTGCATGCTTCCAGCAAATTGTTCCAAGCAACATGAGAGAATAGGAACTGTCACTGCCTGAGGATGCCTCAGCTTGTTGAGAAACAGATCTATAGAGCTCTCACACCAATGTTTTGATCCATCACTTCCTTTGGAGCCTTGAGAAAGGTGTTGATGACCCACAGAAGGTGATTAGGCCATGCAACTGGGTAGGGGGAAGTATCCAGGTTATGCAGAGGAGGTTAGAGAGACTCGAAAAGTTAGAAGGAGGCATCAAAGCCTCCTCACCAGGTCAGACAGCACATTCCAGTTAGTCATTTCCATTGTTAGGGAAGTGGCAAGTTTTAGGAATTAAGCAACCCATTGCACAATTTGCAATCCTTATTCTCAGCTGTCATCTTGAGGTTTGACAGTGCCCATGAAGTCTGAGCACACACACAGCCTCGTGAGTTACAGCACACTGCCTCTGTATGGCCGTGGGCTCTGCAGGACAGGGGGACAGGCCAGTCTGCTCCAGAACCAGTTCTGGCCTGCAGAATGCTACCACAGCTCAAAGTATTGCTTTAAACTGCAGGAGTAGCTGCCCAGTGAAGACGCTCTCCCCAGAGTTATCCATCCTGCCAATAACATTTCAGCAGGAATGAGGTCTAGTTGCGTTAGCTCAGCTTTTCTGTGCAGCAGGAACACATGTGAGGCTGTTACCTGTTCTGAGGCATGATGAATTTTTAAGCTGTGGTAACTGCATCATTTAGTTTATAAATAAGAGGCAAAACATACTTTAAATACATTTGTAAGACAAGCTGAAACATATTTAACTATCTGGCCATAAACAAAATAAATACAGACACAGAGTCTAGCAAACCCCAGAAGACTAAAGCAATAAGCTCCTTAATGCTCAACAAAAACACAAAGTGAAACTAAAATTAAGCCTTTTAAAAAACCAAACTAATTTATGAAAGAAAACTTCAGAGAGGAGGTGGGATTTCTACAACTGACAATCAAAAACCCTATAACATTTATTACATTTAAACCCAAGTCTCTGTAATTACAGGTTTGCAATTAGCAATTTTCCAACTGCTCTGTTTCTGAATTAATACCAGTTCCCATTTTTTTCCAATATTTCTTTTCTAATTTTCAATTTCACTGAAATATTAACAGATGTCTTTGTATCTAGATTTCCTTATCAACTCTTTTGGCACATATTCCCACTCTTCCACAGCAGAGATTTTCTACTGTCTTTGACAACAAAGAGTACATGGGAAAGACTAGCAATGAATGGAGATGCTGGGAGCATTGGCTCAGCCTGAATTGGCCTGAAACTGGTTCATAACAAGGCTGGCTAAAGACAGCCAACACAAAGTGTTGATGAGCACAAAAACCAATACAGAAAAAAAAAAAGAAGAGTGTTAAAGTTTTTGGTTTGTTAAATACCTGAAAGTTTCTTCAATTTATTTCCATTTAAGGGCTACATTTGCATTTAAGGAAAGGACTACCAAAATAGTTAAAATACTGAAATGTGCTGTGTCCCCACACAGGCAGACATTTAAAAGAAAATGTCACATATTGGTATATCTGGTTGGTGAGCACTTCTAAATCCACAGCACCTCTCAAGTTGTTACTGTGAGTCATTATTTCTTTATGAAAGAGTGTTTTCCTTGTAGAACATGAGTCAGTAAACTAAAAAAAAGAGTTTGTTTTCAGGTATCTTCTAAATTTCTCAGAATCCTGCTCTCATAAATCTAACATTTAAATGGAAAACACTATCCAGGTATCAAACAAGTAGCAGAGAACTTAAAAAAAAAAAATCCCAAACCCTTTTAGTCAGGTTCACCCTTGACTGCAAGGAACAGGTTCATGACAGGCAGCAAAATTCTGCTATCTCAAATCCACCAGTTAGTGAAATATACAACCAACCATGTCAGTCTAGTGGTCAAGTACAAGATAAAAAGCTATTTAAAGCAAGACATCCAAATTCTATTTGAAAAAAATCAGTATCAAGAAAAAACCCCAAAAAACAAACCACAGTTGCTTCACTCTTTGTAGTTTAAGAAGAAAAACTAACAGTGACATAAGAGACATCTGTCAGAAGCATAAAACAGAACTAGACTTTTTTTACCCATTAGGGACCATACAGAACACCTCTGGGGACACATAAAACCAACCAGAGCATAAACCTTTCAATACTACATTAAATGAAGAAACTTCTTCCCAAATAATTATCTTGCTTTACAAAAAGGATCCTGCCCAAGAAGGCTGCTTCCTGCAAGAGCTGAACATTGACACTGATGCTGAGTTTCTTACCGGTACCCTGCTGAGAGGGGGCTTGGAAGGAGAGGTCCCTGCTTTCACTGCTGCTGAGGCCACGCTGCTCGAGGCAGAGATGTAGCTGACTGGGGTGATCACTTGCCCAGGAGTGGCAACTGGAGTCAGTACTGGCAAGCCAGTTGGTCCAAGAGGCAAACTGCTTGGAGGTATACAAGTGCTAATAGATGTCAGGGGTTTGCTTGGTGCAACAGCAGTGGTTGGGATGCCAGGAACAACTGTTGTTTCCATCACCAGAGAGGTCTCCAGAGACACTGACGGATGCACCGCTCCCACATTACTGTGCTCACTGAAGAGAGATCGCAGCTTTTCCTCCAGGGTCTTTATATCATCAATACCAGGGGCTTTAGACTGAGCATCAGCATCAGACTCCAGACAGTGAACATGAGGCTGGTTGGGCAATGGAGCTGGTTGAGGCTGGCTGTGGATCAAAGTCTGCTGTACTGCAGGCAAGTTAGTGACTGGTTGTGGCAAGACACCAGGTAAGGGAACCTGGGGCAACATGGGCGTTGCACCTGAAATCTGGGGTAGGACAGGTGTTGATGTCATTCCTGATGGAACAAGTAAGGGATGGATCACTGGCTGAGAGACTGAACCACATATGCTTGATGCTATTGAGGATGATAAAGGTGCAGAGATTGGCAGAGATAAGCCAGCTGCACTGCAGGAATGCGATTTGTCCAGAGAGTGCCCACTCTCAGGTAGTGACTGAGGAGCACTTACGACTGTTGTTTCTGCCAGACTGGACACAGAGCCACTGCTGCTGAGCTGGGGAAGCTGCAAAGCCACATTCTGAGCCAGAGACAGGGCAACAGATGTCTGTGCTGCTGCCATACTACTCACAGTCTGAGGAGTAGACTGAGATGTCACAGCTGGTGCAGCAGCACTGAGAGCAGTGACCCCAGGAACCTGGGCAGGTGGCAGTGCCGAGGATGATGGCGTGCTGATACTGGCAGCAATGTCTGCAGTCACTGGTAGAGCAGGCTGGGATGTGGCAGATAAGGAGAAAGAAGCAGGGGCGCTCACGCTGGAAGTGACACCGGTCGATTGCTGTCCAGATTGTGAGGCGGGAGGTGGAGAAATAGAGCTTGGCACACTTGTGCTTGGCGCAACTCCAACAGCTGCATTTTCTGAAGGCAAAGTAACAGATCCTGGAAGAGAAACACCAGTGCTGGAGGAAACAGATACTGAAGAAGTAGCCACAGATGCAGGAGTTGCACCACTGCCCGCCATGGTAGAAAGTGCAGGTGGAAATGGTGGTATTGTTTGATTGAACACTGGAGGAGCTGTGCTAGGTCCTTCTGTCATCTGAGCATGCCCCATCTCAGAGAAAGCTTGCTGCAAGCTCAGTGATGATGCTGAGTGGGAGAGATTCATTCCAGGACCATGTACAGGAGATGCTGCAACTGGAAGAAAAGAAAATTATCAGAAAATTACCACTGAAAAAGTTCATTACAGTATTATTGTCTATGGCTAGACTAGGACCACATTTACTTCTTAGCATTCAAAAAAAAACCGAACAAACCAAACAAAAAAACCCACACCAAGACAACAAAAGACAAATCCAGGCTTATATTAAAATACAGAATTAAGGTTTCAGAGTCTTGCAGACAGCTCATCAGCAGTTTTACTCCAAGAATCCTGGATGGTATGACCCAAATTATGGTCACCCCTTATCAGCACAGACAGCTCCCTACTTCCCCACATACTTTGAGAGGTCTTCAGGAACAGTTTAGTTAACTAACTTCACAGTTTTGATGAACATGTCTTAGGCATCAGCTTTTAAGATTTTGGAGAACTCACCCATCTCTGAAGTTTCATTTCCTCCAAGAACAGCAGAGGTGAAAAAGCCCTGTTCTTTCAGTCGGTTCTCAGGGACGGGGCTGACAATGAACCGTCTTCCAGCAGAATGAACAACCTGGGTAAAGGAGCTAGAGGGAACCCCTAAACAAAAAGAAGGTGGATGTTTAGTGACACAGGGTTGCAATTAAATACATAACCTGCAATATGGAATGTGCACTCCATCATACAAAATAAAAAACTTGGCTGCACCCATCCGCTGAAACAGAAAAAGGTAACTGTTGAAAAAAATCACAAAAGACTTACCTATTCTTTGTGGCATGGAAGATGTAGGATCTGGCTGTTTGAACTCTAATTTCTGTAAAGTAAGATAAAATTTAAACTTCTATTCTGAAACAGAAACCCACAAGATAGTTCTTAAAACGCTAGCTTACTGAAATGTGGGCATTTAAGGGAAGCAGGACGTGGGACCCAAGCACCATCACTAAACTAGAGGAATTCTGCCCAGATAAATGTCAGCTACAGTGCTCTTAGAGACTCTCAGCTTAGTGACTGTCAATGTAACAAGCTGATCTAAAAATTCTTTTGGAAATCGAACTGATCTCCTTAAACATCCAACAAATAAATGGATGTTCCAGACTTGTTCTGGGTGTAATTAAGGCAGAGATTCAGGCAATGTCACTCCTTGCAGCATCCAGCAAACAGTTTCAAAACCTGTGTTTCCTAACCAAGCTATCCAATCTCTTAGCACTCCACTGGGTGGAGGGCCTGAGAACAGGCTCTCAGTGTTTAGTGAGCAGCACAGGGTTGGGGTTTTACTGTCCCACCTCACAATAATCTTAAATCCAAGAAGCATCAGCATTTAAGACTGTCTGTTTAGTGTGTTAGGAGATTCAGCAGCTTCAGAAGTCTTCAAACACATCAAAAAGTAAGAGGTCTGTTATTTATCTCTCTAACTTAATTTTAGGCACTCACTCTGATATGAAGCTTCCTCTTTTTGTCCTTTAATTATTGATCTTTGATATCTCTCATGACAGGAAGATTTGTTTCTAGCTAGCTCTACTCACAAAGCCATACCACCCAAAATGGAAGATACCAACAGCTGAGGCAGTCTGTCCTTCACATACCTGTGACCCCGGGAAGAAGCCGTCATCTTTTGTCCGCATGCTCTCCAAGCCCTGATCCCCTTCTGGCTCCACGCTTGCATCCTCACTTAGCATTTCATCTGCTTTCTCAATTATCTCTCGTACCTGTTCTACAAATGAGTCTCGCTCTGTTGCTAAAATAAACTCATTCTGCACCTGTAAAAGAACAAAGCAACATTCATTTGCCACAAACAAGTTCAAAGCAATATATTGAATAACCAGAATTTACTCTTGGTGCTGATTGTTTCTCTTCCCTTTGCTGTTCTTCTGAACAAGATTAAAGTGGTGACACCATAGAGAAAAACAATTGTTGATCAAATTATCTCCAGCACAGAAGTGTGTGCCCTGCTTTAATCTTTGCTGTGGAGCAACGTTCAATCTCACTTCTTCACCAACTGTCACCTCAATCTTTGCTTAGCACAGGGAAATTTAAAATTAGCACTCTTACCTTATTGTAATTCCTCCTGTCTAATGAATGAAATGTAGATTAAGAGACACATCTAAAAAGAACTATAATATAAAAGAAATTGAAAATTCTCCTCTATGCAGGTTGCACATCACTGATTTAAACTCTGGCTGTGGTACATAAAAGCCAGTATGAATTATGTTCCAAATACAGGGAGAGGAAGGTTGCTCAGCCTGTCTACTTCCAATACATTGTACTGCTTATGAAAATAACTTCTATTGCATATGTTGGATAAAACTGGTTTAAACAAGTATACTCAGTAGTTAGAAAGACCAAATCATATTCTTGATTTGGTCTAACCCATGAGAGTATTCTGTCTCCTGAAATTATGCATGGAAAACCTCAGAGACAGTCCATGAAACGGAAGTAAAGTTGTCAGTCATAGAGTCTCTGCTGGAAAAGAGAAATAAAGTGCCTTAGCAGAAAAACTTGAGCTTTTACATCAAATTCCTGCTGGTTCAAGAAAAGGAAAGTCAGGCATGATGTGCTTATATCAGCCTCTGCAATGCAGGATACTAGTTAAAGAAATCCTCAGTACTTTCAGTTTAGAACCAACAGGCAACTATATGGGGTATGCCTAACAGTATCATGATTAAAAGGAAACCAAGTCTTGCAATCTAAAGTTTGCTCAATATTCAACAAGGAAGCAATGAGCATGATGTTCCAGATTCAGATGTTTAAATTAGGTTGCACACTTTTAAGTGTGTGACTGCATTTTGATGCAAAGTTCACTTATTTTGCTTCTACTCATCTTCAAATATTTGTGGGTTTTATTACTTGAAGAGTGTTTGTGTCCTAGTTTTGGTTTTGCTTGTTTAGCTTTCATAAATCAAACATACTCTTATTTCTTCATAGGATCACCTTAGGTTTAAGGTGAAGAAAGACATTTGTGTACTCTCCATATTTCCATGAGGCACACGACCTCATGTTATTTACTGTGCTAATATCTGTACTTAGGCAAGAACCAACTTCTTCCTCTTTCTCAGAGAGCCATTAATGGCAGAGAATTTCTCCCATATCACTGGTTTGGTTCCTTTTGACAAGTATAAATCCAGCACACACCAATTCAGACTCTGTCACCTCTCAAAGCAAAAGAAAATCACTGTACAGGTGCCCAAGAAGCTGTGTTCTGTCACCCCCCCCGCCCAGCTTCAGTAACATTAAACCATCTCAGGCTCATTTAGACTGTACCAGACCAAAAATAAGAGTTTAAATAAAAAAAAAAAAAAAAAAAAAAAGAAATGGGTATCCTATTCTATGCAACCCAATACTCTTATTTAAATGTATCTCTATAGGACAAATTCTTTCCTGTGCCTGGCCATCATACATTGAGTGGAGAAACTTTTTCTTTTGATAAAAGTCAAGAGCAGCACCAGTCACTATGTCCTTTCACAAACCAAAATACAATTCCCCTTTCTTAATTTAAAGGCAGAATCTTCCGATTTGAATGGATAACTGTGGTAAAAGGCTTGAAGAATAAGAAGATCTAGCAATGCCTACTCTTAGAAAAGCAAACAGAATTTTTTTAACCTGGCACTTCCAGAAGGCTGCTTGCAGTTTTGAAAATATCAGATTGAAAAAAAACCAAACAAACAATGAAAAAAACAGAAGCAGTTTTTTCACTTGAAAAAACCTCCATTATAATGTAAAAACTGGCACAAAAATTTTCATGCGACTTGTGCCTGCAACATTAATTAACAATCAGACTGCTAAATCACTCTGTTCCAAATTTCTAGCTGTGGTTGTGTACCAATAAGGTGAACAGACACCATGCTACATGGAGACCAATTCCAAACCATAAACAAAAAAATACAACTGCCTGGAGTCTCCAACTCTAAAATATATCTTACCATAATTGTAGCTATTTCCTCAGGATTATCACCATCCAAATCAAATTTGAAAGTAACCATTTTCCGATTGTGTGTCTCCAGCTGGCATTCCACTACCCGATCACCTTTGTTGGAAACCTAAAGCAAGGAAAATAACACTTCAAACACTTCAAAAGCACAAGAATCTAAGTTCACTGAGACAAACTACCAGTACTGGTATAATACAAACATGTTCTATCTTTCCAGTCTAATAAATGGTGCCATGTAGAGCATGATTTTTGCCTGAGGATACATCGAATATTCTGGAATAGTCTGTGCAACCATTGGTAGCTTAGCAAGTCAGTTTTGCCATATCTAACACTCCAAATAGCTCAGATGATATTTGGAATGCTTGTAGAGGCTTAAAAATGTGTCATTACTACTGAACTGTCCCTAAAACAAAAAATACTCACATTTAGAATCCTCAGTTTTGGCCTAGAAGTCTTCTCATGGCGCGAGCGGCTGCGGACAGATCTCCGCATGTGACGTTTCGTTGTCCTCCCCTCGTGCCTTCCACTGGAAGGCGGGACATTCTCATTGCCATCACTCAATCCTGAAGCAACATCAGAATGTGCACTAGAAACAAAAGGCAACTTCCTGTTAGTTTCCATGCATTCCAAAAGTGCAACAATACTATAACCAACTACATGATTCTGTTCTGGGAAGCGGTAGATGTGTGCTCATCATCGATTAGAAGAAGAGTCCTGTCAACACCTCAGGTTGCTTAAATAGAAATTCTAACTGTAATTATTTTGCTACACGTCTTGAAAGCTGAGTTGTACAAATCTACCTTATGTTTTCAAGCTATTTGGAGTTTGAATTCTGCTTAAGTGCCAAAAGGACAAAAATCCTGTCACTTATGATCCATTTGACATGACAAAAAATTAATCACTATACACAGCCTTACTTATTCCCTCCATAAAATACTCCACATAACATACTCCACCCTTTCTGACCCTCTTTTTCCTCAAGGAACTTTAGTTATTCTCATCCCCAAGAACACTCACAGTGGAAAAAAAAAATACCCTTGAAAAAATATATCTAAAGACTATCCATGGAAGTATAATCTAACACAGGACATTGAAACTCTGGTGAAAAGAAGCAGTGCTCACCTATCCATAGAAGAAGCCAAAGGAGTAGACTGAGCAGGCTGTGTTGCTGGAAGAGTCTCTGAAGCAGCAGTCTGTGAGACTCCCTGAGTACCCTATGGATAGAAACCTACAATCAAGAACCCCCCCACAAAGAGTGCAGTTCCTCTTCAAGCAACCCAGTGGTCTTCAGTGTTTCCTCCCAAAACAGTTGTAAAGCTGAAAGCTCTGCCTTTTTAGAAGTTTAAACAGCTGGCATCTAGGACAGCTTTAGTTTACAAAATACTCTAGAGCAAACTGCAGTGAAGCAAAATATCATCTGAGGAGGGGTGAGAAGAAACCAGCCACACATCCTTTCTACTGCCACATGTCACTACAGCTGGCCATGCAGTCACAGTTTTACTAACAGAATGTGCAGAAGGCAAGCCAATGCAGAACACAGAGACAATTCCAATTCTCCCTGCAAGAACCACGCTGCAGGGAATAGGCATAATGACAGATTCTCAAAGGCTATTGACTGCAGCTTGTCTTTGATATGGCAAAAATGTTCTACAGTACTAGCAAGAAGTGAAGTGTTTTACTGCTTTTTGCCTGCAGGATGCACACTCACTTCCCAACAGAACAACCAGTGGCAACAAGGTCCCCACATTGGCATGACATTCTGCTGTAAGAAAAAGGTAATTTGAAATATTAACTTCCAACTGAAGACAAGCACAGAAGGGATTAGTTCCCCACAGAGATACGCTGTTGCAGGAGTCAAACAGCCAAAATCTATTGTTACATTATATTCCATATATTTACCTCCACAACTGTCTGCTGCGAGGAGGCAGATGAGGCCTGTTGTGGTAAGCTCACAGGAGGCTGGGCCACCTGAGCCTGTCCTCCCAGGCTGCCCATGGAAACTAAACATTCTGTTCCCCATACGGCTGCACAACAGGAGCAAGGTACCCTGACTGGGCCATTGCATCTGTGGGCAAGGGAGGGGACAGCACAGCAGAAGGAATACTGGCAGAGGCCACAGCTGAGGAAGGTGCAACGTTGGAGTCCCCTGGGTATTGCGGTGTCAGCCGAGATGGGAAGCTCTGGAACAGAAACGAGGGAACGGAGTCAGTGAATGGCAGAGCTAATTAGGAAACAAAACAGTAATAAAACAATATCAGTTCCAGGGACATGTTCCAACCTTCTGTACTTGTTCAAGCACTCCCAAAATCTTCCCAAAGAAGTGGAGCAAACTGCTCATGCAGCCAGCATATAAGTCACCACACCCAAACAAGCAAATTCACACTCACAGTCCCAAATCTTAGGCAAAACAATCCTCATCTCCCAACTCTCACAGCTGCCTATATAGCTTAGGATTTTAAAGCCTGAGATTAGAAATGAGCTTGAAGAATTTTCAGGCTGAACAACTACAGCTCAGATGTTATACAACTGCCGCTGATTCTTGAGATGAAACAGCAAAAACACTCTTGTGTTTTTCCTGTCCTCTCGTAATGGGCTGACCCAGAAGCAAGGAACACTTCAGTCATTATTCAGGTTGCCACTTTTACAGTGAGTGATCACAAAGTCGCTGAAGCAGTCTGTGCCCACCAGTCCAGCAGTTCACAACCAGCACCAGGTACTTACGTCACATCCAAGATCCATGGCTGCCTGACTGATTTCCATGAATTCCCTGTCCCACCCCTTCCCAAACTTGGAATGAAATACTGACATTGTTGAATATGCTGCCGTTGATTTTCTTTCCAAAACACATCTCCTATTTTTCAAGTTACAATTTCTTATTTTCTTTTTCCCCAAGCTGACAGATCTCATGAATATATAGCTGTCCTCTCTCACAGTGATTGAACAAAGCCCTGCACTATGATTCTGTCATTTTAGACAAATTTCAATGCCAAATATGAAAAATTCAAAACCCATGGTTGTCCAAGGACTTTTTTCTTCTCTCCCCCTTAAAATGGTTATTTAGCACATAACAGAATTGATCCTAGTGGCTTAATGGCTCTCATGTGAGAAGTGAGCTGGCCAGGGCACACAGCTCAGATCCGGTACCTTAGAGGAAGGGGCAAAAATGTGGAGAAGAGGTCTGCTGGCTTGCAACAATACCTGGTAAAGAGCATCTCCAGCAGGAAGTGAAGCTTCAGCAGCTTGTCCAATGCTGACTGGCAATCCCACGGCCTGGACAGGCGGCTGCAGGAGCTGCGGGAGAACCTGGCTGGGCAGCTGAGCCAAAGGCTGCATCAGTGTGGGGAGCTGGCTAGGGACAACGCTTGGTCCTACAGGAACAGCAGCTGCTGCAGCAGATGTGGCCAGCGTGAGCAGTGGCTGATTCATGCCAGCTGCCATTGAAATGGGCAGCGACTGGAAACCTGGCTGAGCCACTGTCACATGAGGAGCTGCTACAGGCAACTGAGACACTGGGAACTGGGGAACCACGGAAGTTGGCAAGGCCTGTCCCATGGGTAGAAAATGAGAGCCAATGGGGACTGATGGGGCAACTGAAGGCTGAGGGAGAGAAGATGCTGCAACAGGTAATTGAGGCTCGCCTTGGATGATCGACACTGGTTGGGAAACAGGAAGCTGGGGAGGTAAAGAAAATAGAGATAGATTTTTTTTTAAAGCAGGGTTGCGGAAAGCAGAGTTTTACACATTAGTCAAAGAAAGCATTATTCAAGTTACAGCACTCTGTTAAAGTGGCTGGGGAGCACAGTTGGCAGAGTGGTTGGGAAGCTGGCTGGAGTTCCAAACAGTCCTCACTTTGCAACACTTCCCTTGAAAAGCTCAACAGGCTCTTGAAACAGACACCCACAGAGGGTAAAAGAGCAACATTTGAACACCCTGAAGCACTGATTTGTGCATAAACAGAATCAAATTCTCCTCAACTCCGTCCCCAGACCCAAGCCTGCCTTCTTACAGCAAAGAAGTGCAAACCCTACAACAAATCTGTCAGCTTTGAGTATGGGGACGAAAGCAAAGGAGAATTAAAATCCACTGTGCCAGCATTCAGAGAATGGCAGGGAATATGTCAATTAAAGCCAGCAAACGATGCAACTGGAAAGGCAGTTTAGATGAACAAGCAACAAAACAATAATTTTAAAAACAAAATTGCGGCTCACACATTCAACAGAGATATGAGCCAAAATGAAGCAATTTTCAGTAACAGAAGCTTCTTGATCAGGAAGTAAAGGAGAAGAGCTGAGTAAGGAAGATGACAGAATGAAGAAAGGAGTCCTATAGCTCACTACCTAAATAAGTGAGTATGTTTTACGTATGTAATGGTGCAGAAGATAGACAGTGGGTGGGAAACAGAGAAATGACAAGTTCCTGAAAATCCGTTCACAATACACCATTCATTAATATGCTTCCTGATATTTTTGACAATTTAAAGATCTTCGTGAATGGAATTGCTCTCCTTCCCTTAATTACTCGCGACTGCCACGTGTAAAAGGGTTTCCGACACATTTTCAACAAAACTGACAGTTTTCAATAAGAATACTCCTGTTTGGATGAATGTTTTGAAACCATTAGGAAAGATGACAAAAGTGAAAGCAGCAGCATATTGAATCTACCAGCTATGAAGAATAAAAAATAAAATCATCTGCTAGAAAGAATTTTGTTTACCTGTGTCCCAGCTGCTGCCTGAGGCACTGGCATGATCTGTGAAGTCTGAGTTTGAGAGACGGTTGGTGCAGGAGTGGTGCTGGCAGAAACTGAGGGCTGCTGCAGCTGGTATTGTCCAGGCTGTTGGGAAGAGGCTGGCTGCTGTGCACTCTGTGGCAGGAAAAGCAGGGAGAAGCTGCATTACCCCCCAACAGAGGTTTTTTTTAAGCATATCCTACTTAAATTCTGCTTTTTATTCTCTCCTAAGTGATAACAGTGGTTCTTCAAAATATGCCAAGTCAGTTAAGCTTTAACAATTACTTATTAGCATTACTTATACAATTCCATTAATGACACCAAATCTTGCAAGAGAACTCCTTCAACTGTGAAACCAAGAATGAAAATTCTATGAAGGAAGACAAGGCACTTAAGAGAAGAGAATATTGCAGATCAGATTTCCAGTTAGAAGAAATCACGAGAAGTTTGCCTGCTTAGACAGTCTAATCTGGAAGTCCTGACACGTCTCCCCCTGAACAGGACCACCACTGCAAGCCCAGATGAAGGTTGGGGAAAACAGGCATGGGAAAACAAGCATTAACATGATTTTTAAAATAAATCTCAGAAATTGAATGTGGATCTTATGGCATGTTAGACTGGGTGAGAACCAAAGGATTCCTTCGCTGCAAAACTATGAGTCAAATGGTGACAGAGGTAGACAACTGCTCTTAAAAGAGCCATCAAAATTCTACACTATGAGTACTTTAGTCCTGAGTTTAGGAAGTTAGATCCTACCTGCTGAGTGTGTTGAGTAGGCTGGGATGGCACCGCAGCATTGCTTGAGGCTGGCTGGCCTTGCACCTGTGTCTGGAGGGAAAGAAAAAGAGAATCAGCTGAGAAAAACTCCATGGTTTCTGCTGCAGGCAGTTAAAATCATTTCTGCCTGGAATTACCTGGTTGGAATAGGTTTCTAGCTTGTCCTTTTGGACAAGCAGACCTTCTGGTCAAATTCCATTACAAAAATCAGAACAAAGCAGAGCAATCTGGAGGAGTTCTGAACGTCATTTTAAGTCTTCCAAAATAACTAATACAGAAGGACTCTGCAACCCACATGCCCCTCAACATGAGACAGATCAGCCTACCAGCTTCTTCTTCCACTGGTGATGCTTTAAGAGCAGGATGCCTTGGTATGGTAACTGGAAATAGATGCATTAAGTTTTACCTTTACATGTGTTCCAAACACAGGTGGGGCAATAAAAGGAGGCTACGTGGAAATAAAACTATCCATAAAAAACCAAGCAAGAAGATATAAAGAATTCTAGACCAATTACAAAGTACCCAGTATACATAAATGTCATGAGTTTCTTTTGAGAGGCATGTCAAAACACAGACTAATAATCATTTCCAGAGACACTACCATTCAAAGGCTACCAAGAATTGGATATGGAGGAATATGAGGGTTAACATTCTAGCTAAGACAGAATTTTTGAGCAAGCAACGAAAAAAATGGATGAGTGGTATACAAATGAATGTGAAAGATGCAGAGGAAAATGGAATGGACTTTCATTACTGTTTTTGTGGCTGAAATTTTTTTATCAGATCCCAGGATCTGCATTATTGTTTTTGTGACAATTGTATTTCTTTATCAGCTCCTGGGAGAGAACTAGACAAAAACCTCCAGATGAGTTGCCTGAGCATGCACCACTTGGGTGAACTGCCTTTGTAAGAAGCACATCTGGTGCATATGTATCATATCAGAAATATCTATGAAAATTCCTTAATGCAGTGA
Organism: Serinus canaria; assembly: GCF_022539315.1. Classification (NCBI taxonomy): domain Eukaryota; kingdom Metazoa; phylum Chordata; class Aves; order Passeriformes; family Fringillidae; genus Serinus; species Serinus canaria. The sequence goes on along the minus strand of NC_066314.1, from coordinate 66,159,530 downwards.
TCATTCAGCTTGCAGAAGCTCATTAGGAACATGTCTGTTAAAATTCCATACTTTTCTAATTATGGAAACTTTGGGGAAAGCAGACTACCAATGAAGAGAACCATTTTTTTCTTTGCTGTTTTAGAAGCTTCAGGCTGGGATCTACACATGTGCAACACCTCACTGCTGTAACATGTGTTCACACTGACTCCATTTGGTTTTCAAATTCTAATCTTCTAATGAATTAGGTAAAAGATCCCAGAACTTATATTCTGCAAAAGAAGTGACCTCTTTTGTTTTCCAAATGCATTTTATATCCATCCGAATTTACCTCCTGAATTTAACAAAGGAGAAAAAACTTTTCAAAGTTCTTGAGTATATTCATTCTACAAATTCTACAGCACAGCAATTACTACCTATTAGACTAGTGAAGAAAGCTGTTCTAGCTTTACTAAAACACCTTTAATATCCCTTACAGAAAGCCTTCTTAAATATTAAATACTTAGTTCTCGATCTTAAAACACAGAGCAAAATTACTTCCCTTCACACAAATCCCGAAGTTGCTAATACTCCAGTAACTAAAATGCCAAAGGCCCTAATTCCAAGGACAAAAGAGGTAAGAGAGAAGTCTACTTAAAGTAAATCCTCTCTTTTCACAGAAAGTTATGAGACTTCAGACTAGGAGTGCAGACACAATGTATATAGACACACACCTCACAGTGTACAGAAAAGTGACCATCGCAAATGCAGGTACCACATATGCTGATAAAACACACATCTCCAAACTAAGCTTCAGGCCTCCAATTTTGCTATTTAAAAGGAAACCACATAAGGCTTAAAGGGTAGCAATACCAACCAGCAACAGTTGTTTGTGCCATTAATTAACTACTCAGACTGCTTGGCTTCTTCATATACTTCAACAAATATATTTCCAAATCCATGTACACATACATAACACAGCTCCTTCCAGTCCTCTCTTCCCACTTTCTTTCCCCAAGTCTAGAAAAAGCTCTTGCATTTTGGACAGTCACCAAAATAACCTTGTTGTCTAATGAAACATTATTTGTATGAAAGCTCAACCTCAAGCAACACATTAAAATGGCAAAAGAGCAGCAAAAGAAGCACAAAGCAAGTTGTACTACCACTGCTGATTCTAAGTATGGAGAAGATACATTTCATTAAAACCACTGTTTAAAAGCCAATTTGGTAATCCAGCAATCTCTCACCAAAAGAACAGCTAGTCCCAGGAGGAACACTGACCATTTTTTACTTTTAACACAGAAGCCCTACCAATATTTCAGCCAAATCTGAACACAGACCAGATGGTTGCTAATGCCTCATTACTTCATAGCAACCCAGTTAAGTTAAAGAGATCCTAGTATAGACTTGGTGGAAAGACACCCCCATGATTGCTAATTCTTAGAACCACATGGAGCAGATCTAAAAGCAAGGTTTCCCTTTTAGTATGACTTATAAAAAGCAGTGAAGTTGTGGAAGGGTTTGCTCCTGTAACCTGAGGATAGGATGCAGGTGGTCCTGATGAAAGCGAGGTGGACAAGGCCTGCTGAGTTGAGGCTCCCTGGGGGAAGCAGATGAAGAGCTGCGACTCCTGCAACACCTTCTGAGGCAGCTGAACAATGGGCAATGAGAAGTCTGAACCAAAAGCAGAAGATGATCCCCCTGTAGGGGGAGGAGACTGGAAATCACCAGTGTCAGAGGAAGTCAGCTGTGAGGAATCACTGGAGTATTCTGGGCTTCCTTCTGGCCAGCTGCGCCTGGCAGAGCCCCCTCTGGGACCCGCTACCCCAGCACCAAGATAGTGACACTGCTCTTCTGTCACGGGCTGAAGCCGACCATGCGACCCTACGCCTTGGCTGGACTCCTCATGGCTGGTCTCCATAGAGCCCCGGCGACTTCGGTAGGCCCGCGGGGGTAAAGCCGCCCCTTCTGCCGGAGCAGAGCTCTGTGTGTGTACATGGAACTCAAAGACACAGCTTGCTCTGCCATCAGCACTGTGAGAGAGCACAGCCGGGGCTGAGTGCGGAACAAATACCTGGTGGAACGTCATCTGAGCTGGCTCTGTGCTCAGGGGAGCTGAAACACTGGATAATGGAGAAAGGGGACCCATCCCAGAATCCAGCCTCAGGCTCTGAACATGTCGTGCCAGATATGTTTGCCCCGATTGAAAGTCGAACACAGAGCTTTGTGGAGGACCACCTTGCCCATGGTTTGACTCAGAGACCTGCTTCAAATGCTGTTCAGTCACGTGAGAGTTATAAGCTACTTGATCATACTGCTCCGATACCTGTGATGGATAGTGCATGCCCACCAAATATACAGCTTCTGGATGCATCCTGTAGTGAGCATCCTCTGGAGGTGTTGGTCCAGATCTATAGTCACTGTGGACAGGAGCTTGCTCAAACACGGGATTAACTTGCACATGCAGAGGCTCTCCAGCGACTCTCTGAGCTGCTGTGCCCAGCATAACAAATGCCTCTGGAGTCCAATTGGTGGGACTACCACCAGGTGGAACTAAACTCTGGCCAGTCTTCAGCAATGGCTGGAAGTGGCAAGTTTGGGCTTCCAAAAATGAAGTGCTCTTGCGCCGCTGAGCAATTGCCACCTTCGGCGGGCAGACAGGTGGTGGTGAGAAAGACACCGGCCGTTCATGAACGGTTGGGAAAAATATCTGTGAATCTGGGAACGGTGGTGTTCCCCCACGAGGATGCTGAGGCTGTATTGACATGAACAAGACAGGTAATTCATACATTAAAAGTGAAAGCACATCAACATGCACAGTTCACTAGGCAGTTCTGTGAAGTAACTTTATAGAATTTATACTCAATTCATGGTCAAAAACATACAGTACTTAGGAAATTTAGGTGAGTTGTAAATATCCATTAAATACATCCATGGCAGGCATAGCTACAATTGGGAACATTTGCTGGTGTTAGAGCTGCTTTTCCAGTTCAATTCCAACAGTTCACAAAAAGAAACAGATTTTGCTCCCAACAATGGAATGAGATTTATTGTCATGGCCTACCCATTGTGATCAGTGCTTGAAATCCAATCAAACCCCCTGAGGTCACTGCCATATGTGGAATATGAAATTCAGAACTTGAGAACAATGCAAAGCCTCTAATTTGCACTCAGATGATGACATCACATGTTAGTATTTTCCAGTACAAAAACGACAGTGCTAGTGTCCTGCATGCTATCCAAAAAGCTAAAAGGAAATGTTTTGTAGGACAAAATATCATTAAAGTTCATTAAATTACTAATAAGTTGATTCATCATAATTTATCATTTTAAAATATCATTTAATACCATATTTTGTAAAACAAAAACATAATTTAATCACGATCATAACTTTTCATATTAAAAATTAGCAGTCATTGAAACAAACTTAACTATTGCCTGGACAATAAAACATTCATAGGTTTAATAACAGCAGAGTCCTTGGGCAACTCCACTCCATCTGAGGTTCTACTTCAGAGGAGGCTCATCTTATTTAAGAGTTGTAGGGAATATTTCACTTAAGAGAGTTCTACATAAGAACATCGAACAATTTAGGAATTTTGCATCTTTTCATCTCTGCCTGCAGTATGCCCAGGTATTCTCTCCCCTAATGGAAAAAACAAATTGCAGGAGCCAGTAGTAAGTATACTGTTCAGGATAAATGGCATTTATAAGCTTTTCAAGTTGCTGTTTCCACATTGTTTACTTTCTCCCCATGCTCTTTTGTCTGGAAAAGCAGCAGCAAATTTCCATATTGAATGATGCTAATGAGAAGGTCCTACAGATGAAGTACCTTTCCTATGTTCTAAACCTGGTTCCAATTACTTCATTTACATAAAAAAGCTTCTCAAAATTTATCTTGTGTAAACTAAAGCTCAAAATGGAAAGGAATCTTCCTCCTCAACTGCATGTTATCTTTGCACCTGACTTTCTAAGAAACATGAAACTACTGCTTCTTCCCATTAAGAAGAAGTTGAAGTGGCTTTTCTGATAAGAATTTACAAAAAAATACCTCAAGAGTATTCATACTCTAAATATCTAATATCACTATCACAGCTAGCCAAAGTTTTAAGAATAAGCAGCCACAGCAATCAAGCTTTAAAAGCTTGTTGTTTTGTGAAGGGATTAATTAACATTCAGTGTTTACTAAGAAGTTGAAAAATAAACGTCTTCTGATTTTGGGTATTAAGAACTAGTCTTCCCTTCACCTTCTGTGGTAGAGCTGGGTAATTTACATTTATATTGTCCAAAAAGACAAGATACAAGCAGTCAGCCACTGTTTGATAATGTTTACCAGTACTGCTTCATAGAAATAAATAAAAATAACAAAATCAACATTCCAGCAGCACTGTATAAGGAATTGACTTTTCAATTTCTCCCTTGAAAAATGCCCAGAGCCCAGGATGTATTTAATGATAACTTATCTTACTGTGCCAGGAGGCAAATGGCAACACATACAGGACTGACAGAGAGGGAGGGCAGGCTGGAGCGTCGATGCTTGCGTGGAGAGGCAGAGTGCATGGGCAGGACACTTTCCAGGGCTTTAGAAAGTTTTTCTGCAAAGGTTTCTTCAGGGACAGTCCGAAGGTAGAAAGGAGAAAGAGGTGCAGACAGCGCTGGTGGTGGGGTGCAAGGAGCACTGAGAGGGATGCAGGACATACAGGGAAGAGCAGGAAGGTGGGGGACACAAACTGACATGCTACGACCACGTTGAGGCTAAAGGAGGAAAACAAAAGTTAAGAATTGAACACTTAAAAAAAAAAAAGTAATAACAAAACCAGCAAAAACTATAATGAAGTAGAAAAGAAATGAAGACACAATGGAAGGCCCAATATTGACTAATATGTGGTACCACAAGATATGAGAATGCTGAATGAATGCCAGGACACACTGGGAACAGGCTGTGTGCACCTCTGAGGAGCCAAGTTTGCCTTAAGTTACTGAGCAGTGTGGAAAGTTCCCTAGAACCCTCATCAGAAACACAAGGAAGGCAGATCAGACAGAGAGTATTTTCTCTCAGGCCACAGACACAGCCCTAGTGTGTGTACTCAAATCACCTGGTAGTCTGACAAATAAAAATTTAGAAACTAATGAGCTTTCAAACACAGATTAGTTTTTAGAGTGAATGTGTGTTTACAGGTGTCACCCAGTTCTTCTACTGGAGCAGTCCCTCTGCCCAAATTATTAACTAAATGTATGCTGCTGGCTCTTTATTAATTGAAACATTAACATAAAAATTTAAACCTTACACCTTCTAAACATGAGTTGTGGAAAAACTCAAGTTTATTCTGTAGAAAATTCAGTAAAATTAGACTTAGACAAGCACGCTCCAGATGCTGGGCCAATAAAAACATCTGGATTTTGTAATTTTGCCACAATCCAAAAGGCCAAAGGTCAAAATCCAATCAAATCAGAAGAAACAGAATCAAGTTTTGAGATGGGATTCGCATTTCTTGGTTCAGGGGCTTCTGTTTTTGCATTTATTTTTTTTTTTCGGGGGGGGAGGGGTTGTATTGTGTTTTGTGTGTTTTGCTGTGGGTTTTTTAAGTGAATGGAAATATGATATTTTTAAAGAGGCAGTATACACTTCTTATGGAGGTAATCCACAATATCGCAAACAAAACAAAACCAAATACAGACCTCCAGAGAGAAAAGAGCAAGATATTCAGTGGAGATCTGACTTTCAAGATTTCTGTTGGGAGAAATCTTGCTGAATTGATTACAAATTTGGGAGAGAGGTAGAAAAGAACTCAAATGGTTAACTAAATACATCTTCATCTATTCCAAGGCAGGAGTAGTTATACATCACTTCTGACTCTAATTTATCTGAATAGTTCAGAAACATCTGCACTGATGGAAACTACAATCTTATCTATCTTTGTTGAGTATTAAACAAACCCCTTCTCAAACAATAATTCATGCTGCAATTTTGGCTTATCATTCCTTACTCTATCTGACAATGTTGTGATCTGATCAGCCTCTCCTTATTTCATAGCAGCCTTTTAGAACTTTCTCCTCAAGCTTATCTTGTATAGACTCAATTATTTTAGTCTTCCCACATAAACCATAATTTTTGTATTTCTCCTGGGGTTTTTTTAACACTCTCCTCTGAATTTTCTCCCAAGCCACCCTCCAATTCACTCAACCATGGTGTCCAGGATAGACTTACCAATAGCCAAGAGCAGAACTACTATTTCATATAATGGGATGTTTGCCTTTTTCATGACAGCATGATGTTTTTGACCATGTCCAGCTTGTGGTCCAATGTAATCCCTGACTTTTTAAAAATTTACTTTGCAAAATGGCTGCCTAGCCAGTGGTTACTCATTATGTACTTGTGTAGCTGATTATTCCAGTTAAAGTACCAACCTTGTTCTTGTCCTGATCAAACTGAATTCTGTGATTCTTTTTAAGGCCATTACTTCAGTTGTCAATATAATTTCAACCTGTCAGCCCCTTCCCAACAAAGGGTCAGTAGTCCCTGTAGTCTGCCAGCCTCTTGGTACCACTGTTGTCATCATACAGCATTGAGCACATTTTTGCAGCAAACTACACAGCTTAGCTATTCCTTTATCATGTGCTTGTTGCTCTCCCTCCTCCTCCCAAAAGATTCTGGTCTTTCAACCAGGAAGCCAGCCATCCCAAGAGAGTGACATGGCTTCTGGCCCAGTATGTGCCCACGCTCCAAAATATGGCTTACCCAGAAGAGCAGCTTATTTAGATGGATTAACAACTCATCATCAAGGACTAACAGTACCACACACCTCAGGTTAAATGTCTTTGAAAAAGATGGAGATGCTTTGTTGTGGTGATAGCAGCCTGTTTGCCAAAATCCTAGTTACACCAGTGATTCTGCAATAAAGCCTACAACCACAGGTACCAGAAGAAGTGAGGACCCTCAATCTTAAGTGTCACATCTTCTCCTTTATGGTGTTACTACATTATACCATGATGTCTGCCTCAATCTTGGATTTTTATTTGTGTAAAAAACAAGCAACAAGGGAACCACTGAAGACAATATAAAAGTAGCAGAAGTTCTACTCCAGACTTAGAATAGATTTCTGCATACTCTCTTACTCAGATCTAAAAACATACCAAGGAAAAAACATACCAAAATAAAAGGGCAACACAAATGAACATAGTAGGAAAAGTATTTGTGCCCAGTGCAGACTTTCCAGGGAAAAGGAATACACATGATGAGCAAATCAACACAAGCTAGAAATAAAACTGGGAACAAGGATGTGGGGTCTTTTCAGTCTGGAGCTCTCACATGCAACACTCTGTAACAGTTAAAAAAGTCTTACCTGCAATATCTGTAATCAAAGTCTCACAGAACACACAAAGCAATTTCATACAGTGGCTTTAACTACTCTAATCCCTTCTTCAAACTAAACCAGCAGCTTGATCCCTGGTAACTTCATTTACACATACACACACCACCTTCCCAAGCAAGATTAAATGCTTATTTTCAAGTGGTAGTCTTGTTCTGAGGATGTTACTTCCATTCACAAAACCAGCTAACCTATTATTCTGCTTAACTGCAGCCAAGATTAAATAAAAGCTTTGAAGGCAAAGACTGTCTTGCACTTTCCCCATCTCCTCTAAAATCAGTCATCTTGGCAAAAAAAAAAAAAAAAAAAAAAAAAAAAAAAAAAAAAAAAAAAAAAAAAGCCCCTGAACTCCCCTCATACAGAATCTGTACCCCTGTACCCTATGCAAAACAAAACACATATGGAAGATGGCCTGGCAGATTTCCTCTCACCTTTCACCAGACATAGAAAACCAAGCAATGCCATGCATTTGCAGTGCTGTGAGGTGTGGCTTACCGCTGCAGGTGGCTGATAACCTCCATGCTGCTGGGACTGCACTTGGCCAACTGAAGCTGGGTATCCCTGGACTCCAGTGCTTGAGACTGACTGCTCATGCTGGGAACCATAGGACACAGCCTGCTGACTGCTCACAGATTCAGTGTACACAGATGACCCCTGGCCACTGTCCACTGTTCCATCAGCTGCAAAAGTTAAGGATAAAATATGCATCTCAAGAATTGTGGTCTGGATTAAAAATTTCAAAGATTCTATAACTGATCAAATATTAAATGGATTTTTGTGCCATGTCACGTGGACCTTTATTAGCATTTTGCCTCTTGTAATATTTAAGCTGATTTTAAAATCTTTTTTTCCTCCATTAGGCCTTCCCCTAAAACCCTGAAAAAATTACTAATATCAGGAGTTCTTTGGGAGCATCTTTAAGAACAAACTATATTTCCTACAAAAGGCTAGACTACAAATAGAAACCTAAATTCCACATTGTTATGAATGCTCTTTCAAGGTTTATTAATCATTATTTTTATTTCATTTTACACAGACATTTAAAACAGTTGTGTTGTGCTGGCTGGCAGATGCACCATGTAGGCACAGTAGTGAACTAGGCATAATAGACAATTTAAAATCCTGGTTTTAAATTTAAAATCTAACCAGCAGACAGTAATTTGCTTTTTAACTTCATCATTCTAATAGAGAAGCTGTCACCTTCGATCATTATTCAAATACTGATTCAAATGCTGGGATGGCAGAAGAAAAGGATTATAAATTCATCTTTTCATGTACAGTATGTAAAACAGAAAATCAAGACTTGTCAGAAAGGAAATTATGAGCTGAACTACTTGTAGATTAATCTCATTTCCACTTTAAAAGTAAGTTAACAAGGATTCAAACAAGTGATTTTCATAGCCTGATCTGCACTGGTGCAGGAGCATACAGCCTTCTGCAGGGGCAGAATACACTGTCCCTGCAGGAGGGCAGCAAAACCAAGGGCAGATGCTCATGCTTTAGGTGCCCCAGTTCATTCAGTATATTGCCTTGAAACAAATAGAAACCATTTTGGGCTAAGACTGGGCTGTGAATTGTGCCAAGCCTTGGCTCAGCTAAACCACAGGAATGCATCTTATGCTGCTGTGCTTTCTAGTGGCCTATTCTTCTTCAGCAGCAGCCATGGCAGACAGCACCATCTTAGGGCATTTACTGCTATACCCACCAAAAACATAAAACTAATGGGAGGAACTGTGTAAGTGCAGGAGTTCCTAAAGAAACTGACTGAGGCACTTACAAAGAACAGATATACTGGGTTGCTGGAACTGCAGCTGTTGGTGCTGATCAGCTTCTGGCTCTTCAGGCTCCACTTGTGTAGAAACCGACGCTGAAGCAGTAGGGACAGGAGTAGTACCAGTGACAGACTGGGGATGCTTTGACCCTGCATGGGAAGCACTTGATGGCTGCTGCTGCTCCAGCTGCTGCTTCTGACTACCTTCTTCCTGAAGTACATTCTCCTGTTCTTCTTGCACCGACTGGCGCTGCTCTCGCTTGCGCTTAATCAAAGATACCCTGTCCTTGATAGCCTTCGCCATGGTCTTGTGATCCCCTTCACAGACATAGCCAGACTCCACCTGAAGGAGGATACATTCACAGAATTCACACTGCCACAGACAGCCCCTGTCCCAAGGCTACAACAAAGCTCTTTCTGGCACTCCTCATCTACACGCTTGTGAACCTATTTATTTCTAGACAGTAACAGCAACAGCAGAGGCTGACAGGCCACATTCCACTGGCACAGAACAGCACTACTTCAAAAGCTTTGTCAGGCCACCAGCACTTACCATTTCCTGTGCCACATCCTCTGGGACATCTCTTTCCAAATCAAATGAAAACTCTATTGCTTCATTATCTTTATATTTGCCCTTGAGTTTTTTGATGTCTTCAATTCGGAGCCAGAGTTTAATGGCAATTTTTTCTCCATCATCTTCCTCTGCAAGTTCTACCCGTACTCCAGTCTCTTCTTGGAAGAAAGCATGATTCAAAAGGTCCTTAATAGCATATCTAGATATTAGGAAAGAATGTAGAAAGCATATTCAGCTATCAGGACTAGATAATATATTAAGGAATAACCTTGCCAAATGCTCCCCTGATTTATTCTCTAAATTTTATGCTGTTTTGAACCATCTCATGTGCATTCTGTTGGGTGTAATTAGAAGCTTTGTCTTGAAGGTACAAAAGAGATTTACAAACACATCATTAACAATTGTAGTTAACAGCTTAAACTAAATGGCAAGAAATAAGTGTTGTGCAACAACAAAATTAACTCCAAATGAGATAAAAACACTAAATTGTTTAAAAACAAAAAGAACTGAAACTAAAAATACAGAGCAACACCATCAGATGTAAAACTTCAAGAGTTAACAAAATGGGATGAATAAACAGCCATGAACAAAACCAGTTCTGAACAGAATAGTGGGCAGCTAAAGGGGGGTGGACTCCTCAAAACCATCAATCATACCAACAGAATCAAAGGGACAAAAATCCCACAGGATTACAGAACAACCAACCAATCCAAACACCTGGAAACCCAGAAGGACTGTCCTCCCCTACTCTGCTTATTAGTTCAAAGTTTTATAAAAGGCAATAGAATTTCTGAATAAACTGACATGGATGGTTACTATGGCATTTGCACTTTTCCTGACACTGTTAATCCTCTTAATCACTGAATAGGAATCTACCAAAGATCAGAAGCTGCAGAAGTAATACTGGCTTCCCAACTTTAACCAGAACAACAAAGACCCCAGGAACAAACTGGATTTGGTATCATCAAAAGGACATCAAGGCCTCAGACAGCAGCTGGTACTTTTACCTGCAGAACAAGCACTTACCTTTCACCTTTGTTTTGCCGAATGCATCCCTCAATAATCTCCTTCACTTCAGGGATTGCTACTTTATCAAAGCTGGCTGGCTTGACACCCTGAAACACACAAGTAACAACTGAGAAACTGCAAGGCCCATGTGATTAAAGGTTTGATTGTGTTGACAAACCACCTATTTTTACTCTCCAGATAACTGATCTAAGTAACTAGTGCAAATTAAGGCAAAGTCTGACCCCAGTACTACTGCTCATTTGTTTCTTAGTGACTTTTCTAAATGTTCCACACACAGCCCTTCCCATTTCTCAGTTACACTTCTGTAACACAAGGAATTGGCACTTGGGTGCTTAAGTTACGATAGAACTTTTTCGTTTCCATGGAAGCTGTGCAGGTTAGAGGGAAGTACACAGACTGGACTGAAAATGGAAGGAAATGTTTCCTATGTAACACTAATGCCAGAAACCACAGCATTAATTTAACAGTCTTCAAAGCATCCTGTTGCTTCCCAAAATGTTTCCAATCTGCCATTATATGAAGTAATTTTTTTACAGGAAAAACCTTACCCAGGATTATCTGACTGGATCATTAAATAACTTGTCCAATGTTTAAAAAAAAAAAAAAAAAAAAAAAAACAAAAAAAAACAAACAAAAAACAAAAAGCTTTCCAGTATCTCAGCTCTTCCCCCAAAGCCCTACTATACCCAAACCACACTCCTGCATCACTGCTGTTGTGAGTTCAAGGAAATGAACTTACAATACAGGCTGTATGTATAAAAGCCCTTCCACAATACACAGCAACCCTTTCTCCAATACACTCTAAACTACAGGAGGAAAGGAAAACAAAACCTAAATAAGATTAATCACCCAAAGCAGTAAAACATGCCATGAGATGTGACCATCTGGGAATTCTGAAAAACATTTCAGGCAGAGAGCCAAGCTTCATCACTTAATCACAGCCAAAAGTAGTATTTTGGGGCCAATTGTCCATAAAAAAATCTGGCACCCAATTTTACTTGATTCAGCCTTTAGTTTCAAACTTGGTATTTAAAACAGCAGAATGAGAGAGGATGAAGACATGCTGTTCAAATGTTTGAACAGAGTTGGTGTTTTCAAGCTAAACAATCCTAAAATTATATACCTGATACATCTGACCCTGTGTCTCTGCTGAATGACAACTAAACACAAAGTGAAAACCACAGCTCTGAAGTACAGAAATAAATGAAGTAGCAGTACAAGCACTGTGATTCGTGCCCTAAACAGAAACTTCTCCCAATATCCTACAAAATACTGGTTACATAAAGACATGATCCTTCCCTATTCCTCTACTGTGAGCAGGAAACAAGCCCTGAAACAGAAAAGTTTGAGTCTAAACCCAAGTCTTTGCACCTACCAACCCTGTACTCAAGGTTCTTAAAAGAAAAAAAAAAAAATAACACAAAAACCCCACACTGCAGAAAGGAAACAATTTATTTTATAAAAACCAGTATGCTCTTATGACAGGAAGGTTATCTATTTCTTTGTTCTAAAATTTGCCCTTGTGAAACTCTAGCAACTGAAATTCACTGAACTGCAGACTATACTGTGAATAGAATAAGCACTGAAACACAGCCTGCCAATGAACTTTAGCTCAATACTTTTAGAAGCTTTGCTGACTCTTAAGCCTTAAGAAATCAATGCCCCAGGTGATAAAACATCAGACCCAAGTCTGGATGGGCGGGTTTCAGACTGTAACCAGGCCTTATATAAACCTCCAGCTTCCAAGCAGGACACAGAGCTCTGCACTCTAAAGGGATTTAAAAACTCTGTTCATATAACTGACTTGTCAAAGGGGCCACCTTTCATTCTGACCACACTTAAAATAGTTCCAGAAGTTCAGGTTTATATATGGAATATAGATATTTCTATATATAATTAAATGTTCTTCTGTATAACACATATAACCTATGCAATAATTATTCAACTCCTTATTGCATATACTCCCATCTAAATTTGCCCAAGTTTAACACATGTAAGTCTTTTAAATAGCTCAAGCCTCAGACATAGCAGCCTGCACTGACATTCATTTACACTGTGGCAGCAGAAGGATGATATCAGGTCTGTGACAATCTCATTTCAGAAAACTAAAAGCTAACATGAGGAAGACAACTGGTACAGAAAAATATCAGCATAACAAAGCCAGGATTTGATTTTTCTTGTTAATTATTGTACCACATGCTCTGTTCTTGCCCAGAGCCTGAAAAGTTAAAGCTAAGCATAGATTTTAAAATCAGTAATTCAGTCTGCTACCCTGCATTTCTTACTGCTGAAAGAAATTAAACACTTTTCCAAAATCTTCAGGCCCTTCCATGAGGACCATTTTACAATAGCTCATTTTATGAGTTCCAAACCAAGAATACAGTTAAAAAGTGAAGCTCCTGCCAGCCTCCTTTAGCAGAGCTTCCATGTTCCAACTGCTCCTCAGAAAATCTGGAAGAACATCACACTAGGGCCTGGAATTCTGTGTTCAGGCAGCTCCCTATTTCTCACTTTGCTCCACAGCCCATGAGAAGGGCTGACTAAGCCTCCTCTCCAGCTCTGACAAGCACTCCCCAGATAATGAAGTTCATCAGCTTTTCAAACACTTTTGTTCCCTCCTGCAAGCACCAATGGAAGTGTCAAACTATTTTATACAAGACAGGGGCACTGTAAATCATTAAAACTCAATAAATCAGTGAAATCTTTTCTAACCAGAGCTGCCTACACAGCTTAATCTGCCATCACACAGAAACCCAAGGGAGGCCAGGCCCTGAAATTCACAGAACCTTGTTGTGTTCTTAAGACTGAACGAGCTGAGCAGCCAAGCATACCTTCAGCAGTTTCTGAACCCAAAAGCACTCAAGGAAATGTTAAGCCAGTGTTTCCTGGTTTTACCACACTAAAAGTGGTCACATTCCTATGTGCCACTCCTGGTCCCCTAACTCCTTAGAACAACCACAGGAAAACTCAAATCCTAATCTACTAGTCCTGTTTCCCAGCAGCAGTTCATTAAAAACTAAACAGCCAAATCCCACTAGCACTATTTACAAGTTTGCTAAAGAAACAGCAGAAAGAGCCCTTGAAAAAGAAAAAAAAAAAGAGCAGACAGGTATAACAGGCACAAATGAAAAAAAAAAAAAATCAACATTTTCTCAAGCTACTGTTCTAAAATTGCACAAGCTGACAGTGCTGCTGAAAGCACAGTGTCCTCTTCTCCATTTCCCAGTCCCACACCAGTGTAATTTCCTTTATTTTGCCAGCAAACACATTAATACAGTTGCATAATGAACCAAATCACAGCATGTATCAGACTTGAAACAAATCCAACCAAAAAAGGCAGCAGCAGCTTCCAGTGAGCTGAAGTTTCCTACACTGCTGCTTGAGCTCTCAGGCTTACAGAAGGACAGTCAGGACAGAACTGCTTATTTTGAAAGAAGCACCAATTTAAAATAAAACTCACTGAACACTTAGATTTTGAGAATACCTCTAAAATCACTGAACGCTTAGATTTTGAGAATACCTCTAAAATATGCATGTTTATGTAGGTAGCCACATATACAAAACTAAAAACCCACAGTTTGCATGTTAAGCATAAGAATGGTTTCATATTTCACTTATGTTAAATGTGATAAAGTTTCTGATTTTATCAGATTTTAACCAGGTGAAAAAATATGTTCCAAAAAAATCAACATATACAGTTATTTAATGAACTAAAGGCAAGTTATGTATTCTTAAAACCACTAAATTTCCAGGAAACTTTTAAACCCCAAAATATAAGCTATACAGAATTCTTCCACAATTTTTTGCCTAGAAATACAAAATATTTTGCATTCATTAGATCACCAGATTACTGAGTCAGTAGTTTAACATCTTGTTCTAATGCAACAGATACTGAAAATATAATTTACTTAATTAGAGAAGGTACAATCAATGCTGAAGAACTTCTACAACAAATCAAAATGAAGGCAGATGAAGTGTTACATGCCATCAGACTTTCTAAATTTAATAAAAAATGCTTAGATTTGGAACAAAACCACAGGTAGAAATTAGCAGAATCAATTAATGTTCCAGCCTTGATGGTCAGGATTTTAACTTGCATTTTAAAAAATGACAGGGGAAAAAGTGAAGTCAAGTTTAAAAGCTGAAGAACCAAGCTATGTAAATGTAAAGCAGGTCAAAAGATTTGTAGAGAACTCTGATTCACCTCCAAAATACTTTCCTGTGGCTACGCACACTTGACAAAACTGAAATTCTTACTTACCTCTTTAGCACAATCCTTGTGAGAGCAGCAACAGTGGGAATTAACAATTACAAATATGGGACAGATCTCTCTTTTTGTGAAATCCATCAGGAAAAGAGAGCCACAAACACCACAGAGTTAGCAAGGTGCTATTTTCCGATGGGTCTCCACTGGGCCGTGGACTTAACGCACAGCAGAAGGAAAGCAGACATCAAGGTTAGAAGGGAGCATTGTTTTCTCTTTGACATCTCTTGTTATTTTCCAAGTCCAGTACATGAGGCTGCAGAGATTTGAGCTCAATATCTGCTTTTGTCACTCTAATACTGATTAGAAAGAATCAATATAAGCAGGAGGTAAGCACGTCCCTTTCTGCCTGCCCAGCCAGCTGCAAGAGGAGGAAGAAGTGACAGCAGAGGGATCCTTTACTTCCTGCATGTCCCCACCCACCCACTTGGCTGCTCTGCCTACTCTCCACCCAGCTTTTCTGCAGGAGTTTAAGGCTCTGAGTGTGATCATCACGCAGCTCCCTCCTGCTGCTGCATTAGTTCCTCCTGGACCAGGGCATGTAATTCGGTCAGTGTGCTGTGCAGGGGAATGAAAGCAGCTGCTGCTTCTCCTCTCCCTTCCTCAAGCAGCACACACAGCTGACTGCCATTCTGCCTAACTGAACACAAGTCAGCACTACAATAGTATGATGCATTTTGCTACCAGTGGCAACACCATCTAATTTCCTTTCCTTTTTTCCTTCATGTAAGGGCACAGAGATTTGAAGGTGATTTTTAAACTGCTGGACAACGTTAGAAAGCTGCATTGTTGCTTGGTTTACACCACATGCTCACAAACAATCCAGAGTTGTATTTTCTAGTATCTCTTGCTAGATTTCACACCTCAAGTTCAATTTTTTTTTTTCCCTGATACCTAGTTCCAAGCAACCACTGTAAAACCTGCTTATTAATCAAATGAGCTGCCCATAGCTTCAGGGTTTGGTTTTTTTTTCTGGTAAGGACATATGGAGCAATGCTAAGAAAGATCACATATACAATTTTAAATTTTTACAGATATACAACTTAGCAAACAAACTTTGACAAACTAATGGTGATGAACTGTTATAAAATGCAATTGAGAATTATCAAGATCACTTTTCACCCTAAAATAACATATTCAGTTCCTTAAGTATACCAGTGGTGTTCTATACAATTATACCAGTGGTGTTTTTATAGTATACACCATCAGTGTTGCAAAAGCAACATTCCACACACTTAATTAAGGCTACACTTTTCTGGGGTACACAACATGACCTGCAAAGAACATTCAACATTTCAGCTTTTGGCAAGTCAAGTCTACCTGTCCCAGCAGAACCATGACTCTTGCTTGGCTCTTTTCAAAGATGCTGTAATTCTGAGAGCCTGGAAAGAATTCTACAGTAACTGCTTGATCTTCTCAAACAAAATGTTCTAACATTGCAGTCCAGAAGCTAATAGCACCAGCAGCAAAGTCAAATCACACAAACAAAGTAATTAAAGTGTCTATATTTCCTTTCTGCTAAGCTGTTACCATTCTAGTTTGAGCCAGTCCCAGGCTGCCACAAACCATTAATTCAGGAATTTAGAGAGTATGATTGCAGTGGAAAAAAAAATCCAACCTCTTTCCCCCAGTCCCAAAGAAGCCCTCAGGCTATGGTATATATAGCATTTAAATTGGTTTACCCCGTGATCTCCTAAATTTCACTACCTGCAATTAGTTACTTACCCAGCCCTCAAAACCTGCATGCTTAACCATTTCACCACCTCTAATCATTCCTCTTAATCCTGCTGCCTGTTCTAGGAACAATCTTTCAGATTTAGTTCTTTCCTTATTTCACACATAATATACCTGGAACTGTTTGATAATTCTCACCCCAGTTGAACTGAATACATAGTATGAAAAGAAAGATTTCAGCTTAACATTTATTCAGTTCAAGAGACACATGGTTTGCCTACAGAGGACTGTTTTTCTTGTTCTGGTTAAAAAGCAAACTAGAGTAGTTTTTACAAAGAAAGAGAAATGCAACATAATAAACAGAAGTAAAAATTTAGTTTCACTGATGTCAGTATTTTCATAGCAATTAATTCTGGACAATTGATAATTCTGCCAAGAATTAAACTGGTAAATCCTGCAGAATAAACTCTGTACCAGATCAGTATCCTAGCAGAATAAACAGCATTACTGCAATGCAAGCAGTGGGAGCAGATGAAAGCTTTAATGAGCCAGAGCCAGCTCATGAGACACTGTTCAGGCCAGGACAGGCCTTGCTGTCTTCCCTTCTGATCAGAAACAGCAACTGCGTATTTTGAACCCAACACCTCCTGAACTCAACGGATCTACCATCATCCACATCAAAATTTCCCATCTCATCTATTTGAGAGCTCTATGCCACTGAAACACCAAAAGCAACTGGCCTTCACCCTCTGCAGTGCAGGTGTGTAAGTTATTCAAGTCTCATCATGATCCTTATCTTTTTCCACACCAACAGGTAAGCATGTGAGCTCTGAGTTCAGAATCACACTGTGAAGACAATGGCAATGCTGCAGAATTTATACATGCCTGCTTGCTGCAATGTAGATACTCTTCCTCTTCAATTTACCACCTAACCTCAAAAACATTTTGAGGCATTAAAAAAAAACTGAAGAGGTCAATCACAACAACAAATTGACAGACGCACAGAACTCAAGTTGTTATACATGCAAGATATATCTTGATTGACACACTCAAACTAATTGCTTATTCCTGAAGTTGAATTTGTATGAGAGAAGTTTTGGTGAAAAGGATAAAACAGCTTTCTCATTCCATGCTCACTCCTCAATCTTTGCTCGCTATCACCTTCACCAACATATCCTACAGGTGATCTGCAAGCCTAAGAACTGGAGAATACTGACACTGTTTACTCAACCAACTTCTCTGTCAGTGTCTCAATATTGTACATTTATCTGCTAAAGCCAGAGACTTTACAGCATTCAAAGCCTTACAAGACTGCTCCAGGTCTGTAACTTCACTCCCACACGCTTAAGTTTGAACAAGAACTAGTCATAACTCTTCTTAGAAATTCCTGGCTGCAAGCCTTTCCAGCACTCTCAAGACAAAGGCAGAACTGAAGTCAAAACCCACTGTATTTGTAATGATAATAAAATGCTATGCACTATTGCAGAATATATACCACTCAAAATATATACCATATATATATATATATTGCTTAAGATATACCACAGCTCAGAGCTAACCCCCTGACAAGTGATGGAGCCCAGCAAAAAAATTATTTTAAATTTTTACTCAAGACATGGAAGTCCACTGCTCTTCAGAACCACCAGGTAAATAAAGTATCTGCTTATTTTAGGACTACAAAGAATCTGAAGCAAACAACATTGTTTCAGATTTTTAAAAAGTTATTAATTAATCAAAACAGCTACTGTAACTGCAGCCATTCTAATGTACAGAATAAATCAATCAAGCTCCAGAAGAGGAAATGTTGTAACCAGGACAGTTTCTCAGTGCACATCTGGTTAACAATTAGTGTATTGGTGCATGGAACAGTGAAGAGGGCCTTGTTTAGAAACAGTATGAGGACAGAGGTTCTCCTAAAACAAAGTCTGATTCGGCAAGTAGATCAGGTATTAACTCTTTTACTCTTGCACAAAAGCATAAAGCTAAGATCAGCTGCATGTGTCACACACAGTTCTTTAACCTCACCCTTAGAAGCAGAGATGCTGCCTCTCATGTGAACACCTCGAGCTAGCTCAGTAGCCCTTTGCTTTACTGGGACTTCAGCTTGGAAATGACTGTCAAAAAAAACCCCAAAACCAGACATGCCTAGACACACATTTCAGTTATATAAATTTAGAAATGCCACAGTGACACAATACTAGAAGTGTCTGTCTTCTATTTTCAGTATGGAAAACATGTTTTTGAAAAATAAAATTGTATTAGTTGCACCCTTTGCTTTAATCTGCTCCCACTCTGGTAGAAAATCATTGTTCTGCACTCATTTTTAAGGTCATGTACAGTAACTCAAAAGCCACAGATTAGTTCCACTGGCCTTCAAACTGAATTTAAATAATGATGGGCCACAAAACCCTTTCTGGTATCAGAACTGAAAGGATTATCTACTTAAAAGGCCTAAGGTAATGTTGCAAATACCAAAATAGTGCACAATTCCAACAATGCACCAAAAGCCACCACGCCTTTTATTTTCAGACTTATTCTAATAGAGTGAAGACTTTCCTGGAGTTATCCCATTTCTATCCATTGTAACTATAGCAGTACAGCTGGCAGGACAAGAAATAGCAGCCTATGCATTCTTAGTGTCAGTATTTTTAACCAGTGGCACTCTGTGACAAATAACATTGAACCATCAGTCTCCCCACAGGAATGTTTCAGTGATTCACCAATCACAGAATTGTATTGGTTCTCATCACACTGCAGAGCCAGGCATTTTAAAAACACTGATCACCTCCCTGTTCCTAAGAGCCACCTTCCCATCTCTTGTTAAATTAACCTCAGTTAATGTAAGAACTAAATGGATGTCAGTGCAGGATAGAATATTAAATACTAGGATCATAGTTTTAAAAGATCTCATCCTTTTGTACATTTAAAACCCCAAATTTTTAAAGATACATTGTTTCACTCACATCCTCTGAACTTACTTAGGTTTCTAAAAATACATCTAGAAACTCTGCATTACTACTACATTTCAGGAATTAAATTACACTTAATTTTATGCAACTCAACCAATGCTCACAATCCTCCACTCCTTTCAATTTCTGATGATCTTAAAAGCATATACTGTTCAGAACTGCCAAAAGACACAATCCAGGCCCATCAGTGAGCAAGGTAAGAAAGAAATAGCTCCCTTTACTTCAAACCAAGTTTGTTTCACATCAGTATTGACCAAAAATAAAATAGCTGTGATTTTAAAGCTTTTGATGCTAAACAGTAAGCTGCTTTTAGGAAATATTTCAGTTGATTAAGTCTCTTTCCTTCCAAACTCAGGCATCACCTGACTTAGCTATGCAAACAACACAGAATCACACACTGGGTCAGGCTGGAAGGGACCACAGTGGGTCATCTGCTCCCACCTCCCTGCTCAGGCAGGGCCAGCCCAGAGCAAGTGGCATAGGATTGCCTCCAGAGGGTTCTGGAATATCCCCAGTGAAGGAGACTCCACACCCTCTCTGGACAATCTCTTCCAGTGCATGATCACTGCACAGGAAAGAAGTTCTTCTCCATGTTCAGCTGGAACTTCTGCTCATCATTTTCTTCCCATGGCCTCTTGTCCTGTTGCCTGGCACCACCAAAAACCTGGCTCCACCCTCTGACACCCTCCCTTCAGATGCTCAGACACTGATAAGGCCCTCTCAGTCCTGTCAAGGCTGAACAGGTCCAGCTCTCTGAGCCTGTCCTGAGGAGAAGGATATTCCAGTACCTTCATCAACTCTGTTGCCTGACTTACAGGCTCAAGCTGATCACTGCCTTTCCTTACTTGTAACTTGTTAAAGAGGACTACTAAAACAACATGCAAGACTGCTTAAGATATGAATGCTTCAAATCCTCGAATTCCCAGCTTCCATTTTTAAGGCTTTATGTTTGTGAATTGATGAGTCAGTGACTGAACCCCCACACAGGAAGATTCTGCACTCTTAAAGCTGTTACAGCAAAATACTTGTGACTGAGGTGAATGGCTTCAAGAGGCAAGTGCTAGAAGTTTAAGCATTCTTTAGTTCAGTCATTGTGAGGCAAAGGAATTGCCCATGATGTGCAATTTTTTTTTTACATTTCACACTTTACTACCAAGAGTTTCTTCTTAGAAGGAATACAAGAGTTTACCCTTTATTCCAATTAATGTTTCCTGGGCTTGGTTGAAGATTTGTGAAAGCAGGTATTGAAAGGCTACAAAAGATCACCTTCTCTGTTGGAGGGTTTCCTCCTCTACTTTTCCACTGACTTTTTTTCCAATGCTTTTTTCACTAGAAAGGTTGATAGGAAAGATCTCCATATCTATTTAAACCAGGTCAAGAAACCAAGTCATGCAAGGTAAAGAAAACAGTTTTATTCATGCCTAAAAAAATGCTAGATATTGCTTCAAGGAAGTAGAAGAAATAAATCATCACTCATTAAGTACTGCAAGTAAAATTAATCGTATGTCTAAAGGTTCAGTATTTTTTATTTGCTACTTAAGATCGCTCAGGAAATAAAAAATAAGTGCTGGAATACTTTGTCCACTGCACTCTAGTGAAAATGAAGCAGTTGACTGGTCTAGACAGTTATGACACCTAACTTATAAGACTAACTTTTAAGAAAAAATTCATTTTGTCTCAACTGACCAAACTACAGCACTTTGTAACTGCCTTGTTTCCAGCAAAGAGAATGACCTTCACCCTAACCAGTGAATTCCAGTTCCCACCAGTTAGAGAGATTAAGGAGTTTTAAACCAGTTAGACGCTGCCTGCTCAGGTTACTCATTATGTGCCTTGTTCCCTTAGGCCCTTTTTTAAGCTCTGGAGAACAGAAAAGAAAAATGTTATGCCTGCTGTGGAACATTTTAGTACTGAACAACCTTTTTTTTTAAAACTCAAAAAATGCAAAATGCTTTTCCCCCCCCACCCTTCTCATCTTAAGGCCAGCTCAGACAACAGACACTTGTTTAGAGAGAACAGACTGGACTTCTGGTGAAAGAAAGGACAAATACAAAACCTCACTTTGTCAAAGTAAGCATGGAGAAAATCAAGTACAGAGGACAAGTCCATCAGGAAAATTTAAAAGGTAAGTTTGTATAATGGGGGCAGGGGGGAGAAAGAACAAGGGGGTTTTCTGCTCATACTCAGAGATGATTAGTAGATTTGCAACTGAGGATGGTTTTAGTAACTTTTTTGCAATGAACATATTTGGATTTTTTATGTTAGTGGTAGATATGCAAGGAGGAAAAAATTCTGCATAATCAACATATTAACTGTCTTTTTACTAGTCCTGGGACTAGTCAATCACCTAGCAAATTTAAGCCTTGGGACATCCAAGTATTAGAGGTCTAGATTTTGAGGCAAGCTTGGTTTTCCATGGTCCCACCAGAGGCTGAGGCAAAGCAGCTGAAGTTACTGCAGTTAGTTATGCCTTCACTGCACTGATGCCCAAACAGACTAAATTAAGAAATCATACTTAAGATGTCTGTTCTATAAATATCTCTTTTTCCATTTAAATGCACGTGTAGTCCATTTTAAGTATCTCCTGTGACAAAGTGTTTCATTGCAATATGCATGGAACAGGTCAAAGAAAATATGCCAGTCTCCTGAGAAGAACAAAGTCAGACAGGGAAACCCTCCTGAATTTTACCAAGCTCTTACACTCTTTTCTTTTGGTTTTTATGCAAGCAAGTACGTAAAAGAATTATCTATCTTGATTTCATTTTGCATTGTAACTGTCTGCATACTTGGATACAGAGCAGAACTAAAAAAAAAAAAAAAAAAAAAAAAAAAAAAAAAAAAAAAAAAAAAAAAAAAAAGGAAAAAAATGCAAAACCACAAAAAAAGGGATCTATGGATCTATTCCCTAATCTAGTAGCATTCCACACAGACAGCTGTACTTGCACGAGAGGGCAGAGGAGAAAAAATAAACCAAAAGAGAGGAAATCAGTACTTTAACGGTAGTACAGTTGTTATCACTTCATTGCAGCTTTAGATTATTTCTTTTCTGAGGCCAAGCAGGCATCAGTAAGTGCTCACCGGATGCATTCAGTCCCAGCTGAGGAGACATACTGCTTAAACCTCAGAGATTTCCCCATCCCATAGGAAGGTAAAAATCCAGAGAGCTGCAATTTTTTAAGCACTGACTACTAATTTATTTGGAACCACTTCCAAAGAACAGCAGAGAATGGCTTCAATAAAGAAAACAGGGTTTTGAGACAAAATTGCAACACTATGATTTAATGAAAACAAAGACCAAGGCTAGATTCCTTTATGCTTGAGTGACAAGCCATGCAGATGTCTTCCCTTTCTAAAAAAACTGCTAGTAAAAGGGTCTGGACTGAATATGATAAAGGGTGCAAGTACAAACAGAGGTCAATATTCTGTGTTAAACTGCTGATTTCCTTATCAGAATGATGAAACAAAGTTTGGCACAACAACCACCTTGAGCCCTACAAATTCTGCACAGTTCTGGTTTTTAAGCCAGGTACATACCCAGGTTACTCTGTTAAAAGAATTCTTCAAGATAAAGTAATCCAGAATAACAGTTTAATTGCACTTGTGTTTCTTGGGCCACAGAAAATTCAAGAACTTTATCCTAGGACTGTTTTAAGGAATTACAGGAACTTCCCAGTGAGAGAATGTAGACAATATAAATGAGCATCTTAGGAACAGCAGGCTTATGCAGCAATGCTATTATCCAAGATGCAAAGCAACAATTTCTGCCTGGGCCAAAAAATGTCTCATCTGTGAGAGGAACTTCAGCCTTTAGATCCAAATTCTAGATCTGTGCTTGCCAAGATGTATTATTTAACAAAAAACTGCTTCCAACCATGAGGAAAGACAGGACTGAGTACCCTGAGCAGTACTGCAGTATCTGGCCATAAGCTAGAGCCACCCTCATCACAGAGAGTGTCAGATCAAAACTCAGTGCAACTGAAGGCCCCCTAAAAAAGAGAACAATGCACAGCCAAGATGAGAGAAAAGAACATAAGCTGGTATTACCAAGAGGTTCTGAGAGGACACCCTGGCCATTAAGAGACCTTTTACAGGATTCTGTCCTAAGCAATAGCAAGGATTTAAGATAATGGAGCAACTTTGCTTTTTACAAGCCTAAGAGTTCCTGTAAAGAGGGTGAAGGACATTAATTAATTTAAATACATATGGCCTGCAGTGAGTGGCTGCACATTTTGATCTTATTGCCTTTGGGGTTTCAGTGGTTTTTAAGCTCCAACATGGTATGACCTTTCATAACTTTCATAGCAGACCATTCCTATTGTCCCTCACTCTGCTCTCTGTATGCACCTAGATAAAATAATGCTTTCAATTTAAGGCACAGCAGGACTGTAGCTGCTACCTCAAAACACCCCTAAACATGTCCAGGGAGGTAGCCATGAAGGGGTTGAAATGTTGATGCTAAACATCTTCCACAAAACACACCCACCTTCCAACATGCATTAGAAGAGATGTGTTGGTAAGTACTGTTCAAGTCACTTCTGCAGGAGGGGGTTTTCTGCCTCCACTCTGTTATTGATAGTTCACACTCTGTCCTTTCAAGTACTGAAACTGGCAAATGGTTCACTCCTAAACCCACAACTGGACACATGGTCTAAACTTCTAAAAATCTCTAAAATCTACTAAATCTAAAGCTACCTAGCTCTTTTTCACATTGCTCTACAGAGCTTTCATGGAGGGTAAAAAGAATATCAGGAGTATTTAATTTCACTTTCATAACACAGATCTCTTTGCACATTATAGAACACCAAATCCTCCATTATCAGCTAAGACAGGATTGTGCTTTATTTCCAGATAACATTGTCTTGCCTTCATTGAAAGCTTTTCTTAAAAATTAACTTTTTTTTTTCTGGTTGGTTTTTTTTTGAACAAACTGCTTTGCAACTACACTGAAAAGAGCAACCTCAAAAATACCAAAGCACACAAATGTACTTCACTTTCTTTACCTTTCTGTCCTTTGCTACATCTGAATTAAAACAAGATTTGCTGGATTTCATATCAAAGGGTATTTTAAGAGCTCTCAAGCAGTAAATTGTTGGGGGAAAAAAAAAATCAACCAATAAATTTGATTTGTGAACCATCAGCAGAGGAGAAGAGAAGGTGGTGTTGGACAAACCAAAAAATTGCCAGTGTTTCTCATCCACTTAGAATTTCCACTGTCAGCCAATAACAATGGGGAGAAAGGAGCACCACACACAATTAACAAGTGGTAAGTGGAACCCTGGTAAGTCTCTAGGTAACTTTTGCTGCTGCAAGTCCCTACAAGGCTTCCCAGTTATGCACCTCAAAGACCAGGGGAAAGACAGGTCTGTAAGACCTGGGGATTTACAAGCCTGAGGTTGTCTCAACAGCTGATTCTCACCAACATCCCAGTTCCTAGCAGGGTCCTTAAGGAACATTAGTTACATTAGGACAGTTACATTTACATTGTCCATCCAAATTTTGCTGCTTTGGCTCTGTTCAAGACATATCCAAAAGCACAGTGAAAGGTACCACTGAGACTGTTCTAGTAAGATATGTACCTTTCTTTCACTGATCCCAACTGTTTCCAGGACAGATTGTGCTGTACACAGAGTAAGGACTAGACTTTAGCCTAGTTCTTAAATTCTATTTAGAAAATTACAGCTAAGTTTGCCAACACACACACACACACAAAAAAAAACAAAAAACAAAAAACAAAAAAAAAAAAAAAAAAAAAAAAACACAAAACTAAACCAAAAACCCCCAACTCTGTATGTATATAAATGTATACAAAAAGTTATTCTAGCATCTGTGCAAAACACTGAAGTCACCACTTATGTGACCACTTTTTCTTCCCTTCTTCTGTGCCCCTCAAATATTTCCCTGAAAGAAAGGGATAGTCTTTCCAAGCCTCTCTTCAGAATTCATTGCTTCTGACATGAAGACTCTTCTCCAACTCTAAGCAAGGAATTATATCTTCCTTTTGCAGTGTGAGGCATCAGGAATACAGGAGCATTTTATTTTTCCAAAGCTAGGCACGTTGTTTATTAAATCTGCAACTTCTCTGAGATAACATGCTCAAAAAAAATAAATTAACAGGCACTCATTTGGTTATGAGTGCCTGTTAATTTTTTTTTTTATGGTTATTTTTTTTTCCTCCTTTGCACACATGTACAGGTGTTCTGAGAAATCCAATGGGAGTTTTCACTTCCCCAAGCAGCCATCTCACTATTCTTTATTAATGCATAGGTCACAAGGTTGAACATATTTGTTTCACTGTACTGGTACAGTCTTCACAACAGGTATCACAGATTAAATCTAGCCACCCATACTGCACATTTCTAGCACTGCAGTTCTGCTTCCTGCACTCAGGGCCTGCATGTTCCCCTCAGTCTGGTCAGATGGGCCAGCTCTAATATCTTGATTGCCTTCTCAGCCTTATTTGTTCTCTCCCACAATGCCTCCCTCTCCACCACTACACTTGCCCAGTACTTACCAGGGTGGAATAGCTTCCTGCTATTTATCAAGTGTTTCCACTTCATCATTATAAGAAGTGCCCCCAAAACACAGGAGAGCTAAGGGCCACTCAGAATTCAATGAACTGTTAAAATCACTCTAGGCAACTGGCAGGCAGCTAAGCCAGTGCTTAAATCTGTTATCCAGCTTTATTGTAGAGAATAAGGTTACCAGCTCCTCTTCAAGACAGAACTATTTCCACCATCCCCCAAGTGACTTAGAAAATAATCTGTTATTATTCTAGTGCATTTATTTTTTTTAGTTTGGTTTGGAGGGCTGGTTTCTTCATATTTTTTTCTTATATACTGACAGAAGAGGATGAACTTGAGGCAGAATTGATCCACGCTGCCTTCCCTAACAAACTTCTGACGTACTACTGGGAATCTATCTCCATCTGCTGTACACAAAGGCTCAGACTGGGCAGGGCCCACTCGGTTAGGAGAGCCTTGGGTGTTAAATAACCAGGTGGCTTTTGCTAAATGCTGCTCCCAATTTTTGAAAGGTCCCCCACCCAATGCTTTCATGGCGCTTTTTAACACTGTACCTCTCCACTCTGCCTGCAGCTGGTGCATGGTAGGGGATATGGTACACCCAACTCAATGCCATGCTCCGTAGCTCAGGTGTTGATAAGACTATTCCTGAAATGACTACCATTGTCTGATTCAATCCTCTCAGAGGTACCATGCCTCCAAAGGACCTGCTTTCCAAGGCCCAGGATGGTGTAAAAATTGGTAGAAACTAAATTTTATTTATTCACATACTTTACAAGCTTCTGACAGATGTTCAGTGAGTTCAACCACCCTGTAACTTCGCACTCAACCCAAAATAATCTCTTTTCAGGTTTTTTTCCCCACATACTTGCACAGCACTGGTGCTACCCAGCTGCAGTCCTTTGCTGCTAGCAGCAGTAGCTTTAGGCTCAGCAGTGAGGAGGGACTTACACTGGTCACTCGCCGGTAGATCTGCGCAGCATTTTGGCACTCGGAGTAAGGATATTCAGATGTGGCCATCTCTAGCATACACATCCCAAAAGCATAAACATCAACGGACTCATCATATTTCTCCTCATACATCTCGGGGGCCATGAACTCTGGGGTACCTTAAATTAAAAGAACGATTCAGACTCTAAATGTCTCAAAGCGAGCAGAGGCTGCTGGCGTTACTCACCGCAGGGACAAGCGGCTGGGCAAACCTGTGAGACAAGAGAAAGTGGAGGCAAAAAGAAGAGGGAGGAAACCCTTAGTGACTCTGTTGCACCAATGTACTTTGTGAGTCTTCCATTGCAAGGCCTTTATGGAATAACAATGGCACATGAGAACTGAGGCAATTCCCTGTTTAGGTATGTTAGTTGATACAAATATCAGAACAGACTGGATTAGCCTGAAATCAAACAGGAGGGGAGGGGATAAGAAGAGGGGAAAACTTTAGACTAGCCATAGGCTGCAAACCAAATACTAGAGTTAAGGCACTTACCTTTTCTCCCTGTAAGAAAAGAGGCACATTAAACCTTGTTTCATAAATTACCTGACTGCCCTCTGCTGCAAAAGAAGTAGTACTGGTAAGAGCCCATAGCTAGTCTCTGACCTGGTGCTCTCCATCTACTTGCTGAAGTAGAATGGTTCAGGTAAGGCCTTGCAATGAAAAGCTCTGTTGTTACAAATAAAAATCTCCGTGAAAAGAGGATAAGAGGTAATTTTCTGCAAAGGCCACTCACCAGAGCCCTTTTCTTCATATACTTACCTTCCCACCTGCAGTATATTTATAGGCCTACTGCAGATACAGGCATTAGTGAGGGACATCCTACAGTCAAAAATACTCAGAAATACAGAGAGATTGAGTTACAGGCATAGAGCGTGAGATTCAACAAGTCCCATTTAAATAGTGTGCAGAAAATTATTGCCCAGTGAAGCATCACAGATCCCCTCTGCAAACTAAGGGACTGCATTGCATGACCAGATTTACTTTAAGCCAGAGATGCAAGTTTGCTTTTTGTAAATTTAAACACAGAATTATTTCCTGCAGACACCAGATTCCAGACAATTTACAGATCATACTACACCCCATTGCTTGTTTTCACCAGGCTAAACCAAAATGAATATAATTGCAGTCATTTATCCAAAGGCTAATCATTAACAGATAACTATGTAGCAGATGGTAATTTTCCAGTGATAAATTTGAAGATATGCCAAATATGTTTAAGAAATTATGTTTTTTAACACCATTCTTTTCTTCCCCATTAATATTTTGACCTGGTAAGAAGCAGGAAATATTTCAGTGACAGCTTGCAAGAAAATTTACAGGTATATGCCATTGATCCCAGCTAGGAATCTGGCACAGGACTGTTGAGTAATGCTGAATTTTAGCAAGCTCTAAATACTGAGAGTGAAAGAAACTTCATTCCCTGCAGTCTACTGACCCAACTATAAAAACAAAGCTGATAAAACCAATTCTTTCAAGAATTCACAAGAAAGATTATACTAGTTCCACCAAACCAATTTCGGAAAAAGGTTATGAATGGATACACAGGGACAGAGACAGAATAAAGCACTACTTCCCAATGCACCCTCCTAACTCACACAAATCCACATTCTACAGACTCCCAGAGTAAGGTGTTATACCACAGTCTGCATTATTATTTAACATAATATTGACTTTCTTTGGTATTTCTCAGTTTCTGATTACTCACAAGCTGCAAGAGATTCAACATTAACCCCTGGTGACAATGAAAATAAAATTTGGCTGTATGAACTAATGCTACACTAAACATCAAAATGTTGTTTGGTCACCAAAATGCATATATACATTTCTTGAAGCAGCACCACATCAAAGGTGAGATTTTTATGTAGTGAAGAGTGGTTTTATCAATGATGTTATATTGTTGGGCAGGACAAGAACTCTATATTCTGATATAGCTAATGTTAATGTATAGACAACAAAAGCACAACCAAAATTGCAACATGTCTTTGCATTAGGAATACAGAATGACCTCAGCAAGCAAGAGACAAAGCCTACATATTTTCAGGCTTTGAACATGTACCTTTGTAAGCTTTTTTTTTTTTTAGGAAAGCTCTTAAAACACTCAGGTCTCCAAAGAAGCAGACTGGCTCAGCAGCCTCCAAAACAGCAGAGGCTTACCTATCACACTTTTGGCAAAGGAAGCTCGTTTCAGGGTTGCCAGACCAAGGTCTCCAATCTTGACTGATCCAGTGGGGCCAGTAATGAAGATGTTGTCACATTTTAAGTCTCTGTGAATGATGGGAGGAGTACGTGTGTGCAGAAATTGTAAACCTTTCAGTATCTGACGGCACCAGCTTCGTAGAACTTTAATTTTCATCACTTTAAATCTTTTCAAATACCTAATGAAAACAGTAACAACAGGTTAAACAGATTCTGCTAACAAACAGGAGATTAAACCATACCATTTGCTGTTTGGAAGCAAAGAAACAGTAATTAAAGACATGTATCAACTTAAACTTCTATTTTAAAATCTACCAGAGCATTTCATTACTTCAGAGGAGCTAAAGATGATTCTCCTCTACAAAACCCATGCCCTTTCTTCTAGCCAGCAGACTATAATGATGAAACAAAATGTGAAAGCTTGGTGTACCTAGCTAATAACACCTCTGCATACAAAATCATTCTACAGTAATTAGACAGCTGGATTGCTAAATTTCAAGGCACTGCTTCAATGACAAATAATTCAAGGCTCATTAATTTCAGTTCTTTACCTATTTAACTTCTCAAACACTTACAGTCTCTACCTTGATTAATTTAAACTGGGTGGGAAGGTGGGTCACTAGATCCAAAATGTTAATAACCAACTAAGTACAGAGCTGTGGAAAACTGCAAGAGCTCTCAAATCATTAGTGCCTCATTTACAAGAATAATCAAGCATTCTGTTCAAGGTTTCCACATTACATTTCAAGTCTGCTTCAAATTTACCTGTGGAGTTAACAAGATAATTAGAAATTCTTAGAGATCCCCTCCCTGGTGCAGGACAGGGTTTGATCACCTGAAACCAACTAGTACTATGGACAGATGGAGACAGGGCAGAGAAATCTTTAAAAAGGCTCTGTCAAATAACTGAGGTGGAAGAGTTTATACAAAAGTCTGTATCCTTTTGCAGGTAGAATGCAATCCAACCTTAACTGTTCTATCTTTGCCACTCCTTGAAACCCGATGTAGGAAGAATCAAATTTCATACCAAAAATATTTCTCAATGAGCATAACCTAAGACTAAGATCTTATTTGTTACTTAACTTCAGCAGATTAGAGCTGCCACAAGGTGCATAACCTCTGACAGTTTTCAAGTGCTTTCCAGCAGGGTTTTCTCTCAACCTCTATTTGTTAACATAAGTTGAAGTGAAGAGCTGTTTTGTTCCTTCTGAAAAAGTACAGGCCAGACTACATGTAGAGAAAGGACCTAGCATGCTCTGTAGTGCAAGGACTTTTTTCTTGTTTGGGCAATGTTACTCAGTCAGAGTCTCAGGTAAAGACAAGTTTCACACTAAGAAAGACTGCTAGTAAATCCTGTGACCAGCATGGAGTCTAGCCACTGCAACCTTAAAACTAAAAGCAAGTTGTGTTCAATTATTCTATGACAGTGGTCAGTCTCTTCTGCAGATTCACTTAACTAGGAGGTACAGTCCCAATGAAATCACTTCAATCAGCTTCAACACAGAAATTCATCCCCTGTACTTTAATTTCTCCAGTTCAAAACAAGATCTGGAAAATGAAGTTGCTAGCAATGATCCTGCTGTGAAAATAACTCTGTAAAAGCAATTGAGTCAGTTCCAGAGGAAATCAGGTGTCAGCATGTAAAGGAAGGCAGGGAAAAAGCCAAGCCAAGGAAGGAGACAAACTGAAGGAGGTTCTGAATCGCACCAGCTACCACTTGAATTCCTGCTATTGACACAACCCTCATTCATCTCTCTTGAGCCTGTTCCAAAGATCACATGGTAGGGGCACTTCAGTTCAGCATCTGGAATGCCTAATTACATTCTTGGTTACAAATATGCTAGTCCACTGCCAGCTTTTCCCTGTTAAAGGACCTGGATCCAACCATCACCCAACACTGTGCAGTGTGGCTGTCACTGTTCCATAACACTAACCTGAATTAAGTCACATGCCACTTAATGCAGAAAACAATTTAAAAATGGAAGCACATACAAATACACAAAAATAGACAAGCCTACTAGCCAGTATGTTTTCACTTTTCCTACTATCATAGAAGAACTTGGGCTTGAAGAGACCTCAGGAGGTTTCTGGTGTAAGTTTCAGTAATTATAATTACACAGAGCTCAAGGAGCTATAGGAATTCTTAATAAATAAAACATGAGAAAATTTCCTTTAAGATACCATCACACTCGTATTCCATTCACTTTTTTACATCAAGTGACAACAATGTCGATGTCCCAAGTACCAAAAGAAGAAAGGCATCACTTTTATCAAATGCAGGTAAGGTAAACATATTGAAAAAAGACATGGAAGTAATAGTCAAATACATGCAAACACAAATGTACAGTGTAAATCTAGGAAAAAGCCACAAGAACATGAAGTAGTAAATTAAGGCACACTTGAAATCTCCCATACAGTTCACCTGTCAAGTCTCAACTAAAGTGGACTAGAATAAACTAAATCCCAGTTATAACACCAGCTATACAAGAGTAGAGAAAACCCCTAGCCAGAGCTCTAAAGGATTTTCAATTAAAGAGCCTATTACTTTTCTCTGGATTAAATAAAAAGACTTTCTTATTTCAAGATACAAAATAATCCCACAGAGAGAAAATCTAGGGTATTTGTTCCTACCAACACCCTACTTTATAATTTTCTATTATTACTTCCTCATCTTGCTTATGATACCATGTAAGCCAATCCAAATATTAAAATCTGTGAGAGGGATAAAGGAGTTTTAAAAGGGAGAAAAAGAAAATAAATTTAGCACTACACATTTAGCAGAAAATTAGGTAAGCTTTATTTAAAGGCATCAGTACAGAGGTGCAAAACCATTAACTTATTACTTGTCTGAAAACAGCACACTAAGCAGCAGATCTATTATTCTACCTGAAATATCTTAAACAACCTGAGAAATGTCTCCACTGAACATACACCTAAAGAATGTTGTCATATCCTTAGCCATCCAGTATATTTCAAGAGACAAACACTTCCCTGTAACTGCAGCCCAGACTCCCAGAGAGCCATTTTTCTTCTTAAGAATGTCCATTTGTAGCTATCAATAAGCACGGTAAAAAACAGAAGACATTCACAGGCTATTTCAGCCAAAGACAAACTGTTTCCAGCTCCTGCAGCCTGCTTACACATGTAGGGTGTGAATGCCTCTCCAAGAGTGAAATGGGCACTGAACAAAGTGAGGGATGCAGAGCTCCTTTATTGCAGAGCTGGCAGCTTTACTCCCAGCAGAGGGATGGTGGCTGGTGCTTGGGACACAGAGAGGAGCAGAGCCCCTTTATTGCACAGCTGGCTGGCAGCTTCACTCCTAGCAGAGGGATGGTGGTTGGCACTCAGGACACACTCCCAGAGAGGAGCAGAGCCCCTTTATTCCAGAGCTGGCAGCTTTACTCTCAGCAGAGGGATGCTGGCTGGAGGTCAGGACACACTCCCAGAGAGGAGCAGAGCCCCTTTAGTGCAGAGCAGGCAGCTTTACTCCCAGCAGAGGGATGGTAGCTGGAGCTCGGGACACACTCCCAGTCGGGGCAGAGAGCAGAGCCCCCGTGAGCCCCATGCACCACTAGAGGCCCTCACAGCAGCTGCAGCTCCAGTGCACTCCTAACTTGGCCTTCAGCACACCACGAGGTGTACTCTGCTGCCTCACAGGTCCAAGCTGTAGGATTTTTATCTGAAGCTCAGCAAGTTTCACATAAACTAAGAGGTGGTGATTTTTTTTTTCTTTTTACATATTATTTGTATTGTGATAGCACCCAAAACCTCCCAAAAGAGGTGACTTAATTTGAGCTTTAAACTTTACTAACTAGCTCATCCATAACGGAAAGCAGCTGGAGAAAAAAAAACAAAGAAATTCAGAGACGTGAAAACTAAGTATTGCCTTCCTGAGCTCTTAAAATCCAGAAGTCTTGTGCATATGCTTACTGGGACATCACAAGTAAGAACTGACAAGCTTGCTAACTTAAAACATGTTCTACCATGCCCTGCAATGCTAGTAATTCTCCTCTTAAACAAGAATGTTCCTACAGTAGATTATCCCTCAGCAGAAGGGCTCTGTTCTCATCTACTCTAAATCTCACCTACTTCTAATGCTCTGTTGTGCTAATGAAACTGAAACGCTGTGACTTGTCTGAATTTACTTACGTTTTTAATGTTCCAGACGTCATGAGCTCAGTCACAAGAACAATACACTTTTTTCCTTTGACTGTAGACTCCCAGGAATCATAGAATCTGACAATATTGGGATGCTGAAGCCCTTTCAGCATCCCAGCTTCCTCTTTAAATCTTTGTCGCTCTGACTTGGACAGCTTCCGATCCTAATGAAAAAGAAAAGGTGCATCAGAACATTTTGCTTTATTTTCTTATTGAGAGGCAGCAACTTGAAAACAGTTAGGTACACACAAGAATCACGTGTCTTAAAGGCCATTTGGTTTGCAATTACCTTCAAATACTCTGTTTTCAACACATTCTATTACAGTTTTTTAATAATATGTTGCCCTTTATAATTCTATTGCTCTCAGGGTTAAGAACTGCATGTATGTGGATTAACTCCTCTTTCTGCTTTCTCCTGCTTTACTATTCTTAATAAATTTAGCTGCTGCCTGACTTGAGGTGGAAAGGGGATATAATGTCTTGAACACTTCAGTGTTTGAGAATGAAATCAGATCATTTAAAGCATGTCCCTCTCAAGTTGTACATAACAATAACCTTTCATTATTCCTAGATGTCTGTCCAGACCACTGGTTAACAGATGGGATTAGCCACCCATAGGCGGGGTAAAGCATCTAACCTCTGTTAACATACAGTATGTTCCTGTAGCTGTAGACCATCAAGGGAATTAACTGGATTTTCTTTGATTAAATGCAGAACCTCATGATTGAGCAAGTTTCCTGAAATCTCATGTCAACAAAACCAAAAAGTTACTCTTGTAAGTCCCAGTAGAGACAGAAAGCAATCTTTTGGCCAGGGGCAGAACACAAAACAGCATTCCTGGACTGTTGTGTTGCAGCTGGCTGTCAGCTATCACCAAGACTTGGAGCAGCTATTACCTGAATGAGCAGCACATCTCAAAGAGAAGATGTCATGTTGTGCCATGCAGTTTGCCAAGGCATGACCAATGCACTGCTCACCAGTCAGACTGACTGACTGGCACATACTGGGTCCATAGGCAGTTTGCATTAGGAAACAAAATATTTCAGGATATACTTATAGCCAAGAATTGCAGAAGCATTGTTTCTAACAGTTATTTGGTAATAACTGAAGACCTATTTGTCAGATTTGAGTAATAATTATAAGTCACTTGATCTCACATTGTCTTTTCCATTAAAAGGAGGCAGTAAAAACACACAGGATTTACTTATACTCCCACTGTGCTCCAGATAGTAATTCCTCTTTCTTTGTTTACAGGTCATGTGTTTTCTCAATATAATTCAGCCACGTAATATCTAAACCATCCTACATTCACTAAGGCCATCAACATTTTCTAAAAGGTTCACAGAGTATGTTTAGGCATGGACAAACTTCTTTTTCAG
The DNA here is from genome assembly GCF_022539315.1 of Serinus canaria. NCBI lineage: Eukaryota > Metazoa > Chordata > Aves > Passeriformes > Fringillidae > Serinus > Serinus canaria. Next base: position 66,124,676 of record NC_066314.1, on the reverse strand, counting down.
ATAAAGCTCCAGTTTTCAGTAGTATACAGCTTCCCCAGGTAAAAGTCTGAAAACAGGTTGGAAATCACCTCAGGGATCAGTTTCCTGTTGGTGTCTAGAATGTCACTCACCTTTACAATTCTTAGGAAAATGCAAAATCCTTATGTATGACTAATTTAATCTAGAGACATCAAAAATCATTCCATCCTACAACTACTTCACTCTGCAAAAATCAGCATTACCACCTCTTCCCATTCTTTCATAAGCATATTTGCACAAGTTTTGATACAACATTTGAAGAAACACTCCACCAACAACTGAGCATTCGTGTCTGTTTAGGTGTTGCAGGAGTTTTTATGTGTAATTAGTACTCTCATTTGAGCTGTCTTACCCCTCTAATAGCCTTCCTTTCAGTATACTGAACAAGGCAGCACAAGTTCTGTTTCAAACCTCGATCTTAACTGCTTCAAACTGCTGAGACAGAAAAGCAGTGATCTGCAAGAGGTACAGCTGACCACACACACATGCACCAGTGCTTCAAACAACACAATCACAATATCATCTTCCTTACAGGAAAAAAAAGCAGTATTCTCAGCCTCTGCTCTTGACTCTCATAATTCACTTTAAGCCACTGTACATTGCTGTAAATTCAGCTACTATATATGGTCATTATACAAAAAAGGCTGCAATAATTACTTTTCTATTACTTTTAAATAGTCAGTATGAAAACCTGCATTCATTTTTGTCCAAACCCAAGATTTGATACACATTTGGGTTACATTTCCTTTATTGTGTGCATACTAACAAGTTATCTACAAGAACACTGTTAACCAGTTTTAGACCTACACTTAATATCAAGTCAAGTGTATTTCATTACAGCCTCATTTTAACCCACGTAACCCAATCTCCCTTAAGGGCTTTATTCAGTTTTCCCTGCCCCTGTACTACTGTCCCCAAATAGAAACTAACAAGTGCTAATCACTCTTATCAATTAACAGACTCCTAAGAGGCACTCACTCACATTTGGACTCATTTCTCTCTCTGGTCACATCCAGGGCAGCATCATGTTCCTGCAAACACAGCTGTGACGTTCAGCACAGACACTCAACACTTCAGTGCTGGCATTAAAAACCTACCAAGACCATGCAATAGTCTAAGTAAAACAACACTGCTTTCAAAGTCACAGCGCCCCAGTGATCTGGGACAAGTCTGGACAAAGCACAGGCCAAAAACTTTCACCCAGGAACACAGCTATGTTTCTGCAACCAAGGAAACCCTGCACCCTTCAGTACATAACTGCAGCAGCAAAAGGGAACATTAAACAGAGCTGGAAGAAAAAGACAGAGAGGCCACTTGTTTCCTAAGCCCAGCAGTGCATACTACATTTTACTACCCTCATTTCCTTGGACACACAACCCACACCCTCATCTGTAACAGGTTTTTATATTCTTCTCCTAAAGGAACACTAATGCTAGGTTACAGAAGACTGCCAATATACTTTAAAAGAACCCACAACCCAAACATTCGGGAAAATACTGAGTCTCCTGTACAATTATACCAACAAATTCTGTATACACAATGACTGGTTTTAGCTGTACAAATTACATTCTAATGCAACTTGCAAACAGCCGGCCTTCAGGCCAACATACAATTTAAAATGACAAGTCCATTTTCAAAACCTGAGTAATTAAAAATATTAGACAGCAAGATCTCCCAGGCTGCATAGACACAGACTAAAATAGAGCCCATCCAAATTCATGTTGGCATCCTTTGAGCTATTAGTATGGGCAAAAGTGACAACTTCACCTCATGCTTGTTTTTTGTACAAAAAATGCAATTTAAGCAGCTGCAGCTACTAAAATATTGAAATAAGCAAGTAAAATAGAACACTGTATGTAATTTGGGAGACTGAGATGTTACCAGCCATGTTAGGTATAAATAGTTCAGGAAAAGCAGGGGAATGAGAGTATCTTGGCATCACGTGGAATCCAGAAAGTAGCTGTATAGCATAGCTGTGGCTGAGAGAAAGAAGCCATCATCACTTAGTGAAAATTTAAGAGTGTTTTGCACTCTCTTTTGGGAAGGGAACGGTTTCTACCATCCTCAGTTATAACTGCATTCTCCAAAAGACTCAAGGCCTGATGTGTCTTCCCAACAAGGCAGCTGCTGGGGGCAGTACTCAAAATCCATCGTGGCTTCTGAGCAGGAGTGTACAGAATTGCAGGACTCTCAGCTGTATCTCCACTTCTACAGATGTAATGAAATCTGTGGCCTATCACTCAAAATATGCCCTCCTTTTGCTTAAATTATTATAAGTGTGAATCAGACAAGCAGATTTATCCCCTGCAGCCTTTTTCCTATAATTCATGGTCTAAATATGTACATAGATGGATCATTTCCACACATATTTGTTGTTTTCATTTGAAAGCAAAAATATAGGTTTCACGGATTAACATTGCAGTTTCACCAAGTACAAGCTCAGTTAGACAATTTTAATGGTTTTGTTGATTTTTATTTTTTTTAAAAATCAAACAGACAAAAACTAAACAAAGTAGAAATACTCACAAGTAGTTTTCCATAAGCCTAGGAAACTTAATTTTATAAAGAAGCCAGCACTTTAGGAACAGTTAGTAATATACAGCTTGATATCCTATCCTTCAAAGACCAAATAATTTTGGAATTCCCACTAATAAAATTTAAAAATGGATATACTCTCTCCTTTTTTGGTCTTTTTTTATCATAAGCAATCTTAGGCAGACAAGACAAAGTCCTAAATCTAGAAGTCAGCAAATCACATTCTTGTAGTAGCTCAGCAGGCACATGCTGAGCAGATATAGCCCAAATATTTTTAAAAATATACAAAGCTGTCAAACTATAGGAGAGCTTGCTTCCTAAAATGGATTTAACTACCTTATAAAATAGACAGCATTGTTCTTCCTAAACTGATAGCTTCCCTGGAGGACCTAAGTGTCACATCCCAATCACTGGGCTGCCCTTTGAACAAACTGAAACAGATGCATCAAGCCTACTCTGTTCATTTCATTCATTCCTTTCCACCTACATTAAATTGTTTTGACAAGCCAGGACACACAGCAAGGCGTCCCAGCACGTGATTCTGCAGTACCAGGGGCCTAAAAGGAGATGAGCAGCCAGTGAAACAATTGTTCAGCTCAGAGAATTCAATAAGCTTTTTCTTAGCTGTTTCCACTTATCCAGATCCTTCCCATCAGATTTGTTTTGGTCAGGAAAGAGCTATCAGAGGTGTTTACATTTTTCCATATAGAACAGGGATCTTGGGCATTCATTATAAACCAGGTACAGGTTTACTCTTCCAATAATTTCCTTAATGTACAGCAGCATGAATTACATGCAGCATTGTTACTACCCTCTTTCTACCCCTGTACCTACATGCCTTATATAAATAAAAAACAAACCAACCCACAACAACTCCCTACCCCCCCCAAAAGATTAGCTGTTCTACCAAGCCACAACAAACAAAGCAAAAAATGCCTATAGCCCTCTGGTGGTTTGTTTCAACTGAGACTTGCCAGCTACTCAGCATCCTTAATAAGGAAAAAAAAATATGGCACCTAAATTAATCTTGCATTTCATCTTAGAGATTCACACAGTCACTGAGCCTATGGAGTAATTTCCCATGTGTTTTCCTTTCTATCTGTCCATAGAGCTTCTGAGTTCTGTCCTGTTCACATCACGACAATAAATCCCACATCTGCAGAACACATCCCAGTGCCCAGAGTGGTCACAGGGTCCAGTCCAGACAGCAGAGGTAGCCAGCAGCCTCCTCAAGGCAGTGCACTCTGCTCATATCACTTGAGTCTCTTCAGCCAGCCCAAGCTCAAGCAAGACTTCCACTATTTTTACTGACTGACACCAAAAAGCATGAGCTGAACTTTGGGACAATTCAGCTGGCATTAAACAGACACAGTTTTGCATTGGTGGCACAGTGCACCTCACCCTCAAACACACACTACAGGATACCAAGCAAGTGGCCACCAAGAGAAATACTCTACATGAAAGGAACCACACCTGCCAACCCCTGCTATACATCCTCCAAGGTGATTTTCACTTCCTTAACATCAAGCACAATTTACATCACTGAAGTGCTGGGACACCTCCATGCACAGCAGAAAAAACCAGACTCCGAAAACTCCCCATGATCTTCATTTACAAATAAGCAGACTCATAAGCAGTATAGGTCAACTTTAAACTGTTTGGGTTTTGGTTTAAAAAAAAAAATAAATTCAGTGGATGAGCTACTACACAATTTAGAGCTCTTCCATCTTCCACAATATTAGGAAGATAAGCAGTCAAGAGGAAACAGAGAAAGACTGGACACTTGATATGCTAAAGATATGTTTAACTAGTTTTCTGTATATCATACCACTAGATCCAGAAATGATACACAGCCATAGTGCAGGGACAGTTAGTGGGTTGTTTTGTGGGGAGGGTTAACTAGACTACAGCAACAGTATGTAGTTTTCATCCAGACACGCAGTAGAAAAATTAGCAGCAATGAACTGTCTTCAAGTGATGTGATCTGTAAATGTACAGCCATGAGAGACTTCAAAGTGCTGTTGAATTATAGATAGTCTGAATCACAAGCAAGGTAAATTATCTATCTCTGCTGAGGTTACACTGAGCAGCATTTTTTCAGGCATTCAAATGTCTGAAAATCTGAGTGAAGACACTACAGCTCCCAGCCTATTATTTGGAGGAAGAAGTAGCATACAAAACAGACAAATGTTCTTCTGTGTGCATTTCTGCAGCATATGAGAAAGGCTTTGCAAGCCTTTAAGCAAGGTTAATGAGGGGTCATCAGAGGAGAAGCTAGCAAGACTGTGTTCTGATATTCAGCACTGTTAATGGAACTGAGGCTTTGTGGGCTGCAGTGTTCTCATCCTGAAAAAATCTAACAGTTAAGAGGAAAAAAGAGCACAGTAACCATTGAGCTAGATTAACAAAATATCAACAAAGAGTCCACTGAGCTTAAAAATCACCCAGCATTACAGAGTTGGTGCCTAGAAATGGAAGTCTCAGTGCACAAGCACTGCATCTACTTTTCTGCATCAACACATAAACCACTTAATACTCTCCAGCATTAAAGACTAGGTAGAGAGGTAAAAGAGAAGGGAAAGAGACTGTTCAAAATGCATCCCTGCACGGCAACAGACAAAATAATTGATCAAAGATCTGCACAGATCCTTCCATCACTCTACTGTCTACAAACCACTGAACACAAAAAAACTGATTAAACAGAGCTGAACAGCTGCTGTTCCAAAAGTACATATCCAGCCTAAAAAACACCCCAGCCACTCCTCATAAGGCTCGTGCTCTGGACTCATTGCCAGCTTTGTTGCTCTTCATTTGACATGCTCCAGCACCTCGCTGCTCTTCCCTTAGTGAGAGGCACAGAACTTTCCAGCCACTTTCCTGCTCACCTTAGTTTAAAGATAGAAGACAAAGCTTCTGACAGGTAGCAAAACACTATGCAAGGCCAAGGTAATGCTTATTGAAAGAATGATTTCCCCTTGCTCCTTGGCAAATCTCCACAAGAAGAATCAATTTTATATAAGCTACAGACAATCTTCATGGAGCATGCAAATAACCTGGAAAAAGTAACACTAAAGTATAAAATACATACCTAGCACAACAGAAAAGAATAGGCTTGAAACAGTTACGCATTTTAAGGTTCCTGATTAAAGGTAAATATTTGCTGTAGGTTTCCTCTTACACAAGGTATTAAAAATGCTTTAAGTTCCACGAAAGTACACAAGTAGTCAACCTAAGTGAAACACTGAGGGATTATTCCCATTGCTTGTCAGTTTCCTGGTGAAAAGCACATGCCTTCTAAATTTTTCACCACCGGTTATGTGGAAGGCAAAGGAAAATGGGTAATTGATTTGATAATTCTCTTCTGTTTTAATTTCAGGCATTTCAATGTACTAAAATAGTAACTAAATAGAAAATTCATTGGAAGATGAAGCCCATTTGTTAAAAACACAAAAAATACAAGTGCTTCTTGTCCTTTCCTTTAGAATTGTTGCAGTTAAATGATACAGCAAATGTACACAACCTTACTTATGCTGCTCAAATGTTATAAATTAAGAAACAAATTATACATAACCTGACAGATAACTGATGGTAGGAGGAGGGAAAGGAGGGAAATGAAACTCTAAATGATCAAACAAAAGGAGGACAGAAGTCTTCATCAGTCACCATTTAGCCTGAGTAAGTCAATTATACATACCCTGAAGGAACTTGTACTTCATCTTTGTCTCAAGACTGAAGGGGAAATATCTGCAAACTACAGCCCACATTTGTGACCAAAAGATTCCAGCACCACTCCCCATTTTATCCTGTGATTGTCTCCGTTCTGATGAAACTGTGACTCACCACCACAGGGCAAGGGGGCAGAACACCAAGAATTCTGTTCCTCTGTGCTCACTTTCCAGCTTTTACATTTGCAGTAGCCCCTGTGCCACCAGCAGCAGTAGCAGCATCTAAGACACCTGGTGGCAGTAATGTCATGGACTTTTAACCTACACTTCAAGAGACATCCTCAGCAAATCTCCTGGGGACAGGAGAGGTATTACAACTGATGTCTCTGCCTACTTGCACCAAGTTCTGGCATTGTTGCAAATACAATCTCCATAACAAACACAACAGCAGAAAAACACTAACAGTAGATGAGAATGTTTCTTCTTTATATAAGGTCACCAGAGTTTTGCAAATACACTTCCCAAGAACAAAGTTTATCTTTTGTTACAGTAGCAGTGTGGGAATTTTTATTTTCAGCTATGCCTAAGGTGACCACACTGCTGGGATATTGCACTTAGATACCATTTGCTGGATTATATGGAAGGCTCATGGCCAGTGCTCATCAGAGACAGAGGTGCAAACACACAGCTTCCAAAAAATTCAGCCAGTGTAGATCTTTAGGTTGCTGCTAAAATTTTAAGAAGCATTCATAATTTGTACAAACGAAGTCTCTATTGGACACTTGCTTTCCAGTGCTGTGTTATGTGTGAATATACACATGAATACACATCTGTACTGCTCCTCTCCCCAGTCTCTCACATCAGCAGCATCATCCTTAGGCAAAGCAAACTGGCTGAACTCAAACCTGAGCCCAGCACCCTTGCAAAGAAAACAATGACTGAGCTCTACATCATCTAATCAGAGTACATTAACTACCATACTCATACTTTACCAAATCAATTACATATTTTCCTTTGCTCTCCACAAAATCAGAAAGCAAAAAAAATTGAAACAGTAGATATGAAACCTAAAGCTTAGATATGACCTCCTCTGGAATGTTCCAGGTCCTCAAGAATCTGGACTAAGAATGGCAAGCAACTGTTTAGGCTTCAGTCATTTCTATTCTAGGGTTGCTCTAGGCAGCATTTGTGTTTCCTTACGTAGAAGGCTTGAGGGGAAAAAAAAAAAAATGGCTAAAAGATTTATTCAACATTATTCAATTTATTCATTCTGAGAGGCTGAACATTAAGGGACAGTAATCAAAATGCTGGGCTATACAAAAATAATAAAAGAACAGAGAGCTCATCTATTTATTTTCACTTGTAAATTGTTATTTGATCCATGGAAGATAAATGGATAAGTTTGCTTTCTGATAGCAGTTCTCAACAAGACTTATGTTTATTACATACAGCTTATTAGAGAATTGAAGTGTTGGCTGAACTGAATCCTTGATGAGCTATTAACCAGCTGGGCCATCATGTCACTTGGCTCAGATGCCTCATTAAAAGTTTCAAAGTGTGTGTCAGTTCACATTTTGCACTGAACTGATGGTTTTATCAGTGAGAAGTAAGGTACATCCAATCACCTCAGTTTTATTTTACTATGAAAACCCAGTTCTCCACTCAGGGGTGACAATCCTTCAGGAAAAAAAGCCTTCTCCACAGTTCATTCTGGTGACCTCACAGATTTATTAATTCAAAACATTAGAAGTGCAACTGCAGTTTTTTATTTCATGCATTTCTGTATGGCTCAGAGCAGCTGCATGTCTAGAACATTAGGGTAAACCCTTAACTGCATCAATTTAGAAAATAAAACACATGGTACAATTCTTCATCTCATATTCTTCACAAAGCTAATGGCAAACAGGAAAAGGCAGCTATAGCCATTTTCAGCATACTGGAAAGTTGCACCAATATGCTGGCTGGAAAACACACAGCAGTCTCAAGATGACTGCAAGGATTCACTAATAATGAGCACCCTAAGGGTTCAGAAGAACTAGGAATGCTCTTGTGCCTCTGAGCAGCTCCCTTGCAAAAACCTCAGCATAAAGCCTAGAGACAAGTACCAGATCAGCTTTCCCTGCCCCCCTCACTCCTCCAGTTGTAAAACAAACTCACATCACCCTACAGTATGCATTGGCTTTAACACTGGTATACACATTGTGTTTGCAGCCTGGTTACCCTACAAGTTACTCTTCCCAGCTTCCCTCCTTTTCCTGCAAACACATCCAAAAAAAGTACTTCATTTAATTTACAAAACTCTGGATTACTATCAGTTATGACAGGATGACATATGAAGTGTAGGCCAAGTACTGGCAGCCAAGAGAAAATCCTTACAAACAATCACCAGAGAACTCCATGCCAGACATCTCTCATTCAGAGACAGATCTCATTCAGAGATCCTTCAGGGATCCATGAAAAAACCACAAATAATTGCCAGGTGTTCTGCATGTTCTTGCAACACAACAGAAACCAAAAAGGGATCTCCTGTAGGGAAAGACTACAGAGATCCAGACACAATGAGTTTTAAGGGGTAACCAAAATTTTTGTTCTAGATGAGGACTTAGAAATACTTTCCATAAATACCAGTATTAGTACTAGCATTTCACAAACATGAAAGTCCTAAAACACTCTGGAGGAGCACTCCCAAAATTTTTCAAGCACAGCTGGTGTAAGTTTCCTGTGATCTACAGAAAGCTCATCTTCACCTCAAAGCTCTCATAAAGGGAAGCATTAATAATTCTTCCATGCTTACCCAAAAGGTTGACTTATGAAATCAGTTTCTTGCATCACTTGCATGTTTACTATAGACTTCCACAACAATACCATCTAAATCAGAGACACTTTCTCCACCAGCACACTGTGTACATCTTTCTTGACTAACACCATACATGATCTGCATCTAAAAAGTTACCAAGTCACAAATATTTCAGACAATACCAAATGAACCACTAATATTTTCATTTACTAATATGTAAATTTAAAAATATGCATATTATCTTTCACAGAGCAAGGAATTTGAGTAGAGTTGAGTCAGGAGAGAGACAACACTCAAATTTTTAACAGTGAACAGTGGTAGGATGAACAACTAAGCAAACTGGCATGATGAAGCATACTCTGCATCCAGAAGCTTAACTTGGTTTGCAATTCAATCCTGAATGATTTCAAAACACATTAAAATATAAGAGAAAACAAGGTGTAATTGAAATGCAGTTGAAGGGATGACTCAGCTCCTATTATCTAATGAAATACATGATACAATACATAAAAACAGCCAGGGTTTTGCTGTATTCTAAATCAAAGTAATAACATGCACAACTTGGACAGAGAAGTACTATTTTTACAGAGGATGAAAGGGAAAAAAAACCCAAAACCACACAAACCGTTGAAGTGTTGGATTGACCTACAAGAAAAGCCACTGGCAACTAAAATTCAGTGTTGTCAAACAGGTGAGATCAAAGTATCAGGAGAGCAATCTTGAAAGGGAGACAAAACACACAGCTAGGAAAAAAGCACTAGATGAAGTTTAAGGCTTCTTTTCCCTTTGACTTTGGGAACTACATTCACAGTATTCCCACTGGCAAGGCTATCCTGTATTAATCCAAGCATTTTTTCCAAAGAATACTACTGGGAATATCCCACACTGCCAGATGACCAACCATGACCTAGAAGGCCTCAGATACTCAACACGTTATCTATGAATCAGCTATTCAAAATGCTACAGCTTATCCAAAAAGCCTGTTTCTCATTACATTGTGCTTTAGTCACATACTGTCTGTCCTTGGTCTGGTGCCACTTCATTTCAATTGTTTGAACAGGAACACTGGAAGGAATTTCTTGAAGACAAACTATAATGCCTGTGCATGCCATGGTTCAAGGGGCCTGCCTTAAATGGGTCATCACAACCTGTAAACAGGCTTCTTTGTTTTCAATTTACCTCCTACTTTGTCCTGCTGAAGAATTCTACATGCAGTTCAAAATTCAGTTTAATTGTGAACAAAAGCGCTTTATCAAAAAAAAACCAAAAAAAAATTTAAAATATTCCAATAATGTATCCATACAGTGAAATATCTAATATTCTGTACATCATATACAAAAACTACCAACTGTGATCATGCTTAACATTGAACAAGTTCCCTTAGCCAAAAAGGTATCTGAAAACATTTTTAGCAAAATGGCTCTGTCTGAGATACACTCAATGTGTTCAGCCAGTATGCACACACAAAAAGCTATGGAAGCTGGAATTCAAAGAAAAGCAGTTTGTGAAAAAAGCTGTTCTGGTACTGCATCCTTTCTTTCACTGGCAACAACTACACTGCTGTGGGGATAAGAGTGGGTGAGTGGATGTAAGATATTCCGTATTTCTGTTTAATTTAAATTCTTTGCCCTGCCACACAACCCCAAACAACATCCCAGTAAAACCATTTTAATTAAGCTAAAGACAGTATCATAAAGATAATAGACACTTGGATCTGGTTTTAGCCTGAAATCCACTAAATAGTACCTTAACAAGTACACAGGTCTGCTCTTGCTAGAAAGAGTCAGCCCCCAGTCTGGAGATAACAAAGGCCACACAAGCCCCCTTTTTCACAGGCAGAGACAGGACACAGATCTCTGAACAGATGTCTGACAGAGCAGCCATATTCTTTTTCAGAATAAGAGCCTCCTGTCCAACTACCAGCAAACAGGATGTGAACAGAGGCACAAGTCTGCATAAGCAGCAGACTGGGAGCACCTGAGAACTAATTCTTTTGCAGTTCTCTTACTACTTCAGCATTTTCTTCAATTAACTCAAAAACAATCCTAGTGCCAAAATAAACTTTCCCAAAAAAATTCTAATGCTTGAATGCTTATTATTAGAGACATTGATGAAAACCTCACCAATTCCTTTTGAAGACTATCAGGTAGCTTTGTAATTGTTTCCTCCTGAAGACCCTGTCAATATAAAATGATTTTTCCACAAAATGGCTGTGATCCAAACACAGATCTCAGTACTTTGGAGGGATAGCTGTGTGAAAATCTCTTGAGAGCTCAATTCTAAAACCTCTTCTCATAGGGGCTTGAAAGGTGGAAGTGTGATTAAGTAGTTTTAAAATCCTCAAAACTTAAGAATATTTCTAGGATAATGTTCTTGCTATTACCACAGGGGGTTTTGTTTATATCTTATTTCTTAGTCTGGGCCCCTGAAACTGAATTATTTCAATGGAAACAGAGGGAAGACAAGGACTTTTTAATCCTTGTTTTCTAATTGTTTAGTAAAAGTGAGGGCCAAATGGAAGAACCTGTAGTTGCAGCACCTCAGAATTACTGGAAAGAGACTTCAGTAGCCAGCAAATAATATTACAGTACAGAGCAGCGAGTGTTAAAATGCACAATTTATAGTTAACAGCACCATCTTCAATAGAATTGTGAAAGAAGGACAAAACCAACAAGCAGGAGCTGGATAGATGAATCACAGTCTCAGAGTTACAGTCCTATCTTCAAAGCTGTTAGCAGGCTGAAAAATTTATGAACAGGCATCTTCAGAATGAGTTGCAACATATCTGTCCATCAGAAGCAGACATTTCCCCTTGTGATTTCCCTTTGCAAGTAATAAAATCCAGACTGCACTGCAAAGAACTGCAGTTCCCCCCCTCGCCTGCTCTTGCCCTGAGCACTCTGGCTACAGAGGCTGAGAGGGTTTGATGCTATTTTCATCTCTCCTGTGCTTCCAACACACATTGGATCTCACAGATCTTTCTTGTAATTCTCTATTTCAAAGCACACACACTCTCACAGAGACCTGGTCCATACTCCAGGCACCTTTTGCTGAAGTTTCCCACAGCCATTTGGTTTGGCTCTGTCTGCAGAGCAAATTTATGCTCAATACAGACCAAACTGAGATAGCTTGAGCACATTCACCATCCTGAACTGCTGACTCAGTGCAAATGACTCCATTTCAGAATTAGTCACACATGTGAGTATGTGAGGTGGAAACTGAAATTTATGCCACTATGAACTCTTGTTATCTCAACGACTTCAGTATGCTTGTGCCTAAATAAGGATTTCACAAGAGATCTACTGGCAGTCATCAGGCTTGTGGCAACAGGATGCTTTTCCATGACAGGCAGTGGAATGGGATGGTTTTGTAAGAACACAGTGAAATCTTAAGACCATAGAAGAGATTGTAACTTCATATCAAAATTATCACAGTTATACCCAGAATTTCATTTTTAAAATTGAAGATAATACTCAGGCAATGCAGGGGATAACTGCTTTTTCCTATTATGCCCTCCTGCCACTCCTTCCTTCCAGAACACAATTCCAAGTTTTCACTTCCCAGGAAAGGCAAACAACATTAGACACAGCACAGACCAGGCTCTGAGCTAATTAAAAAGGAATTCCCATCCAACATTTTAGACACTAAACACTAAAACCAAACTAAAAGCAGTCAAGTACTTCTCTGATTATAGCTATGTTCAGGTTGTTAATAGATTTTTTGCAGTTGTTTCATTTATATACATTTCTTTGGACTTCATCTTCCCCTCCTTCTGAACAATCATAACTTCTAGCATAAAAAAAGGGAAAAAAAACACATCACAAACAGTTCTCTAACTCAGCCATCTGTGTAACACTGCTGGTAGCTGTTTTACTTAAACCCTGAACTTCAAGAGTCCAGTTTGATGTGAAAAATCCAAAATGTATTTAAAAGTACCAATTATAAATATACAAACTTCTACATTTTAGAATACATTAGACAAAAAAGAATAAAAAAGGATTTTTAACAAATCTGGTAAAAATCAAAGGTATATATTCCGTTCTTTCTACACCATTTTTTCCCCTCAAAGCTCATGGGAAAGCAGACATTTTGATTAGGGCATTTGCTTTTAGAATAATACAAAATTCATCTTTCAAGATCTGAATTGACTACAGCTAAAGTAATTTGAACAGTGTGGTTTTTTACAGATGCTTCCTTAAGACAAATTACAACATATTGGTACCAAAGCTGCTTCTCCATATCTGACTACTGAGATTAACAGCTGCACAGTCTGCTGCTTGTACAAATAAAGAGGCTGCTGTTCCACAAAAGATCTTCTGCTTGAAAACTTCAATTCCTAGTTCTCCAGAGAAACTTACAACATGATGAAGCAAGCCATTTCTGAGGATATTAAAATTTCCTAGCTTAAACAGCTGCAACACAAAGAAGTGAACTGAATTACATTGTACAGCTTTGTACCCTGCATTTCCCATCCTGAGGGGTTGACTGCCACATCCTGTACAAAAGGTAATTATATATTTGTGAAACAAAGCCAACACATTGAGTAAGTTCAACAAACTGCTTCATACAGGATCATACAGATGGTGACACAGATTATTCACAGGCTAGAACATGATCAAGTCTTCAGAGTTTAAAAAAAAGGTAGTTTCTAAGTAAGTCTAATCTAGAAAATGTCACTTCCTTCAAAGTTTTTTGATCTGGAAACTCTACTTGGAAGTACTTCCTCAGCATAGAGACAACATACCTGTCTCAACACTGCTTTCAGGTCCCTGATTCACAGCTCTCAAATATAAAAAGCTAAGGTGCCAGTGGATGCAATAAAGCCAGCATTTTTCTCTGAAGCACCTGTAACAGCTTGGCTGAAGCTTCTTAAACAATTAAGCTCAAGACAGACACTTGAAAATTTGCAGCCCAGGTAGTGAAGGCACACACCAGCTGGGCAACTGAGAGCAGGCTCTTGTGACAGGACTCAATCTGAAGTGAGGCTGCCTAATGTATCAGTCCCATGTGTACCAATAAAGAATTTAAAAGCAGATGACCACTGTGTAAATATAGAGCATTACCAACACACTTCTTCCAAAGATAGCTTGTAAAATTACAGACCATTACAGAGCTAAACTGCACAATGAACATGAAAGACAAATGCTAATTTTCATACTTTCAGAGGAAGTAAAGTAAGTATGAACTGACACATTATGCCAACTGATGGGTGGTAATGCAAAGAAGTTCAGTCATATGGAGCTTATCAATAATTTTAACCAACATTTTAGGTATCATCACCAAGTCTCAGACTGAACATTCAAATATTAAATTGTTGTAGCAGGATTTTTTAACAGCAACACACAGAGGGACTACAAAAGTAAGCAAGGTGTCTCCTCATACCACTTCACCCAAGGAAGTCCCCAGAACTTACTTTTGGCAGCTTCATCTCACTGCATCCAATGCTTGGATTACCAGTTACTCAGCATGAAAGCACATCCCTCTAATGCTTTTACAGAAAAGACCTAACAGCAGCTATTGCTTCACTTGCAGATCCTTTTCTGAGTGAAAACAGAAAACTACTGATGCACTTAGTTTGCCTTCTCTAAAGCCAACACTCCAAGCACAGCATCTCAAGTTCTGTGCTTTGAACTACCCTTTCGGACCTCCAGAAGGTGTTTTCTATCCAAAGCTCCACTTTGGATAGAAAGCTGCAACATCCAAACTGGATCCACAATGATCCAGAAAGGTAAGCTCACTGCCTAGGAGAAGATGAGGAAACAGCAAGATGGGAAACTTGACAACACACTATCATCTCCTCAACCCTCAGAATCAAAGAAAACCACACAATGTCCACAACCTACAAGGCATAACAGCCTAATATTGTCCCAAATCAATAATAACTATGGAAAGTGGCTGCAGTGCCTCTCTATTGGGAAGCCTTCTTAAGTTTACTCTGCATCCCTTTTTTCAGGGAAACTGGCAGAGTTGTCATGGAATAATCAGCTGGTTCTGTATAGTTAACTTACACAACATCATTAGTGCTAGTCAGACACTGAATTAGAAACTGAGTTACAAAGCAGATAAACCAAGATTCCTCGTCCAATTAAACTTTTTTTTCCATAGATGCTACAGCAGGAATCTCTAGGAACACAGAAGTAAACAAAACTCATGACAAGGATTTCAATAGGAAAAGGATAAAAAAAAAAAACAACCAAACAAAAAACCACCACCACCACCAAAGTGTGATTATTTGGAGTCCCCAAGTTATACCACCACCAGTCACGGTCCTATTGGATACTCTGGGCTAATGTGGGGCATGTGGCTGGATATGAGCAACCTCTGTACTAACACCATTGAAGGAAGAACTAAAAATCGAACAATGCAACAGCCAATGCAGATGCCTATAATAAAGTGAAACTAAACTGATAAAAAGGGAAATTAATTCAGCTGTGTTTCCCCAATAAGAGAGTCAACCCCTCTTATCTTTGATGAATGTGTCCCAGGATGTGCCAAAGTGCACAGCACCACGACCCTTGATCTCTGCTTGACACAAGTCATCATTCAAGGCTCAAGATATTTTGCTACCCCAGTATGTGTGACAGACTGTTCAAACCCCACAAAACACAGCCAGGCCAACTGCTGTACTTGCTGCTTTTAAGAGCACACACTGATGACTCCCAGATTCTCAAACTGTAAACCTGACACGAAACTACAAAATAACCACTCACATGAGGTTCCAGATAAAAGACTTCTTAGCTTGCTGTCACCAAAGCAAGAGATCATGTGCCAATATACAGCTGAAAAAACACCAACATTTACCAGAATATCAACTATCCCAGACAAGTTATTTAATACAGAGTCAGAGAACAGGGAAAACTGAAGCCCCTCATGATTTTGAAGAAAAAGCCCACACTTTTTCAAAGGTGCGTGCTTTCTGTTCCTGGAATCTAGGCCAATTGTACGGATTCAAACACAAGAGGAGTTTTCCACTGAAGAAGGCATGCACTTCAAAGGCCACAAAATCCACATTAAAAGACTCCAGCACAGCTTCAGCCTCCCTAACTCCCACTGGACTCCCCAAATCTGCAGAGCTGCAATCACTTGTTTTAGAGTGGCTGCATGGGTTTCTATTGCAGAGGCACTGCATTAATGAATTCAAGCTGGAAACCATTTCTGAAACACAATGTACTGGGAAGCAAAAGTGAGATCTATGCAGCAACTTAACCAGACAGTGTTTTAGCATTTTCTTGTCTTTTTTTTTTTTTTTTTTTTTCTTTTCTTTTTTTTGTTTGGTGGGTTGTTTCAAGGGGTTATTTCTTGAAGCCCTGTAGAAACTAGAAGTAGCAATGTGGTCAACTGCATTTATTGTTCTGTTGTCTAAAAGCATAGACATGAAAAATGTCTTAGCTACCTCTTTGAACAAGAAGGCTTTTCAGAGCAACAGGCACAATTCCTCTCAAGGTTTGAGAAACAGGTGGTTTCACTATATCATGGTCAATTTCTCCGTTTGTTTATGGTTTTCAACAGTCTGTAGTTACTGCAAATTTTTGTTTCCTTTCTAATTCAGTTTCAGTCCTATGCAGTCTTCATTAGTCAAGAACTACAATCTTGCTTTACAATAGTTTTCTGCAGAGAAGCTATTTTAAGTTAATGACCATGCCCATTCTCCCATTAAAAAGCTTTTTCAGTCATGGACTTAGCACTCAACATTTTTTTTATGGCACTTTGTTTCACATTATGCTCAGCAGCCCATGGAACACATGACATTTTGTAACCAAATAGCCAATGGCCATTGGCAAACTTCCCCACCCCTCCCTTTCTCAATATTATTGGAACAAATGGCCTTATTTGCACAAAAACCCTCTGCAACCTGCAAAATCAAGTTAACCCCCTTAATAATAATGTTGAGTAGATTTATTACAACTTTCATTACACTCAATTCATTGCTAGCCAGAATCACACAGGTACCTCAGCTTTTTTGCCAGAAATACGTATTGAAGCCCAGACTGAGGATTATCAACAGGCCAAAAGACTGGGGGTGATATTCTGGATAAATTCTTACCTAGTAAAACAACAAAAGGAAAGGAGACTTAGAATTCAGAGCAATCCTTTAGATACTTTAGGAACAGTGTCAGTAGAATGCAGGATGACTGGATGAAACATTTTCATCAGCCTAGGAAGATATCTGTAACATTCTAGAAAAAAAAAAATTTGTAATTTCATCTGACAAAAAGGATTTTGCATTTAAATGATTCACCTTCATTCTTTCTTCTTTAACTGGGCCTTGGACTATCTCTAACATTTTCATGGGACAGCTTTATTTCAAGTTAGAGTAATGCTCACGGCCCTCTAAACAAACAATTTGGTCACCAACTTGTGATCCCAGTGACTCCTGGTAAACTCACAGCTGCTGGACTGAATATTTATACGTGAAACAACTGATATATTTCCATCTGGTCTTTATGACAAGAGGATGACTACATAAAATGGCAAATCACTACTGCTTCCAAACAAAACTTGGGGAAGAGGAAAGGGAAACTGCTGAGCTGGACTGCCCTTGACCCATGACAAACAGACAACTCAGCTGTCACTTATGGTTTGCTCATTTGAGTAGCTGCAGAAAGTATATCTGAAATGAGACACCCTATTCAGCTGAAGCTCAATCTAGTCCATGGATTTTTTTTCTCCCTTCCTGGAAAGAAATTTGGCTTGAGAAGGGGGAAGGGAGAAGGCAAGAGCATAAAGCAAATTCCCAAGAGAACAGTAAGCACATTTCCATGGATAAGATTGACTTACCAGCTGGAAAATCTAAGTTTGGATGAGGCAGTTCCAGGAGTCAAAGCTTAGATGCAGGTTTTAAACATGCTCATTCTTCTTTTACACAGGGTAGCTGAACACAGATAACAAAATATGCTTCATTCCAGAGTGCAAGAGGGAGCAGGGGGAGAAAATAAAATCCTTGTTTGGCCAGATATACTGGGACCATAGGAGGATTCAGGAAGGCCAGGGTTAGAAAATAAAGCAAAAAATGACATTGGCAATGACTGATACACTGTTTTGTTGGAGGGGGGAGAAATGAGGATATTTCCTGAACAGGTAAAAAGCAAGAACAATTACCATTCCCACACAGGAACAAGAGAAACAAAAGATACCATTTCCCTGATTATTATTGCCAGAGAAGATAAGGACAGAAGTCAAAGGGAAAGTGGAAAATAGCTCTCTACATCATCAACCAACTCATTCTTTCCATTCTAAATTCCAATGCCAACTTCCTCAGATTTCATACCCCTCTTAAGTGACAAATTATACTTAAAACATGGCTACATTCACAGCCTGCTGCTTTGTAACTGCAGTCATCTACACCGACTTAGTCAACGCTTATCAGTTGCGTCATTACCTGGTAGTTATCAGCTCTTTATTTAACCTAGCTGCACTCCTTCAAATTTTACGGTTACCCAAACCGTGTGGTTTGTTGCAAAAAGGTATCAAGACCAGAAGTTGAGCAATACACAGTTTTGGACATGCTACAACAGCACAATCTCACATCACAAGCATACTTCAGAAATTTGGTATTATCTTATAAGCTGCCACATTAGAAGCCACAACTGGTTTCTGACAGAGGTCAAACCACTGCAAAACTTCAGCAAAGCAAAGCAAACCTTCAGCTGAACGATTCAGAACAAAAACCAGCAATTTGCAGTAATAGCAAATAACAGAGCCTTCCACAAAAGAATTTGGGGAATTATTTTGCTGATGTTGAAAGTACAGCAAACTGCTTTAGCACAGCTGATCCTGGCTTACTTCCTTTGGTTAGCCCAACCTAATCTAAAGCTACTTAAGCTTTCTTCACAAAACTCAACCATTTCTTTCCTTCACCATTTAACATAATCACTGTTTGCACTAGTGTTAGTTTTCCTGTATTCCAAATCAGTTTCTCACCCATTTCCAACTCATAACCCAATCACTCATATGGTTTAGAATCTAAGGATGCCTTCTCCCAGAAGCCAACAAATTACAGATTTTTACAATACAGGTTTATCAAGCAGAAACCATTTATGGCTTGGGTACATTGGGAATTTTCACAAAATCTCAATATTTGGAGCAGTAAGACTATACAGTTTCTCATGCTTGTCAGACCAATTTAACTATGTATCTCAGAAAACTGACCCAGAAGACCTTCCAGAGCAGTTAGTCATCTACCCACCAACCAGGCCACAGATGCTGGTTTGGAATAGCTGTCTCTCCAGTTTCAAAAAAATGCTTTCAAACACTTAAATTATGGTCAGAAAGCTTTTCAAAGATGAATGTGCACATTCACAATTGACTACAAAATACTAAAAAACCCACAACAAATAGCAACAAAATGCTCACCCTTTCAGGCTGCTGGGCTTATGGAGCTCAAAGCCTGAAGGCACCTATAAAATGCTTTTGCCTGTTTGTGAAAGTTGCACAAATATTTAATCTGTAAAGAAAACATCAACTGATGTATATCCACAGTAGGTAGCTTACTCAATAAGAGATGACTAATCTAAGACTATAAAGGGAAGCATTTTGGCAAAAATTCCACAAACCTCAGTACAAGTATTAAAATAATCCTTTCATGAACTAGCCATTCACAGCAATAGGAACTCTCAGAATCAGTTCTTAGTTTTAAACTTGCCTGGTCCTAAAACTTTGAAATGTCATGTACATCCTAAGAAACAAGGGTTTTTGCTGTTCCTTACCTTTGTCTTGTAAATGATATTTAACTCTCAAAGTTTGTTGGCAAAAAAATCCATGTCAGCAATAAAACCAGATTTCAGACTCTCCAACATAAATAAATCAAACTTCAGTTCTGCTAGGTTTTCTGCCATTGGCCCAAATTTCAGAAAAAAGATTCCATACTGGATGGGAGGAAGAACACCACTTTTTTTGAACCATAAGCCCAAGATAAAAATCAAGGCAACTGGCTATTTTTCCTGTCTGAAGTGCTATCATACACAGTTAGTCATGTTCAGTTGCACTGAAATGCTGGAAGGAAACCTGGGTAAGAAAGACAATTTGTGACCAATCTTCAAGTATAGAACACACACAATTCACTGCGGTGCTACAGCATTTAAGTCTTCCGCAGCAACCTTGAGGCTCTTCAGTGGTTTGTTTGGTTTTTTTTTTCCTTTTATATTCCTGAGGGTAAATACAGAACCTCTCAGATATGTTCAGGCTTGTATAAAGAGATCAGTAGAAAAAATCATACCATCACCTTAACTGGCTCACAGTTGCCATCAAGAGGCAAAACATTTCAAATTCAAATACCCTGTGTAATTCACCACCACCCCTCCTGGCACAACCTAAAATTCATTTCTGCTTTTGAGTCTGCAGAAAGAAGCTCAAGCTGCACATAAAGGAAGTAGAGAAAGCCACAGGAAGAAAAAAAAAATTCTAAAACTAAACTTCAAGTCTTAGTTTTGTATCAGACACTTCTGTTGTTTCTCCCTTTTCAGCATACTCTTCCTGGCAAACCAAATGACTAAGCCCCAAATCATGATAAATGCAAATAAAAAGCCTGCCTTTAAAGGCCATTCTACACACTGTTATCTCTACTTGTCTACATCTAGAGGGGGCAATATTAAAGAAAAAAAAAGAAACAAAAAAATCAATAACTTCTCAGACAGTATTTCTTACAGTAGGAAATTTACCTGACTGGACTGCTTCAAGAACTTTCTACATCAAGTTTAGTCTCATAACGACATTTTTAATTTAAAGAGGACTTGTAGACTGAGTTCAAATTAGCTATAACAAAGCATATTAACTTAACATCTTGCATTTTTACATAGATAACCTACATTTCCCAAATTAAAGCATACCATAAGCAGCTGAATAAAGATCAAGACAAACCAAAAATAGTTCTATGTTGGAAAATATTTGTTAGAATAGAGGTCTCGTTTAAAAAGAGGCAGATTTGAAAACAGACATGGCAACATTTTGTAACATTTAAGCAAAACCTGCTAACGGTTCAGAAATTGCCATTAACAGATGCATATTACATAAGCTCACATAGATTTCCAGATCCTTAAGATAATCAGCCTGGATTGCTGAAGCTTTTAATAGTAATTTTTGGGGGTTATTGTTTGCATATCATCAGTCTATCCAAGGATAGAAGCAGTCAAAATACATTCCGACCGGGGTCACAAACTTGCCACCAACAACCAGCACAGGAGAAGCAAGTCACAGGTGCTCCTGAGAGAGGAAAAGGCCCAAGGAAAGCTGGGTAACCCTGTCAAACTGGGTATTTTAAACTATTACAAGACTACATTAACTGAGCAAAACCAGACAAAATGCACATGGCTGTTGGTATCAGCCTTGTACTATCTTTCACTTATCTCAGCAAAGCTGTTTCAGATTTTTCCCAGCTACATAAAAAACAGATTGCCATTCCTGTGCTTTTCACATTCTACCAAACGGTGGCATTCAACTCAAAACTGCATAATTGGGTTTTTCCATCTTGACCTTTCTGCTTTCTGCTACCAGCCCAAATCTGCTATCAGAACCCACTATCTTCAAATTCTGATGCAATGAAACTAGAAATGGCTGAAACATACAGATGAAAGGGATGATCCAGAACAGCTAAATCGAAACAATATAACTCCTACCTCATATAAGAGGCCTGAAAAAGCTTATTTCCCACACTGTCTGCTGTCTTCTTAAAGCAGGAGGAGAGCAGCTCAACTGGGACCTATTGAAAGGTTCTATCAGTGACTGCTTGTCTAACAAAGGCAACAGCACCAGAACCACTCTGGGCTATGGCTCCAAACACAACTTGTGATGTGGATGCTACTGGAATATCCAAACTTCCTCTTTTTTTTAATCTTACTGGTAACATCTGAGGAGTCCTGCTAAACACTTGCAAAATTAGAAGACTTGAAATGCACCACAGTGATCCTGTCCTGAGAACAAAGACTCCAGAGAACTGCTGCCCACAGATGAACCAGGTGACTTCAGAACCATGCTCTGGGGCACAGAGATCATGGAAAAAAAAACGGCATCACCTACATTTAAACGCATTTATTCTGGTGTCATTGACACATCACTTTGAAAGCTCATAGATATTTTAGTAACAAGGCCATCAAGCATACAACATCCTTTCTAAAGGATTTCTAGAGTCTAAGTGTATAGGCAGCATTCCCAAAGATTCTGCTTAGACCCAAAATGACAAATTCAAACTTAGCAGTTTGCGTAATTCAGAATGAGCTACCCTTGTAAAAACTGCTTACGGTTTTAGATACATATTAATACTCACAGAGCTTCTAGAAGGCTATGATATAACAACATAACACTACCAGTCCCATTTTTATCAGGCTGCCATTTCCTTTGCCAAAAAATCACCTGAGAACATGTTAAATTATTTGTGAGCCAGGCAAAGTAATGCAGTGCTGCTTGGAATTCCCCATGCAAATCTTGAAGCACTTCAGAATAATCTGGATGTGCAATGTACCTGCCATCACCAGGTGAAAATGACAAGTGGGATGCAGTTCAGAAGTGTGCCTAAGAACTGAATCTGAATTTTGGTCACTGCATTCTACCCATTACTTTATCCTGACTTTTCTTCTAAAAAGATTTGCTAACACTTGTGATGAACTTGCTGCATGGATCTCCTTTTGGGTTAAGAGGACAGCATAGCACAAAACATTATTAACACAAAGTTTATCCTCTGCAGCACAGAGTTAAGGGGTATTCTGCAGGCTGTGCCCACAAGACAAGACATGAAGAAGCTCCTTAACATGACTTCAGGTGAGGAACAGATTCAATCCTCATCACCCCTCTACTTCCCCAAGCTCTCCCAAAGGGAATGAGGGGAACTAAAACCACACATTGAGAAGTGTTGGTATGACAATCTGTAAATATACTGAGGAAACTGGAAATAGAGTAGAAAGAAGGACAGCCATAGTACCTTGACCAAAAACATTCTAACACTGTTTAAGGTTCAACACACACTAAATGATTTTCAAAATTACCTACAAGACAGTCCTAGGGAATGGAAGCAGCTTCCACAAAAATACTTATGAAGCCATAAAAGCTGAGTCTTGTTCATTTGGACAAGAATTTTAATAATAAGATTTTAAAAGATATGCAGATGGTTCCTATTAGATAAAAGCCTTTAACTACTCCAAGAAATCAATTTTCAGCATCACAAATCCTGCTATTTAGAATAGAAACTGTTCCAAGTGTACTGGAAGAGCGTTTTCTCCAAGTGTGGTGTACACACATCATGATCTAGTTAAAACCACAGCATCATTATCTGAAGTTCCAAGAGTCAAAACCAGTAACTTCCTAACATCTGCTATTAAAAATTACCACCACCACCAACAAAATCCACAAGCACATGCTAAGTCAAGACCAAGTCCTAGGCCCAGCTGCAGGAGCAGTGCAAATTTATATGATATTTATTATCTTTCTTTCTACTTAAATGTTACATAGATTATGTACACTGACAAACCAAACAGAAAACCACTCAACTTTTATTTTAACTCAACCACAATTTGAAAAAACCAATTTATAGTCTCAAAAAAAGGTTGGTAATCTTCACAGGAAATGCATGACAGGAAGCATCAAGATTGCCACTGCTTAGCACCAGCTCTGTCACATGCAGCATGGAGAACCTGGGTGTCAATCAGAGCTGTGATGTTTAACAAGCTGCTGCATGAAACAAAACCAAAGACAAAATAAGAAAAAGAACATGTGGCCTAGAGGGATGTTGCTAACCAAAAGGTATTGAAAACTGCACTGTACTGTGCACTGCATCCATGGAGACTACCACAGATCTATTACTGCTTGTTTTATTTATTACTCTGCTCGACAGCTCTCAAAGGACTCTATACAGGATATCTCCAGGGAGCTTTTATCAGGTGGGATTTTTTTCCCTTACAAAGAAAGATTATAGACCTGGTACTTTCCCTCAGTCCTCAAAGGTTTTGTTATGAAGCTAAGTGTTTTAAATCACAACAGCCCAAAACAAATCTCATTTAAGAGATTTAATTCTGCACCTCTCAAACCCACACAAACTGACAAAAAAGAGCCTATTTATTTCCATAAGAAATGCTGCATTTTCAGAATGTACTTATCCGATTATATTCATTGCCTCACAACCAGACAGTTACAAATTGACCCACAGCCATCTCCAAAAGTGATATCCCTTTGAGGTAAGATTATTTTCTTAAGTAGAGGTCTCCCAACAGCTGCAGCTCCAAAATGTACTTCAAAAGCTCCCTTCTCTCTTTCAGGGTCACCTTTGTCAAGTCTGAGGGAGCCTGATCACTGTTTATACTTCTGCAGGTAATTAGTCTGGCCCCTTTCCCATGTCATTTATCAAGATGTCAATTGTATCAATTACAGCACAAACACTCAAGAATATGGCTGGGTTGTCATCTTTAGCTAAAGGAGAAGATTTCGCATCAGAGATTTGAAGACAGTAAGTACCAGTAATTTTTTCTGCCCTATGACATAGAAAACCAAACGCAAAAATTTAGACTTCGCTGCACAAAATTTCAAGTTCCCTGCATATGCACACTTGTAAAGCCAGCATCCTGAAAGTGCCATAAGCCCACTGAATACTTGCAGCTTTACAGATTTTACTTTCAGTATTTCACAATTTGTAGAGCTGAAAACAGAAGAGATAATAAGGACAGCATGATGTTGACAGATTGTCACATACCTTGATTAATCTACGTTTGTGACAATGACACAGCTGGCCCAGAAGCGGTCAGAAACAGGAGGCACACTGCTGCTACAGCCACATAACTGTTCAGAAACTAGTAAAGCATCATAAACACTGATGTGAGGTACAGGGTAGGCATGGGAGCCAGCATACTGCATTAGACTTGGACTTGATCTTCCAGTAAAAGTTTCAGAAAATGTATTTTTAAATAATCAGAATTAAATCACAGTCAGAGCTTTCAAAGAATGCGTATTTGTTGAGGGATAACGACTATTTCTCCAGAACTAACAGAATATAATGCTTTCCAACAGTGCTTGACAGATGAATTCCAGGTCCACACTTCTCAGCTTCCTCTCACTGCAGAAAGGTCTAGATCTGGTTTTCCATTTTGCTTTAATGTAGCTACATGATTGTGCATCAGAGCCATCATCTTTGCAGTCAGGACTCCTAGTGAGCAATATGCAACCAGCTTTTTAAAAAGGAAAAAAAAAAAAAGGCTACAGGATGCCACAGTTATGTGATACAAGACCTTTTTTGGTTGTCAGACTCGAATGTTTCAGAAGTTGCACATTCTCAGTTCTGCCACCCCAGAAAGAATAGAGAATTTTAAGAATTATACATTGACTTCAGCAAGCTGATATTTGTCATGGTAAGTCTGCAGTGGAGTCTGTACCCCAGAGTACAGAAACTGCATTCCATCGATGTCTGCTGACCTAAAAATCACCATTAAATATAGCTTTAAGACTACAAGATAAAGATAGGCATCATTAAATCTGAAGTGCCACTGAAAGTGAAGCTACACATCACATCCAATCTACTTCCTGCACTCTGAGTATTAAGTTAACATTGTTAGACTCAGAAAAACTCTGACAGATGGAAATATTATTTAGTACCTCACTGTTTCCTGCTACAAAGTGTCACTTCAATTATCATTTTTACAGAGTGCACTATAGAATCTCATGGTTCACATCCAGTTCTGGCATTATGCTTGTTCCAGCTAGTTTTTCATTGCTATTTCCTATGCAAGAAAAACCCATTTGCAACCTGGAGTGTCTGTACACTACACTTGGTTTGTAGTTAGACATCTGTTAGAGAAGTGCACACATGTAACCTACACCAATTTATTACTCAGATGGTTTATAACTGAAGGTAAGCAAATTCACAGTCAGCTTTCCCTCAAAGCAGTAATGATTTCAACAAACTTCATGCACCACTTTTACCTGTCCAACTCATTTCTTACCCCTGGAGTCTGATCCTTAGGGAGAGCCCTCCAGTTCCTTCCTAATCCTTCAGCAGCTCAGGGGTTAAGCAGAATAACCTGACACAGCACTGAATCCAGAGTAAGAATGGCAAAGCAACATATCAGCAAGAAGGTGCACTCATGAACTGTGGGCGCTGACTGCCCAGCCACCCTTTCTGTCAGGGAACACAAGGGACAGGAGCAAAACAGCTCCCAGCAGACACACAGTGCTGCTCTCCAGTGCTCACCATTTACCATGACCAACCATGCAGATACCTTTACAAGAACAGTTCCTTGAGAATGCCTCCTTCAAAAGAACACACTGCCCAAATCAAAGGTAAGTCTTCAAATGCCTCACAAATACACAGTTCAAAAGAAGCCAAGTCACCTCCACATCAGCAAGCACATCCCTATGTGAAAAGTTACTAGTTTGAATAATCCAGAGCAACAATTCTAGGGAGAAGACTTTGCAGTCCAGCAAGTGACTGCACTAATATGCACTGTTCTGTAAATCAGCAGTTAAATTACAGTCTGGATTTAAAACCACTCACACAGGGACTCAAGAGGGATGACACAATAGCACTAAGATTTGGCTTTTGCAGCCAGTAATGTGACCTCCTACTTCTGGAATACGAGTATTACTTTGCAAACTTAAAGCATTAGGGGAAGGCATCACAATTTAGCCCCAACATTACCTGAACAGTACAGAGGAGACAAATTCACTGCTCAAACATCATTTACAAAGATCACTCTTGTCAACGTCTACCTACTTAAAAAACCTTTAATTAGTAACCCTAACTACTATTTTGGTCAATTTATGAGATGTGCTAATGACAACAGTAGGAGGCACACTTGACTCAGAATAACTAAAGCTGAGATGAATACATACAAGGGGAATAAAAGTATCTGAAGGCCAACACCACATTAACAATTGCCTTGCAGCAACTGAAGCTGAGCACTGGCAGAAGCAGTAGCTGCTGAACTCCTCACACCTCCACTACATTCACAGCAGAGCAGGTATGTCACATTTGAACATCTGCACACAATATTTTAAAGTAGGTTCAGTAACAATTTGCTTCATAGTGACAAGTCACAAAGCAAACTAGGATAGTCCATCAGTCACACCTGTGTCAAGTTTTTGCTAGATTCAACAAAATTGACTCGCATCTAGGAAAAAATAAAGAGCCAGGACCTTGGCTTCCGGGAGATACTAAGAACACAGTAGGTCACTCAGTGAATTTCAGCTCTTCCCCCTTCTACTTCCTCCACAGTTCAATTTATCAAGCAGAAGGGGCAATTCAATTACAAGGCAATTCAAGAGCCTTGAGGACATGAGCAATATCCTCCAGTTTCACTAACTTGGAAACACAAGCTGCATTTCATAAACAGCATCTAAACTTCCTTTGAAAGGAAGCATAGTCATAGTCTCAGGTTTTGATCTTCATTGCTACAGACTACATACAAAAAATTAGGCATAGTTGCATTATTCAGAATTTAAAAGTCATTCTTCCAGACACCAACACAAAATCTTCAGTAGTGCTGTTCAGAAGACTCTGGGGAGGTGGGACACCTCAGATGCCTGAGAAAAACTGCTATTGCTGAGGAACATTATTTCAAGATAATTAAAAGTAACCATCAGGAGTTATGGTTACTGTAACACAGCATGGAGAAAAATCATTCACATTTCCCTAATAAAATAATTATGCTTTGAAGGATCACCAATTCTCAAATCATGGCATCCTGGAAAACCAATAGCATCTAAGTTTCAGTCCATCTTTGTGAATGCAGATTTCATTTTGACACAAATCATGCATAACAAATATCAACCTGTCAACACCTACATTTTCCTATATAAGAGGATATACCCACCATCCCAATAAATACCAAGTTCCTCCTTTTCTTTCTATTCACAAACAATAAAATAGGATTTAATCTTAAAATATTCTACTAGCTATAGAGTCTAGCTCCTCAGCAAATACTTTTAACAGCTATAAAATGTACATTCCTGTTTTAAACTTGACACTTGGTACTGACTCCTGAGAGGAAAAACACAGCCTTTGGAATCTGGCTTAACTTAACCCACAGGGCCCTCCTGCAATGCACTTCCTCTCTGAGCAACACATCAAGTATTTCCCCCTTGCAAATATTTTCATTCATGCTTTTTGCAACTTGTCAATTTCAATACTACCCATGAATTTCACCAACCAATTGAAAGCCCAGCAACAAGCCCTTTAAAAATGAGCTTCTTTAATAAATTCCTTCAAAAGTGGTGCTTCTTCAGACAGTTTGTCCATGTGGTACTGATGGTGAATAAGACACTTCAAGAGGCAACATTAGTGAAAGGCAACTGATGCCAAGCTGACGTTAGTTTCTGATCAGTAAGTGTGAAGATTAAAACAGTCTCCAGAGATTAAAGTCAAAGAACTCAACAACTGGAAAGATTAAAATTTCAAATAAAATCATACAATTTTGATAGGTTATTAATCTCCTCACAGTTCAAACTGCACAAGTAAAGCTTCAGCAGAGCCCAACACTTGATCATTTGACTTTTAATTTAAATTCTGTGCTGAAACAGACCACCACAGCAAGGATGTAGCTAGCTTGGAGGAACAGGTCATGCTCAAGGGTCACAAAGAAATCTGGAAGTTTTCTCCCACAGTTAGTAAGCACAGAATAATGGCAGTAACATAATGAACCAAGATACTGGTAGAATGCTTGAGCAACCATCCAAAAGCAAATATTAATTCAAATTAAGAAATCTTTTAATAAATACCCTCAGCTTGACTGGAAGAGATATACAAGTGCTTTTGAGAAAGTTCTGGTGCAGTTCCTGCAATCAATCGTTTGTGAGCCACTGACTGCTTAAAAACCCCACAAAGAGTTTTGGGAGTTTCACCCAATTCTCTTTTGTCTGCCCCAAATTTGATGGAAACACAAACAATAATAAAGATGTACTACATGAGCCCTTCTATGAATTGCACCAAAACCCAATACTAAAAAACAAACACTAAATCTTTTAATTTAACTCTGAGGCTTTGAAAGCAAACCAACACACCAGGTATTTGTTCCTGGTACTCCAAGCTCTTCCCACTTCTTTCCAGGTTGTTGCACAGCAACCTGTGTCTGTTACACAAGCTGTGACTCGCAGGAAACTAAGGGTGTTCTTGCCATCCTTAAACTGGACTCCTACAGAACTCTGGCTCTGCTCAGTCTAGCAACTTGATAAAAGAGCAGTGTCTTAGTCCAGTTTAATCCACCAGCCATCCAGAAAGGATAAACTTTAGGGTGTTTTCTAAAGCTTTGGAAAGATAATTTCTTTCCCTGTCCCTGTTAACAAATACGAACCCTGAAAGTTGGAATGAAAAATACAGCTTTACAAAACTAAATGGTGTGATACAGTGCATGACTTGTGTATATTCTAGAGTTATCTATCCCACAAGAATCCACTGGCACTATCTATGAAATGTCTGTGAAATTAATGTTTTCACATTTTTTCCTAATAAAAACACCTCAACAAATTCTGAAACGTTCAAGTCGAGGTTCACTTACACATCTTCCCTCAGCCTCCCTGAAGCTGCACACAAGTGATTTTACAATCCTCCAAGCTACCTTTTGGAGGTATAAAATGCAAGACACTATACGAAACAGAACTGCAGCACGTTTTGTGATGATAAAGCTAAAAGACTCTTCAGAGAGCACAGTATTTAAAGTAATTAAAAGGCAAACTGCCTCTATGGAGTCCTTTTTTGCAAACGACTGCCTCAGGTAAGGTTTGCAGCTCCTTTCGAATTAAACAGACCTCGAGCTGATGGGTTTTATCCCCTTCAAGCACAATGACTAGCACCTGGGAGAGTGACTGTGCTGTGATAATTCACTTTTTTTTTAAATTTATTTATTTTACCTGTAGCTCGCACCAGGCAACTTCCACAGTGGTTTCAGTATCCAGTCCTTTATACACAGTTTTGAAAGAGCCTCTTCCAATCTCGATGTCAAACTTCAGGAAGCGGCCATCCGGGGAGATGCCCACTGCCTTGGTCTCAAGCTCTTCGATGTCTTCCTGCTGTGTTCTCCGCTCCTCAAATTCCCGGCTGGCAGCTGACAGGCTGCCAGCGACACTGGTAGGGGGTAGCGCAGTTGCCTCATCCCCCCCCTCCTCCTCCTCCTTGGGCAGCAGCGGGGCGGCATCCTTGGCGGCCGGGGGCTCCTCAGCAGCCTGTCCTTCCAGGGGGAGCGGGGCGGGCGGCGGCGGCCGCGAGTCGGCCTCGGCGACGGTGACAGGGGCGTAAGGGGTCCGGCCGGCACCCGAGGGAGGGAACACCGAGGGAGCCGCGCTGCCTCCCGAGACAGGGGCCGAGGGCGCTGCGGGCTGCAAGCTGGGCAGCTCCAAGGCCGTGGCGTTGGAGTCGCAGATCACGCTCCGGCGGAAGAAGCGGTGCTCGGTGGCTGCCGCCCCTCGGCTGTCCTTGTCCATGGTGTGGCGGCGGCGCCGGTACTCCTCACTGCGGCCTCCGCTCCCCGGTCCACCGCCCGCTCCACCGGCGCTGGAGGCTCCGTGCTCGGCGGCTCCCAGCTTGTCTCCGACGGAGCTGTCCGAGCTGGAACCGTTCTTGGGCGGCGGCGGCGGCGGCACCAGGAAGCGCGGGCTCGGGGGGCCGCTGCCGGCGGCGTCCCCCGACATGGTGCCCCGGGGGAGCGCGGCTGTGGCGAGGCGGCGGCGGAAGGCGAGAGAAGGGCCGGTCACTGAGCGGGGAGCGCGCCCGGCCGCGGCTGCCGTTGCAGCTGCAACAGAGGAGGGTCCCAAGGGCTCCTCTCGGCGGAGCTGGGAGGCTGGGCCGGCGGGGTGGATCCCCGGTCAGCGTATGCATCCATCCTGCAGCGGGGAACCGGGCAGCGGGGCCGACATGGAGCACCGGGAGCAGACACAGGGCGCCGGGTTGGAGTGGGGGACGGCGAGAGAAAGGAAAGCCCGAGCACCGGGGAGGCCCCCGAGCGGGGAGACGCCGGTAGCTCGCCGGCTGCAGCTACTCCCGGCGATGGAGAGAGAGCGGGGCCGGCCGGGCTGCGGGAAGGGGAGGGAAAGGGGCCGGGACGCGAGGAGGGAGCGGGGCGCAGGCCCGCACGCCAAGAAAGCCGCCGCGCTCAGTCACTCGCTTCGGAGCGGCAGAGGCCCGGGCAGGCCCAGGGCAGGGAAAGGGGTCCGGGGGGCTCAGCCCCGCCTCACCGGGGCGCCCATGGCGGCCGCGGCCTCTCCACCGCCCGGCAGGCGCAGCCACCGCCCGCGCGGCCGGGCCGCGCTCTCTCCAACAGCCGCGGCCGCCTCGCGCGGAGCCGGAAACCCTCCTCCTCCTCCTCCCTCTTCTTCTTCTCCTGCTACTGCTCCTGCTGCCCGCGGCCCACAGCCGCCGCTCCCCAGGGCTGCCGCTCCCCGGGGCCGCCGAGCCGAGTCCGGGTGGCGCCCGGCGGGCAGGAGCGAGCGCAGCCGCCGCGGCCGCCCGGCGACGCCTCGGCGCTAAATGGCGACGGCGGGAGCCCGAACCGACACACGGTCCGGGGGGGAGGAGGGGCCAAGCCGCCGGCCACGCCCCGCCCGCGCATCGTCCCCTCCCCCCACCGGTGGGGGAGGTGGGCGCGCCTGCAGCGCGCGGGGCACCATGGGAGCGGTAGTTTCCAGCGGCCGAGCCGCCCCAGAGGCGCTGCCCGTGGATTCTCCCGGGATGGGAGGAAGGGAGGGAGCGAGGAAGGGAGGAGGGGAGGGAAGGGAAGGGAGCGAGGAAGGGAGGAGGGGAGGGGGATCTCGTTGTGCGCCCAGGGCCAAGGCGCCGATGTGCTGTGGGGAAGCTCGTCCTGCTCGGCCTCCCCTTCCTCCACCCGCCCGGCAGGTCAAAAGGCACCGGGTCTGCCTTCGCTGCTCGTTTCTTCAAGTCTTGTGTTACACCCACACGTTAAATATTTTAGATGTATGTATTTATTTAGATATTTTCTACAGGTGATTAAATATATCTCAGAGAATATCCTGGGCTGGAAGGGACCCACAGGTATCACAGAGTCCAGCTCCTGGCTCTGCCAGCCCCATCCCCATCCCCAAGAGTCACACCGTGTCTCTGAGAGCATTGTCCAAATTCTCCTTGAGCCCTGGCAGGCTGTGCTGTGCCCACTGCCCTGGGGAACTGTTCAGTGCCCAACCACCCTCTGGGGGGAAAACCTTTTTGTAATATCCAACCTAAACTTCAACCTCAGGCCATTCCCTCAGGTCCTGTCACAGGCCACCAGATAGAAGAGATCAGTGCCTGCTGCTCCACTCCCCCCGTGAAGCTGGAGACAGCAATGAGGTCAAGTGAAAAACGCCAATCACTTGTTTTTCAAATTTTAAAAGTTTGAGAGTAGTAAAATGGTTATAAAATTAATAATATAATTAAAGTAATAAAAGTTTGGACATTTAGGATTTAGGACAATACAAGACAATAAAAAAAGAGTTACGGACCTCTGGGTACCTCTTTCTGGGCAACATAAGCCAGAAAAAGGACCCACATTAACAGAGGATTAACCCTTAGAAGCAACAGCCTGTTGCATATTCATACACCTCATACATGATGCATAAATTCCATTCAAACACAGGGTTCTGTCTGGCCAGTGTCAGCTTCTTCCTCTGGATCCTGACAGTGTCTTCAGGCTGAGTGAGGTGGGAAGAAGTTCGTTTCTTCTGATAAGGGAGCAATAAATTATTTTTCTGTGAAAGATTTAGGTGTCCTGTGGCTGCTACCACAGTGGAAGTACCTCATTCCTCTCTTTGAAAAAAGTATCTTACATAGCATAGTTTCTATTTTATGTTATAACCTAAAACTATATTTAACACACTACTTAAGAAAATTAATGCAGCATAACTTTCTAACATAACACATACAATATTAATTTTAATATTTGCAAAAAGCCAGTAATAAAATATGCATTTTTCACAGGTCATGTTTTCAAAGAGCCTCTAAAATTCTTTAAAATCATGGGAAACATTGAGTCTGTGTAATAAGCACTGTACAAACAAGTAGGGGGTTGGGGTTTTCCTCCATTCAGGCCATCTGAAGAGGCACTAAGTGGCCAAGCAACCTGAAATGCAATTAACTGCTCTGTAAATGTCATTATTCAAAGGAAAGAGAATTTGCAGTCTCTGCCCTTAACACAAGTGTTATCTTGTGGCCACTTCAGTCATGCTTGTGGCTGCTGCAGCTGAACCTGGGCTGTACAGCAGCATGAACCCTGACATGAATTGGGAACTTTCAGGTTAACAAGGCTTTGGCAAAGACAAGTCATCTAAATTATTTATATCATGTTCCTCTTTTGTATGAATAAACCAAAACCAAGCACTTTCCTTCTTGCAGCAGCAATCTTTTGAAGTCAACTGGAATGTACTGAAGAAGGAGTAAATGACTGTCAGGCAGCTACAAAGCAAAAACTACATTGAGGAAGAAAAAGAAAACTAAGAAAATTCCCTGAGTAAGTAATATGTTCCCAGCAAACACACTGTTGTTTTAAATACTTTTTTTAAAGTTACTTTTAAACCAGCAGTTAGAGGAAGTTGTGTGTTGCTGATGCGAGGCCTTAACTCCTTCTGCAAAAAGTAGCACAAGTGGCCCTTTCAGAGTTCCACAGCTCCCAGCACAAATCATCAGCCTGGGCAATTCTCATGTGCTTGTGCTCCTCACAAATAAAATTTGACGTAGTAATCAGCATACTGCTGTTTGTCATTCCATCCTTCTGTGCATCCTTTCTGTACTTCCTTTTTAGCCTTTGTAACATCAAACAAAATAATGGTACAGTCTTCACAAAGAGGACAAGAAGTGTTTTGCTGTACAGCTCCACAGTAAAGATTTCTGCATGGCTTAAGCCTTCCAGGGCTTGCCTTCACTGAAAATGTGGATTTAGTTTGTGTATTCATCAGGGTGCCACTTGAAGTGCATTGGTACCAAGAGCAGACACCTCCAAACCAGTGCTGAGCTGAACAGGGTAATTTGATTAGCAGCAGAGTGGCTGGATCGAAACTGATTAACTCATAATTCAATCTGCCTCCTCCCTGCTGCACTGCCAGCACCAGCAGCTCCTCTGGTGTGACTCTGGGTATCTGTGGGTGTCTCTGGGCAGCAGAAAGACAATTCCTGTGTAGCAGCAGCAGCAGCAGCAGGTGTATCCATGCTGCCTTTATACTGTTAAGAGCAGCAGGACACAGTAGCAGGGCTCCAGCAGGAGCTGACAATGCCGGCCCCATTCCTTTCCCTTTGCTTCTGTGGGTGCCTTCACAGATCTGCCTTCCTCCCCTGCCCAGTGGATTTTTAGCACCCCTTTGGATGGGACCAGCAGGAGTGGAGAGCAAACCTTGCTGCATTCGGTGCCTGATGTCACTGCTGTGGCACGTACCTGAAGTAACACTGTGATAAATCACTCTCTGTGCTGCCAGGCCACGGAGCTGCTCGGTGAATTCCACTTGCATCACCACCAGTGGGTTTGGCAGGCAGTGCCAGGTGTGTGCCCAGCCCCATCCCTGAGATCTCCCACTCAGGTGGGTGGGCTGCAGCTGGCAACGTGTGGCTCACAGAGACCTCGCTTGCAGCCCCTTCTCACTCAAGTTCCTCTCACCCACCCTTCTTCAATATATTTTCCCTCAGTTAAGAAAGCAAAAGCTTTGCAAAACAGACTGCAGCATGGCCACAGGGGACCCGAGGCGGTCTTTGACTAAAAAATGGTGGTAATTATGTAAAAAGGCACCTCCCCGGTGTCTGATCCAGCACATTCCTGAGCACTCTTGAAATTCAGGGAGGCTGCTCCTCAGGGAGAGGTCCCTAACACCTGGTTCCTCTCACTGGCTCCTCTTCTGGGCAGAGGTAGGCAGAGCAATCATCTTGGCAGGAAAAAAGAGCTGAGCAGCTGACCTGGAGGTGGGAATGATGGATTTTTGTCTTCTTTGGCTCTGAAAAAAGAAATGGTATGATATTGGCAATTATATTTTATGTGGGTGTTGATTTAATTTTGTCATTCTAAAAAAAGATGAATGTAATAAAGAGTGTGGGCTTGCTTTCCCTTCAGTTTTATTTCTTTTAATCTGTAAAACTCTGTTTAGGCTAAATGGAAAATTTCAGCATTGCAGCAAGATTTAATAAGCCTAAATTAAATTCTATATGTATTCTATGTTTAGAAACAATTAATTAAAATAGTTTTGG
This sequence comes from Serinus canaria, assembly GCF_022539315.1. Lineage (NCBI taxonomy): Eukaryota > Metazoa > Chordata > Aves > Passeriformes > Fringillidae > Serinus > Serinus canaria. The sequence continues at coordinate 66,089,545 of NC_066314.1, read as the reverse complement.
TGCCAGAGCTCCTCAACCAATTAAAAATATTTCTTCTGCCTTTTGCTGTAAGAAAAATCCACAGAAAGAAGGAGCCTGACTACACTTGAGAAATTACAGGCAAAGAGACTTAAATGATCTTTTGATAGAATCCAAAGGGCTTACACTTGGCATCATAGAAATATCCTTCTGTCAAGCCTTTTATAGTTACAATTATCCTGGTTGGAACAATAATAGTTTAAAAAATGACTTTGAATGAAGTGTGATTTTGAAGTTGACTGAATCAAATTTTTTTTTTCAGTTTTGCTTTCTCCATGAAATTTCATCCCCTGTTGGCATCCATGACCTGTCCATGTGACAAAGTCTTAATGGGAAGCAGCTATTCTCTATTTTCACTTATGCAATACATTATGCAATACAGGAGGCTATGCCATAATTTTGATGCATGTGATTTTATTCCATAACCTAAGTGCTCTGCAAAGCAAACTCGTCATCTCAGTTTTATTGCCCATTACCAGATTGCAGCTGCAGTGCCATACTACGACAGTGACACTACAAGTTTTTCTACAGCAGTTTCTTCTTTTTCCTTGGCATTTCTTAAATCTAGGCCTCTGCCAAAGTGTTCACTCTTGTTTCTTAAAGCTGAAAGTAAATGAAATAAAATATTTCAAGACCTCATGCTTGAGAAATGAGACAGTTTAACTTGCCAGATATTCTGTTTTGCTTTATTTTATCCCCTAGGAAGTCCGTTTCACTTCTTTTTTTTTTTCTTTTTTTTTTTTTTATTTTAGGTGAGGTTTTGTACTTGCAAGTAGCTCTGGAAGTTTGGTTGGTTATGAAATCACTGTAACCATCTCTAGGACCTACAGGCAGTTTAAGTCCTCAGGCTCTGTAGTAGGTGGTCCATCAGATGGCACTGGATGGTGAGTGCTGCCCAAATTTCTGAGCTGGGGTGCTCTCTCCACAAGCAGGAACCATGGGAATTGGAAAGAGAAAGAATTACAAGTCTTACAGGCCTTAAAACCAAACATCCCTCTTTATGCTGTCCTGGCTTACAGAGTCTGCCAGTTCTGCAGGAAGACAGGTCCACCCCACAGCCAAAACACCTGGGCAAAGTCTGAGCTGGAGCTGAAGGACTGGTGGAACAGCCAGCCAGACTGTATAAGAAGAACTAAATACAGGAATGATGAATTATGTGACATTTCTTATTTATTGCTTGAGAAAATGTCAACAACCCTGCACCATAAAACTGGAGCAGAGCATGTGCTTCTTCATCAGATTGAAACATTCATTTCCCTTTCACCCACCCATCCACCCCCATCCTAGCTACTAGAATAGAAAGCACAACTCTTATTCTCTCTTTTTTTTTTCACTATTCTCCTGAGCTACATTAACAAATGGATTCCAAGCATGTGAAAACAAACCAGTGAGAGAGCCAGCAGAGGAATGCATCACTGGTTTGTTACCTGTGCTTTTGAAGGAACAAAGCACAACTTTACACTGTATTAGTAACCACTTTTAGTCTAGAGTTCATTGTAGGCTGTGCTGCTGGCTCCCTGTTGATTGTAGCTAATCAATCAATGCATTTATTATTAGCATATGTATCTATGTACATTCTCCAAACATAATCCATTCAGATGAATTTGAACAAAAAGACGTGATAAAAGAACATTTAAAATAACCCAAATGCCGAATTTTATCAGAGATGAGATTCAGTGATTGTTCATACTCATTTATATTTCAAACCATAATGGCAGATGCTGTGGCCAAATTCAACATTGGTGCAACTGGGAGCAGAGGAAAAACATGGCTCACTTCTTTCTCCATCATCTTCCTGGCTATTCTTGCAATGTTTCCTTATATAACAAGTTTATGGAGTAGTCAAACAGTGAGTGAGTGTTGTGGAAGCAGAGATATTTGCTGAATTCAGCATCGTGTTCTTCCTTTTTTTGTGTCTTTAGTCAATTGCTCAGGATGCCTCATTTATCTTTTCTCTCTCTGAGGCTTTAGGGAATTCTGTGCTTCACAGCAGTGTCATAACACTTCTAAAGCAAGCACAGGGGCAGGGGCACTGCTTTAATGAAGAGGAGCTGTTTGATGGAGGTGGGTGGAGGGAAGTGTGAAGAAGATGGTGATGCTGGGTTTGTAACTGAGTGATGCTGTGCAGCAGTCAACCTGCCCTGCTTTCTGCTCACCACTCACAAGCTGATGAAAATCAATCACTCTCACAGCAGGTCCAGTCCTGCTCCTCTTTACATCAAAGCACAAAAATAAAATACTACTCACTTCAGTCAAAGCAGGAGCAGGCTCATATCCAGCATAATGAACTTCCTCATGTCCTTTAAAAGCACAGTCTGGTCCAAATGCAAAACATTAGTCTGCTCTGGTGCCATTTCTGCCAGATCCAGAAGGTGCTTGCCATTTCTGAAATGTGTTGGACATTCCCAAAAGATAAGTGTTCTCCATGGCCGCTGACCATGGAGAGAGAGGGAACATTCACCCTCACAGTGGGGCTCAGCACCTTGCAGAATGGAGCCCCTGACGAGGCAGGATTCCTGAAAGGAATAAGGAACATGGGATCATTTGGCTGAAGGGAGCAATAAAAACCTGGAGTAATCTCCTCAGACCACTTCTCTCCTTGCCAAATAGTCAGTGTGAGGAGTGATTGGCAACTTGTGCGCGTTACAGAGCTGTTCACTTCCAGCCTTGGGCTCCTCTTGCAGCCGACCAGGAGCAGAGGCACAAAGCTGGAACTTCACACATGCTGGCAACCCACAGCAGAGGCATGGCCTGCTGTAGTGGTTTGTCAGGAGTGAAAGGCTTTACTGACAACATAAGCACACTGGCATTAAAAGTGACAGAGTTCTGTACCTGAATGACCCCTGCTCCACACGTGCAGAGTTTTCCTACTCTTGTCATTTCAGTGGTGTAATTATAATCCAATGCAAAAATATCCAGGGTAAACAAGCTCCTGGGGGCCACTGCCAGATGACACAGGTCACAGCAGCTCTCATGTTGCTCAAATCTGTGTCCAAGACTGGGAAGAGAATCAGGGAGCTGCAGTTGCCTTGCAGATAGCACTAGATCTTCTGCTGCACTTGATCTAAAGTGAAACTCTCCAAGGAATCTACTTCATGTTTCTCAGAGATCTTGGGAGGCTGGTTGTCCTAAGGTTCCAGGTGAAAAGGGAGAGGTGATCTGAGTGTGTGTGATAATTGGAAAAGCTCTTTGTTTCCTTTTAATGCCTGTGGTATTACCTAAATGTGGATGACCATATCCAAATAGTTACAAAGAGTTAATGTCACAGTTTATTACTGACTCCATCCCTAAACATCAGCCTCTTCAAACTAATTTAGATACTCAAGAACACATCAAGTAGCCTCAGATACAGCAGAAGAGAAATCAATAGTTCAACTGCCTTTAAGATATGACAAAATGTTTTCAAAAGTATTTCAATTACATGTGTGTGTGTATAAGACACCTCTGTTTTAATGTCTTTCTCTGAGAAACAGCTTGCTCAATTTATATGCCTCTGATACCAACACAGTGGTTCTGCTGTTTCAATCCTGAAATGTCAGTCTTTTAAGATGTTTCTGTTTCATATTCTCATTTTCTGAGAACAACTTCCCCTTCTCATCCATGAACTATTAACTGCCACTGATAGCTGGAAAGCAAAGATATTGCCAGCTGGGGACATAAGAAAATGTGGTTTAGGTCACAGGAAAACCAGACTATGAGGTACAGTAGGAGCAATGTCTTTCTGCTCAGACAACTCCTCAACTGCCCTAGGCAGGTAGGACAGAGCCCCAGGAAACAGGTGTGTTTAGATGCAATCATGGCTGCAAAACTTGCAGCTACAATAAGGTAAAGTAGACAGATTTTCTACAGAGCTACCAGTACAAAGGACAAATTATTAAAACTTTGGGATGAGACAGAGTAATTCCCTGTAGTTCCCTCCATCCACTTTGGGATGCAATACTTAACTTCCCTGGGTGCCTGGAACCTGAACCACAAGCTGTTTACTCCCAGCACCTTCTCCCTTTCCATCAGTAGCCTCTCCACTGTGCTGGAGATGGGATTGTTGGGACCCAAATCTGCAAACACTACAGCTGGGAAGAAGCACTTAAGTCCTATGAACAGTCCATTGACATTTTACACTGCACACAGCAGTAAGGATCTGGAGGATCAGGCTCTTGGTGATTATGTGATTTACAGGTACATCACTTCAGGGTCAAAACAATGCTGGTCATAGAAAGGCAAATAATTCTGGTCTCTCTTGAAGTACATCAATCAAACACCATTGCCTAAAATTAGATCCACAAACAAGTGACAGAGATTACACAACACTCATTTCAAGGTTTGCCAGGATTTTCCAGCAGAAAAGACCCTGAAGGAAATATAGATCCACTCATTAGGACTTCTAATATCACAGTGAGTAAATTACTTTTTAAAAACATCTTGCATTACAGGGAATATTCAATCTCAGGGGAAACAAACAGTCTTTGAGCAGCTTACACTTCTGGCAGCAGCCCAAGATAGCATGAGGCACAAATTGCACAAATCACACAAATGCCTGAGCTTGTGTAAGTTCTGTGCTCAACATCTGCACGAGCTTTCTTCCTAACTGTAAAAAAAGCATAGTGCATGTTTGTTTCTTTGTCCAAACTCAAACATCAATGATATTATTAGACACATCAGAAAGATTATGATTGTTCCTTGGGTCTGAATCTTTTGTATCTCCTCCCTCTACCAGATATGTGACTGATCATGTACTGACAGTCATTTGAAACCAACAAAAACCAAGAAAAAGAAGGCCGATCACTATGCTGTGATTTATCTCTTTTAAGGGACTAATTTCTGTTAATTTAATTACCTTAATTTAAAAGGTCTAATTTCTGTTAAAATGTAGGTGTTATTACCATGCAGGAGGTATTAAGGACTAGAAATGTGATTATTTGGGCATGAGAAAAGTCTATAAATATTTAAAGCATTAAACCCCAGAGAAGGTTAATGTAACACAGGAAAGTAACATTAGAACTACTTGGGTGAATTGTTGAATGGAAAAATGAACAAGTCTGAATATATTTGAATGTGGAATAATGTCCCAATAAGACAAAGCTGGTACTGTATTACTTGACATTGTTTCAGTGACAATCCCTGAAGAGCATTCAAAATCTACTGTGTTAAAACATGCAAAATGAGGGATGCATTAGAACATGAAACTGATTACTTATGCAAACTGTTATAAACAGAACTCATCACCCTGATTTGAAGGGTAATGACTTCACCATTGTCAGTAAAATGCATCATTGGAAACACTTGGTTGAGAAAAAAAATACCCACCCTGATATAGAAATTTTCTTGGTCATCCACCCCTCCTGTTTCAAAACCAAGACATCCACCCTCTTCAGTGCCTGTAAAACTGGTAGCACCTGTACCCTACACCAGGATATTAAGCTGTTCATATCATTTTATCAATGCTGTTGAGAACCCTGTGCAGAATAGTAACCACCCTGGGAGAATAGTAACCACCACAGTGGTGTGGTTTCTGACCTGCTTGTTAGCAGCTCAGCTAACTCAGCTGGCTGGTTCAGAGTTTTTAAAAATGCAAGCTGACAACAACATGCTCTAAATGTTGGACTAAGCAATTTCAGAGTGCCTGTTTAGCTTACTGTCTTTATTCCTTTTTCTTTCAAGTTTGCTTGGTAAGAAACAAATATTCTTGCCTTTAAAAAGCTGATCATGGACAGACAGACAGATAGCATTTACCTGTATTTATTTACCTGTAGTACACAATACAGGTTCTACTTTTGCAGGGAACACTCTTAGTCTGGACACATGATATTAGCAATGCTAGAATCCTAACACAATCCTAAGTACTTTTTGTTTGAATCCCAAAAATCTCTGCCAAAGTAAGCCAAAAATTGTATGTGGCAGCTTTCCTTGTCACATCTTCTGTTACCACTCAGAGATTTACTCTGTGGATTTTGAGAACCTTACACTTGCTCAGGATCACTGAATGCTTCCCTCCAAAGGGAGTTCTGTACATGCAGGATTTTGAGAGGACCAACACAAAGCCCTTCAGAGAGAGGTGCCATTGAGTAGGAAGTTCTGATATGTCTGCCCAAGAGCAAAGTAGAGCAAAGAGCTCTCAGATTCCTGGGGCATTGTGAATTTAGGAGGAAAATGAAGTACTGAGGCAGCAGGTAGGGAAAAAAAAAGAAGATTGCAAGCACATTCATAAGGGTTTTTTATAGCACAAATAGACATTTCCAGTGACATTACATGCTGGATCAGATCTGTTAGAAGGACAGGCAATTTCTGTAGGCAGACCACAGCACATTTTTGTGACGTCATGAGAGAGAAACAAGAAGTCAGCTGAACACAAATAACACACATTTCCTTCAGTCAGTTTTCACTTCCAGTCTCAAAACTACGCCTTTTTGTTCTTCACACTTAGCTGTGTGAAATTGTCCCACTAACCCATTCAACCCTGTCCCTTCTCTGTGATCCTCAAGTAGTTCACTCCTTATTCAGATTATTGAGACACACAGTGCTTCTCTCTTAGCCATCTATGGATTGTTTTCCTACCTGAATCCCAGATTGCACAATGGGGATGATTGCTGCTTACCTAATGTTTGTTATAAAACCTGTGACAGCATTTTTTCCTTTCTGCTGTACAAGAGGAAATAGCATTTTATTTGAAATGCTGTGCTGAGTGTCAACATGAGAGGTGTTTTAAAAGAGCTGAGAAGTATGCTGTCAGGAAAATGTTTCCAGGCCTACCTTCCCTCCCACATCCAACTGTGTTGAAATAATCAAATGCTATCCCACTCGTACTTGGGAAGAAGATGACTAACAGCAGCTAATTACTGCTCAATCTGTTGCCCTCAGCAGCTATTGGTCTGAATGACACCCACTGGCACCGAGGGGGCACAGTTTCTCTGTGGTGTTCTGGAGGCACCTTCATTTTTAGGGGTCTTCTTCGGGAGGCAGCAGCTGGGACAAGAACTGCACATATTAAGATGCTACCACAGAAACTGCTGCCAGCATGCCTGACTCAGCAGATGGCCTGAAGAGCCTGGCTGTGAGACTCTCTGGGTCAGCCCTGTCCTGCTGGGGCCCTGGGCAAGCCAATGTCACACTGCAGAAAGGAGAAGGTGGTTACTAATTTCTTCCTGCTCCATCCTTGTGCAGCAGAGACTGAACCTCACTCAGTGGTACTGGATATTAGTTCCTGCTTTCTTCCCAGTTTGCTGCTGCAGTAGCAAAGAGTTGGCAGAGGGCCTTCTGTATCACATTTGATCTGTTGACACTTGCAGCAGTGCTGGACTCGAACACTGTAGGAGTTTCCGTCTGGAGAAATATGGTAGCCCTTCCTGCCTCCTCATTCCACTCCCTACGGAAAACCTCCCTTTTGTTTTCCCAAATTCTGGGCCAAATAAAATATACCAAAATAACACTGGAGACACAGAAGGAATCTCTTGCCTCAAACTTGGCCTCGGAGCAATACATGCAACCATGAGTTGTCTCACAAGTGAAGTCATGGGGGTGGAATCCAGGCAGGGTTTCACCAGCAGGGATGGAAGGCTTGCCCTGGCTGCTCTGCAAACAGGTACCCCCTGGTTTGTGGTGGCCAGAATGACCACTTACTCTGTTTTCATGCCAGGAGAAACTAGAATTATACGGTTGATTTAAAGCTTTCTAGGAAAGACAGGGACAGAAGGTCTTGAACTGTGGTGGTGTACCTGCCTGCTGGCCAACATGCTGTGACATTTCAGTGTTGCACAGAGAAGAGGCAGGAAAGCAATACTTGCATCAGAGTTATTAGAGTTTCTGCCTCATTGCTGGAGCTTTTTATGATTTCAGCAATATTCTCCTGAGTAATCATGTAATTCTGCTGCACTCATTTAATGTATTCAACACCTGACACCTGAACCAGATGTTGACTTTCTCTAGCATAACCCACCTGCACAAAGGCACCAGTATTATCCTGTCTCTGCAGAGCACAGCTCTGTTATAGGGAGCCCCTTACATCCGAGACAGCCAGCCCCACACAGAGATATTACAGAGCCTCCTTTCTTACTCAGGGCTCCTCAGTGTCATTCCAGGCTCAAGCATTACTCCATGAAGGAATCTGGGATTTGGTCTAGAGCTGATGATGTAGTATGGTACTGTTCTTTACTTGGAAGTAAGATAAGCATTCTTATCAAGCTTCTGTCATTGCTGACACCTGGGGCACCTCTAATGCATCTCAGTTCTGCACAGTTATTGCTGCAGCCCCTTTAAGACAAGGGACTTAGAAGGTTTCTCTAAAATGTAAATGTAGCTTCTGTTTCTGCTGACGTGGGTTTGAAAATTATATTACTAAGTAAAACCTGTTTAATTTATACTACCTGGTAGAGATTTTCACCCCTGTATGCAATCAGTGTCAAGACAATATATCTGGTGATAATGAATAGCCACATACTGTGTGCTGTAACTTCAATTCTTTTTATGGAGCTTTAATCTCTTCCCAATTCCATCTGCCTCCTGTGCTAACAAAGGCCATATGGCTCCTCAGAGCCACCTATGCTCTGCTTAGGTGGGATGCAAGTGTCTGAAGCAGCACTTGCTCTTCTGAGGAAATTTCCATTTCAGGTATAGGCTGAGAATGGGGTCACCCATTGTGGACCTTCTGGGATACATGGCCTTAAAGACCAAAAGGGATCTTCACCACAGCCTAACCAGACACCCTGTTTAACCTCTGCTGTAGAATGACACCTGTTCTCCTCTCCTAAATGTGCTGACTGAACCACATTAGAGTTGTAGAGGCATTCAGCACCTCAACAAGGTCCTGAGGATGGCCCTCTGCAGCTTGTCTCCAGCCTGTCATGGAGAATGTCATCTTCTACAGACAGCAAGCTAATTTATACCAAGTGAAGTGCTCAGCCTCCATTTTTTCCTCCTTTCTCTACATTCCTCTCCTCGTCTGGTTCTGGTCTACTGTTTTCAGATGCAAATTGCTTGTGAAAATGTATATATCAAATATTTTATCTTAGAAGGAAGTTCTCCCTAATGGTCTAGCAGCTTCTCAGTGGCAGCATTATTTGACAGATGTTCAGAAAAGAACTTCATGTCTCTAGCTAGGCTTTCACACTTGACTATAATGTGCTCTCACCTTTATATGGAAACACTTCAGTGCTAACAATGAGACCCTTATTCATGGATATAGCAGACACTGTAATCACCTCTAGATCACAGCAATTCAGGAAGTGTGCTCTGGGTGTCTGCAGAGAATTCAAGGTAACAACTGCATGAATGTTCATAGGATCATTGGTTAAGCAACAAGAGGAATAACATTATTTTAAAAATCAAAAAATAAAATGTGTGAGGATTCCAGCACTAGTCCACTTTTCCTGCTGCACAAGTCCTCCCCCTCTTACCTAACTCCCTCTCATATGTAATCCAGGTTTCCTCAATTAATTCCTGACAAACAGCCTTGCTCTGGCTTTTATGTCCTATGCTCCACATTCTTTACATTTTTCTTATAGATGTTATAGCTGAAATTTTTCCCTTTTTTTTTTTTTTTTTTTGCTTCTTATTATCACATTTCCTTGCTCTTGCACCCAGCTCCTCCTGGTTAACTGGTTCTCCACCTCTCTCTGCCTTTCCATCCTGCTTTCCCACCTTGGGTATCATCACCACCTGCCCTCTGCTCTGAGCCTGCAAGGCCTCCATCAGAGGAGACCTTTGAGAACAGGTTAGACTCACATTTACCAGAAATAGCATAAGTACAGTTCATTCTGCCTTTGGGCAGGAAACCAATTAAAGGACTTACTGAGGCCCCTTCCAGACCTGCATCTTTCTGATTCTATTATCCTTTGCATTAGTGGGAGAGCAGTAATGGAGCCACACTTCTTGGCACAAACATTTCCAAGAGATTGTTATCTTGGACTCTTGAGCTTGCAGCTGGAGATCCCTTTTGGCTGCCTGCAGGGGAGCACAGGCTGCAGCCAGTGCCAGGCCTCAGGCTTGCCATTTTGGCTTCAGAAATGACTTAAATATCTGAGCCTCTTATTTCCATAAAGGTATCAAATTACCTTCCTTTTCAGTTGTTCTATTTTTTACAGATACAAAGGCCATAGATCCTTCTGCTTAAAATAGGGGTCTTTCCTCATTCTGATTAAATTTGTATTTATCTTTGTAGATAATTCTGCAGCACACAATGCTTCACAGTACATCCTGAAACCATTTGGAGTATAGCTACTCTTTCAATCAGCTGATGAATTTGCTGTCAGGTGTGCAGGTAGGATATCCCAGTTCAGAAATTCAGCTCTTTCAAAATTATTAATTTTCTCTTGTATTCAATTCCTTGGTAAATAGCTTTAAAAAGAGTAAAAAAAAAAAAAAAAAAAGCTTTACTGCACATAAAAACCATTCTAGAATGAATGCCCTATTATACCCATCCAGCTGCAAATTGCTGTTATCTGTTCAGAACAATTAGCTTATTATCCATCCTCTTAAAACCTGATACCAGCCCATCATCTTGGAGCCTGAAGTATAAAGCCATTCATTAACTTCCTTATACTTTGGATCAGCCTGCAAAAACAGCTCAGTGTTCCATCATCCTTCTCCATAGGGTTGCTCATTATCAGCTATCAGCTTTTGTGCTAACAGTTCCTCATGGAGCACAAAGAAGAAGCCAGAGAGTTTGCCTGTGGTTTTCTATGATTTTAAGCACTTTGGACTGAACTTACATCAATATTGTTACTGGTGTACTTAAAATAATAGTCCAAAGAATAGATGACTGGAAAAAGGTGAGGTGGCTTGGGGAGGAGGAGGAAATACCAATGCTGCTGGAAAAACAACTTTTTTTAAAAAAAAAAAAAACAGTGTTTCAGTGAGGCAGGTTTTACAACAAGCACCGCAGACTTCTCTGGAGTTGCTCCTAAATTGTACTGAAAAAACTGAGGAAAGAGTGGAAATTTTATAGAGGTATGAACCAGTTAAAATATACAAAACATTTCAAACAAAATGGATCCTTGAAACAATCAGAAGTTTTCAGAACTCTGGTACAGACAGTCCAAAGCTCAAAGGCTTTTAGGCTTGTGTAACCCTCTGAAGTAAATCCATGCAGCTCACAGGGTAGAGAACTCATAAAAAACATTTTCAAAATCAAAGGCCTGACTACTATGTCGTTTCCTTGGAAAATTGGGCTGTCCTTGTGCTGTTTGCCAGTTTTTAGTCACCTATCAATTACAACATGATGTGTGCTTGTGGGTTATGGCAATTAATTTAATTGCTTTCTGCCTATTCCTTGAAAGTACTCCTGGCTAGCTTTTAGTCTGAGAGGGAATTTGTAAGTGTAAAACATGATTTGTTTTTTCAATTGTGCTCCATATTGTTTCCTTACATTTCTGTGATTCCATTTTCTCATTGTTTTTATTATCCTTTGGATCTCTGTTTTGCTAGAACACAGGAGAACCTCGGACAGATACAGTAAGGCATGGCCAAAAAAACCCTGAAAATAAAATCTTGTGATGTGAGTGGAATTTCTCTTTTTCTTCCCATTGCTTCCAAAGAAAAGCTAATTGCTGTCACACCCTAGTCCACACGTGAGGCAGCACACAGCAGGCTGCTGATACCAACAAAGATGCTCCATATCCCAGTGCTGCTGGTGGCATCATCCCTCTCTGTAGGCAAAGTCCCTACCCCTGTCTGTTCTGGGGCTGTTGAAAGGTGAAGGTTTAGGTGGGGCTGGCAGAAGGACACGCTGTCCTTTTCCCCTGGCTGCTGCTGGAAGCAGGGAGTGCTGGCCCTGGCAGAGGCTGGCAGAAGCAGCTGGTCCAGCTCTGTAATGACAAGTGCACAGGTGTTGGGAATTTGCCCAAGGGCACGGGTCCCAGCTGAGAGATGCAAATAGGGGAGAGGAGAGGCAGTGCTTCAGAGGGGGGATGGACACAGACAGCCCAGCACAAAGGCAGCCCATCCTCTAGGGTATCCAACAGGCTGGCTCTGTCTGGGAAGAAGCACGACAGGGATTTTTCCTATTTGGTGGGTTGAATTGTTCCTTGCCTTTGATTCATTATGGGGAAAAAGTCTTAAATTGAGATACTGTCAGGCAAGTGCCCTTGATGTTCATTATCATAAGCTGGCAGGAGGCAAGACTGTCCTATGATGGTAAAGAACAGGAACTTTCCTCTATCAGCATCTTTCCATCCAAGCTGCTTGTAAAGCTATTCCACTTTCTTCTCCCATTTTCACCTTCCTGACTGAGGGAAGCATGCTGCCAGCAGCCCTGTGTGCTGAGGGAAAACATCTGGTGGTGATGTTCCAAACCAGGGAACAGGCAGTGAAGGCTCAGAGCCTCTGTCTGCAGGTGAGCTGGATAAAATACCAGTTTCCAAGGATGCTGGTTTCATTCAGATGGCCAGGTGCTGTCTGACAGGAAAAATTCCTTTATATACCAGTTTTAGAAGATCTACTCTTCAAAAAGTAATTCTACTATAATGAGAAGAAAAAAAAAAAAAAAACCCAAGTGAGTCAGGATGAAGTTAGTTACTCATAAATTGTTGATTTTGGAATCCTGTTTCAGACATCCAAAAGCAAGATGGTTGGATTTTCATGCTAACTCATAATCCCCAGTATGCTTTCAATTTGCTGTGGATTATATACTGGGAAAGACTGTGATTCTCTTCTGCCTCAGATCAAGGTAAGCTTGTAGTTCCAACATGATGGGCAGGCACAGATGCCTGGTATAATTGGGTAGCCTGGTCACCATTTACACAAGACTGGAGAAGTTTGTGAGAAATGCTTTTGTTATCATATTTCTTGGCTTCCACTGCATGGGGTTTTTTTGGTAAAAATTATAACAAACCAAACCACTCTTCATATTAGTTAATGGGCATGAAAAAAAAAATCCTGTGGGAGGAATTTTTTTTCTAACATAATGATAGATTTCACTAGGAAAAAATTCTGTTTATTCCAAAATAAACTGTTAGCATTCTAAGCCATTTCTGTGGGGTTTTATCTATCATAATCTAATCAGAACTATATTTGGAACAGCAGTGCATAATAATATTAGGCAGCTCTGATCTCTGAGACAATTTGAGACTCCCAGTCGAGTTTCTGCTAGAGATGTGTGCCATAAAAAGCCCCATCACAGATTTGCCCCTTTGTTGCAGAGGCTGCCAGACAGATCAAGGACTTAAAGGGCCTGCCATTTGAAGTCTCTGCAGTTTGAAGATGTGCTGTCAGGGATCAGTGTGGAGAAGGCTTTTGTTCTGCTGCTGGAGTAAGTGTTTGCAGATGAAAGGAGAACTCCTGAGCCTGAGCCATCAACCTGACACTTTTCCAGGCATGAAATTCACTTAGAACTAAGCATGGGATGGTGGACTGAAAAATAACATATATTTATTTTGCCTTTGCTTACTACTTTGAGGAGCATCCCAATCATCCATAAAGGAATACTGAATACTGATACATAATTAACCTGCTGGAGTGGAGGATTTACAGCATAAAGAGCAGACATTTGAAATGGCACAAGCAAAGTTCTGGGGCTATCTTACACTAATTGTTTCCATTACTTTCATTGTGTTTTGATCAAGCCCTTAGCACTTCTGGAGGAGAGGTATTTGGTCATCTGTCAAAAAAATCTGTGTCACAAAACCATCACAGTAGTAGGATATTTTAGCATGAACATAGATATGATGTGGTGTCAATCCTGGAACTAATCCCTCAGATCGCAGGTGAAATGCACTGGGTAAGACAGTGAAAATAGGAAGTATTTCTTTCACAGAGATTACTTAATTTTTTAATGACTTTGACACCTTTAACTTATGTAAGGGTATGTAGCAATGTAATTTCTTTTGTGATCCTACAAAATTGAATATGAAAAGAGAAGAAAGGGTGAGTGACTGTAAATCCTCAGCTTATGTTGTTAGATTGTCAGCACACCTGGCCTTCTCACTTTGCCCATCATCCAGTGCCCCCACACACTCCTGCCAAGGAGCAGCTGACTTATCCTGTATCTATCCTCTGGTCAAAGATCTCCAAGCACCTAATGTTGTTCACCACCTGATTATTTACTGTAGCCACAGAGAGCACTTCACTCATCATTGCAATGCAGCCACCCCTGGGATAAGAGGAAGAGAGCAAGTGTTACACAAGGGATCTAAACATAAAGTACTGAATATCATGTTCTTAATAAGTTTTGGACAGAGGTTTAGCAAGAGCAAAGAGATTTACAAAGAAAATGATGCAGAATTTTAACTGACACAATTAGCTAAATCCCTGATTTTACTTCTGAGCTTAAAGCATCACCATGTAAAACATTGTCTGCTAAATAACATGTTGGAGATTGGCTCAGGGGAAAATGCTGCCAACACTATTTTCTATTATTTTTTAGGAGAAAAAGGACTGACCCTGTCTGCATTTTGAGTCCCTTGTAAGAAGAACTTGTGCCCATAGAAACAGACATAATGGATGACTGTGCAGATGTAATCCCACCAGTTGGTATCTACCACAAGGGCTCTGCTTTCTGCCAGAGCATTAGTCAATCATGGAGCCCTGGCAATCAAGTCTGGGATCAAGCACAGCACCTTTTCCTCCTCTCTTCTGCCTTGATGTCTCAGCTAGGATGGACACACTTAGACACACCAATACTTTTATTCAAGCACACACAGGGAAAGGTTTGAACTTGCTCCCATTGCTGGGTTTCAGTGTGATTTAGTGGGTGCAGCAGAAGGAGGCTCCCTGGAGAAGATGCTGGCATCCTTTGTACCAGCATTAATTTGAGGTGAATTTCTGACTCCAAGTGCTCTGCTCCAAATATATTGCTGTAAAACTGAGAACAAAACATTGCTCTGAAGTACTAAATTTACTGTTGCTGCCTGCATGAGAAAATAATTCTCTGTAACTTCAACAATCAGTGAGGATGCCTCAGAGCTTGGAAGCAGATGACTTTGTGAGTAGTTGGCTGTAGCAGCCAAGTCTCATACTCAAGCACAAAATAATGCAGGTGATCCCAGGCAGCCCCAGCTTCCCTGAGCTCCCAGGGCTTGGCTGTGCAGGCTGAGGAGCAGATGGGTTGTTTGGTCACATTACTCATTCAGCTGAAGATCAGCACTTTGTTTAATGCTTTGCTGTCTGAGGCTGGAGTGGCCAGCACGCTGCAGATTTGAACCTGTTCTTCCTACCACATCAAAGGAATCTGGATACTGGGCCAGATTTGGATCTCCCACCAGTTTTAACTGGTATAAACTATGTGATAACTGGTAACTGAACTGTGTGTAATAACTATATTACTTAAGATCTCCAAGCACATAATATGAGCCCTAAGCAAGTAATGAAAGAGCACTAAACCCCATCATGCTTTGAAAGCAGTCAGTAATATTGTGATTGAAATATTATCAGAGTGACTTGAAATCCAGAATCTTTACCAAATAATACTGAGCATCAGTCATTGTACAAGCTAATACTGAGCATGATGCAATGATCCTGTTAAGTACTTAGGCCAGGAAGGATTTTACAACTTCATTTCCCAATGGTAATCAGAAACAGTCTTGTAGAAATAAATGCAGTTAGACTGGTGTAAAAGCCCAGAATTCAGACCACAGGGCAAAAGAAGATCATGTGTTATTTAGTGAATCTCTGCAATCTATTTTTTTTTTGCCACATTCCCTCATCTCACAAGCACATCTGGTGTTTTAGGAACATTGTATTCAACAGTGGTAAAGGACACTAGGGCCAAGAATAACAAATGAAAAATGAAAACACTGGGGCCTAATGCTGATCTCATATGGGTGTAAATCAGAGGGATTCCAGCAAAGCCTTTGGAACCACCCCAGTGAAATACTTGTGTCTGATTCTGGATCAAAACTGTACAGACCAGTGATTTTCACTGTCAGGCCTGAAATTCTTCCATCCCACTGGGAAAATTTGCTGCAAAATATCTTTAAAAGAGCTCCTCACAAATATCACAAATGCTGAGGAAGTGACAAAGTACAGCAGAAAGGCTTTAGTAGCACTTGTGTCTGCACCAAGTACTGTAAAATCCCCATCAAACCAGAGAAAGCACAAGTATTTGATTTGCAATTTGCAGCACAAAAAATCCAGTTTGACGGAAAATAAATATATATTTTGCATGTAGTTATTGGATCAGTACGTATTTTCTCTTAAGCCCTTGAAAGACAGAGAAAGCCTTTCCACTGACTGCAGGGTGGGTTCTCCTCAGTAACATAACCTTCTGAATAATATACATTATTGCACTTTGCATTTCTGATCCTGACCTGAGGAATTGCCATAACCACAACACTTGTAACGCTTGGCAATTTAACTAAACAGACTGTCTTTAAAATGTAAACAAATCCCAGCTGCTTGTTGACAAAATTGTTTGAAGACATCAGACTTTAAAACCTCTCAGTCCCCATTTGTTGTAGGGAGACCCTAGCAGGGAGGAAAAATGTGTGCACAAATGTCTGTACAGAAACCACTTGTGAGCCTGAAAAATTCTGTTTGCCCTCAGAACCCCACAGGAAAAACCCAAAAGTACATTCAAGACATAAATCCAATTACTGCATTGAATTTCCTAATCCCACCTCCCACCACCTATTTTGCCTGATTGCTGTACACTTCTCGGAGCTAAATCACAACAAGAACCATTGTAAAAACATGGGCCTTCCTCTTCCTGGAGCCACCATGCCAAAACATCAGTAAATTTCATGTTTGTCATTGTCAGGTGCTGCTGGTTTTATTTCACCCACTCTACCCATATTTGTACCTTGTTCAACAACTTCCCTCCTCCCTCCTCTTTCAAATACTGATGGAATCTCCCCCTGTCTCCCTTCAGAGCTGCTGTAAAGCTCACTGTAGTCAAGGGGACTTTTTGTGGATTTAAAGGGGCTTTGTAGGATGTACTGACTTTATTTATCCTCCACATGCTTTTCTTTTAAAACACTTATTTGCAAATTACATTTTCAGTGCCTTGCAGTCACTGCTGATTCTGTTGTCTGCAGCTCATCAATTCTCAGGGGACAAGGCAGCCCTCTGAAAATGATGCTCCAGGTCCTGCTGGACAAAAATCTCTCCCTATTTTTCTCCTTGTCCCTTTAGGTGAGGATGGCCTTTTAAACTCTGCTTTGGCAGAATTCAGTGAGCTGCTTGCTTTGTAAACAGAGGAATAACCTGCTCGGGGCTGCCCCTTGTTTGACGTTGCATTCAATGAGCATGGAGCCAAACAGCAGCAAGAAAGCCTGACCTTAAAGGCTGGAGTTCAGGAAGGAACTCTGAGATCTTGAGGCAAAGGGTTTCATGTTACTGACTCCGGTGTCTTTCATTGATTAGACCTTTTACAACTGATAGTGGCTTTCAAGGTTTATTTGGAAACTTTGTCAGGAGGGCAGAGATGGGGGAGGGGAAAGAGTAAGCAAGGCTGAAGGTTTCTTTTATATTTAATGTGGGGCATCAGGATGGGAATAAACAAAGGTGGCAGAAGGGAATGCCATTAACTCACCATTTCCAGATTTACCCCTTGGTTGACTGCTGGGTCAATTCTCTGGCTGTAGGTGGAGAGATGAAGGTGAACCCTGGAAGGAAGGAGGATGCCAAAGAAGGAATCTGGGAGTCATTCACTGCAGAGGATTTATTCCCTTCCTGCTTTCAAAATGCTTTCAACTCCAGCTGAAGCACATCAGAGCCATCTGAATAATTAGTCTGTGTGAACACCCCAGCTCTGTTTCAGCTTCAGGTTCTAGGTCCTTGGCTAAATGTCCTACAGGTGAAATGCCACACAGGGAGCCAGGCAGCATTTGTTCACAGCATGCAAAATGTGCTCCTGGGGAGATCTGCTGTCAGGGTCAGACTCAGGGAAGACTTTGTTCAAGCAAAAAGGGGGAAGAGAGGAAGTTTTATTTTGTCCAGTTCCCAAGGGGCAGATTCAGGGACTTTCAAAAAAAAAAAAAAAATTAAAGTAGCTTATAAGAGGGACTCTTAATTAGATGAGTTTTCCAAGATTTACCCTGGAAAATGGCTTTCAAAGCTGCCAGGCACAGCAAGGCTGGGAAATACTGCTGAGGCCAAGCTCAGATATGGACCAAGGCCGTAAGCACTGCAGGCAGTAGAAATATCCATGAGGAAGTTTAGGTGTCAGCAAGTTTTAGGTGCAGAAGTAAAATGGAAAATGTTTTGGTAATCAGTGGAGAACTCAGAAATCTGTGCATGGCTCACTCAAATGTTAACAGTGATCATGAAATGGGGGCTGTGTGGAGGGGGGCACACCTGTGTGCCTCCTGACCCACTGGTGCTGAAAAAGTTTCAAGTATCAGTCTGTCTCAAGCTAAGGAGACAAAGAGAGCATGAAGCAACCTGTAATTTCTGTAGGCTGTGGCTGAGCTGCTAAAAAGAGGGGGTGTGTGCTGGAATGCACATAACCCTTTTCTAACCTCTCACACCTTCCCGTGTTGAAGATAAGGGTTGACATGGGAGTTATTTGTCCACTCAAGCTCTCAAAGAGCTCAAGAAACTGCCAGTCAGGCTGTAGTCAAACTAAACTCCCTCTTTCTGTAGTGATATCTTCTGCCAGAGTTAATTGATATTCTTAATCTACATTCCAGGTGCAGATTTTTGACTAAGAGAGAAAAAAAATCTAATAGTCTAGCAACCAGGAAAGAACACTGAGGCTTTAAAAACTCTTCTCCAAATGGGACACATCCTTCTTTTGTCAGACAAAGCAAGTCTGGGCTGCTAGGATTTCTGGGAATCATCAATAGTCAGTTACCTGAGCTTCAGGAGGTGACCTTGGTCTCCTTACAACCTGATCCCCCTTTATTCTCACTCTCACTGTGGTTTGCCACGATATTTTAAAAAGTTGAAGAGTGCTAAAAGAATTTTTCTTGTCTAGAATCTGTCCTGGCCTTCTGGAAGAAAATAGTGATTTTCTCTCAAGGACAAACAGAAAACTACTACTCAGTCAGACCCCTCAAAAATTACAGTCTCTGCCCCTGACTCCCATTATCAATCCAAATACACAGAAATTTATTCCTCTATTATTTCTCCCACTTGCCCCCATGACCATTTTCACCTGTGTTAAGGCAGACTCCCAACAGTCCAAAACTCTCTGATAATTTAAGAGGAAAGGGTTCAGATAGCAGCAACAGCACTTAGAGACCTATGAAATATAGCCTATGAGGAGACAGCAAAAGAATTTTTGTTTTCTTAAATACAGAGAACACTGAACAGAGACATGATAACAGTCCTCAAAAATGTAAACAACTGTAGCAAAGAGGAAGGAAATAATCTCTTCTCTCCCACGTGGAGAGGGTAAGAATAACAGGCTAAAATTGCAGCAGGGCCTTTTTTTTTTTATTAAGTATTAGCAAAACCACTTGTAACTGTTGGAATGGTGTTACTGAAGCACTGGGATAGGTTGCCTTGGAAATCAACATATCTGGAGCACTTTCAAAGCAGGCTGGATCAACATCTGTGTTAACAGGGCAGATACGCCTGACCTGCTACGCGCTTGGAGCTGGAGAAGGGATGGGTGACTCTTTAATATCCTTTCTAGCCTTGCTTTCATAAAATTTAATGATTTATTGGAGACATACATGTTCATGTTTCACCCTCTGGGAGAATTTTAGAAGTACTGCTTGCACGTGTGTTCTCCTTGCTTCCAGAGCCTTCCCTGAGATTATTCTCTTCCAAACACTGGGCTGTTTTCTGTGGCCCTCCCGTCTAACAGGTGAAGCCAAGAACCTTCCTCTACTTTCTAACCCAGCATTTTTTCTTGGCCAGTTTATTAATTAGTTCCTGCTTTTCCATTTCTCTGGAGTTTTCCAGTTCAGTGACTGGCATCAGGATCCCTCTTGGTTTTCATTCTGTAAGGCTGAACAGGTCAGGCTGTGTTCTTATCTTCCCAGGCAGTCAGGTGAATGCACCCACAGCACTCTTGTTCCCTGAGATGGAGCAGAGGTCACCCAAAATTACAGGGTGGAGAAGGAGTGTCCCAAACCCAAACCCAACCCACTTTTGTAATACAAGACGAGGGCCTGTCAGGAGTTAAGAAGTGAAGTCTCCCTGTTAGAAGCTCAGATGTCCTCCTGAAACTGTTGCCATCTCGGATACTCTCTGAAGTGCTGCAACAATCCTGAGATGGGGGGAGAGCAGTTTCTGCAGAGAACTCAGCCTTCCTGAGCACGGCTGCTTTCTGCTGCCCGGTGTCTCTGCTGGATGGAGCTGCAGCCCAGGGATTCCAGCTCTTCTCCCCGTGCTGCCCGAGAGAGGCAGCCCCAGGGAGGCACCAGCCCTGCCGGGCTGCGCTCTCGCATCCAGCGGCAGCGCTGCTGGGACCGCCCGTCCCCACCCTCCTCCACTCCCAGCTGCTTTTTCCATTTCCCACCGGACGCCCTCCCTGCTGCCAGTGGAAGTGTTTGCTCACTTATGTGCAGAACCAGGTCAGGGAGCTGATCCCAGCCAGAAAAATAGCCTGCAACTTTATTTTTTCCTTCCATCTGGAAGAAGTTCTGTCTGGTTTCTTGGGTGGCTGCACAAGCACTTGGGCTGGCATAAGGAGGGGAAGAGGATGGGGATGCAAATAAGCAACTCTGCCATGTGTGAGTGGGGCTGATCCACTGAGCCTCCCCTCTGCTCTTGGCTGGCATGGGCTGATCTCACAAGGAAAATCATGGACTCGTTTTCTGTCATGCCCCAGATACTCCCCACCCTCCTTTCAGGGAGCACTGCTCTTCCCCCATGCCATCCATTTCTGCTCCAGCTGTACCAGAAAGACTCTCCAATCAATTAACACCCTTAGAACAGCCTGGTTGCAAAGGTGTCCCACTTAGGTTACACAAAAGAAGGGAGTTCAGGGGCTGCTTAATCTAAAACTGGTGAGTGCTACTCCTCGTGTCACACAATTCCTTCTAGAATTGTGGCTAGATGGGCTGCATGTTCTGTGGGCTGCATGTTCTGTGCCTGACTTTTTGGACCATTACAATTGTGCATTCTTGCATCATAATTAACAGTTACCGGAAAGATATTTTGGAAAATGTGGCTCTTTGTAATCACATTTAGAAACAAATATATCTAAATAACTGTGTTCATTGAGGCACTCCTTTCTTGGGCAGCTATTAAAACCCACTTTAAAATAAACCCACTCTCCTCTCTTCTCACATTTTTTTGGCTCTGAGTTTTGCTATTAA